>NC_139513.1:285096775-285509275 GCF_947247035.1 Vipera ursinii | reverse complement strand
TATTTTTTCCTCTCTCTTTCTCCCTTCTCTCTCTCCCCCCTCCCTCTTTCTCTCTTCTCTCCCTCCCTCTTTCTCTTTCTTCCTTCTCTCTCTCTCCCTCACTCCCTCTTTCTCTCTCCCTCCCTTTCTATTTTTTTCCTGTCTCTTTCTTCCTTCTCTCTCTCCCCCTCCCTTTCCCTCTTCTCTCCCTCCCTCTTTCTCTCTCTTTCTTCCTTCTCTCTCTCTCTCCCTCTCCCTCTCTCCCTCTCCCTCTCCTTCCTCTCTCTCGGCAAGGAATTGGGTTGGAAGGCTCAGAGGTCCTCAAAAAAGATATTTGGGGGAGTCCAAGACAGGCAAAGTGTTATAGGTTAAGACCAGCAGCTTAAACTGGGGCAGGAACCAGTTTGTAAGGTCTTATAGGGCTGACTGAATGCCTGCTTTTGGTCAGCCATATTGATGTGGGGTTGGAAAAAGTGGCTTACAACTGGTCCTCACACTTATGACCGTCTCAGCATCCCCTTGGTCATCTGATGAAAATTTGAGCAATTGTTAACCAGCATGCATTTACAACAGTTGCACTGTCCCTGAGTCACATGACCTTAAATGACCTTCCCAGCCAGCTTCCATCAAGCAAAATCAATGGGAGAAGCTGGTTTCGCTTAATGAATGTGTGATTCACTTAACAACTGCAGTGGTTTGCTTAACAATGGCAAAAAGGTCGTAAAATCAGGCAAGACTTGCTTAACAACCCCCTTGCTTAAGAATGGAAATGCTAGTTTCAATTGTTGTCATAAGTCAAGGACTTCTTCTTTAGCTCTGCAGTCTAAATAATATTAATAACCAAAAGTTATCAGCATTTAGATCATCCTATGGAGGTTTTCTTTATCAAACCAGGATTGCAACTGGCTCAACAGTCTTAGGGATCCAGGAGAAAGGATTTCAAGGAAATCCCCCATCCCACTCAGAGTGATTCTCTTCAGATCTTTCATTATCAGGTAGATTTTGCCAGATGTTAGCTACTCTTCAATTTCACCTCCTTGCAGTATGCTGTTAAACTGCTTGGCAACAAGTGGGTGTAGACTAGTCAGATGTTTCAATTATTATGATGATCTGTCGCACAGTCAGCCAGATGTTCGGACTGGATGTGGCATTGAGTCTTTCCCAAGGACTTGGAATAGGCATTATTTATAAAACTTTTATTCATAAAACATGAAACTCAGTCAACTGAACACTCAAATTGACTGGCACTAATGGTTGACACGGGTTGCTGCCAGCATCCTAGGTATCAACCAGGTACCTCCTTAAAATGTAAGATGTTCCGAGTAGCGCAGTTTTTGGTAGCTTTGCTGGAGTTATTGCAGGAACCTGCAATTTCTTGATGTATTTTGCAAAGTTTTGGGACATAGTTCCCAGTGCCCCGATGACAATGGCTATCACTGTTACACGTTTCATCCATAATCGCGCAGTTTCGATGGCCAGGTTGCGGTATTTCATAATTTTTTCCAGTTCTTTTTATTTGACTCTGCCATCTCCTGGTACAGTGATATCAATCAACTGTATGCTTCGGTTCGCTATGACTGTGATATCTGGCGTGTTGTATTCCAAATGGTGATCTGTCTGTATTCGGAAGTCCCACAAGATCTTCACCCTCTCATTCTCAACAACTTTTTCCACCCTATGTTCCCATGACTTTTCAGACACAGGAATGTTGTATTTTTTACACAATGCCCAGTGGATTAGTTTAGCAACTCGGTCATGTCTAGCTTTGTAATCAGTTTGCACGATTTTGCTGCACTCACATATTAAATGTGAAACAGTTTCAGCTTTGTCGTTGCAAAGTTGGCAATTTGGATTGTCAGTAGATTTTTGTATCTTTGCTTTCATGGCATTAATTTGTAGTGCTTGTTCTTGAGCAGCCAGTATTAAGCCTTCCGTTTCTTTCTTGATGGTTCGCATCTTAAGCCATGCTCATGTCAAGTTATCACATTTTCCTTCAATATTTTTCAAATGTTGTCCATGCAAAGCTTTGGTTTTCCATCTATTTAATCTGTCATCCAGCTGTTTTTCCTTATATTCTGCCTTTGTTTCTGTTATTTTTATAATGCTCTCTGTTTTCACAGCCTGCAGCAATTTTTCTGTACTTTGATTTACATAGTCATTCAAACTTCATTTTTCTTCTTCTACAGTTTGCTGGATTTGCAGTAGCCCTCTGCCCCCTATTCTTCTTGGCAGGTACAACCTGTCGATGTCACTTCGTGGATGTAGAGCGTGGTGCATATTCAAAAGTTTACGTGTTTTCCGGTCTAGGTGTTCCAATTCAGCCAAAGTCCAGTTGATAATTCCAGCTGGGTAGCGTATCACTGGGACTGCCCATGTATTAATGGCTTTAATTATATTTCCAGCATTCAGCTTTGATTGTAGTATTTTGCGGACTTTTGTGTTGACTCTTTGACTTTTCCATTCAAGATGTTATCTGCTTCCAATATGCCTAGGTATTTGTAACCGTCATCCTTTGCTAGTGCTTTCATAATACTTCCGTTTCCCAGTTCTATTCCTTCCATTTTTCCCATTTTTCCTCGCTGCATGGATAATATAGCACATTTTCCAAGTCCAAAGTCCACTTGGCAACAAGTGGGTGTAGACTAGTCAGATGTTTCAATTATTATGATGATGTCGCACAGTCAGCCAGATGTTTGGACTGGATGTGGCCTTGAGTCTTTCCCAAGAACTTGGGATAGGCATTTTATTATTATTACTATTATTATTGTTGTTGTTGTTGTTGTTGCTGCTGCTGCTGCTGCTGTTGTTGTTATTGTTGTTTCTTCTGTTACTTTGCATATACACTGAAAGCTTCTGCACTGGAGACATATTGTTTGTCTAATTACACTTGGCCAAATAAAGCTATTCTACCCTGTCCTGTCCTGTCCTGTCCTGTCCTATCCTATCCTATCCTATCCTATCCTATCCTATCCTATCCTATCCTATCCTATCCTATCCTATCCTATCCTATCCTATCCTATCCTATCCTATCCTATCCTATCCTATCCTATCCTATCCTATCCTATTCCTATTCTATTCTCAATAAATATTCTATTCTATTCTATTCTATTCTATTCTATTCTATTCTATTCTATTCTATTCTATTCTATTCTATTCTATTCTATTCTATTCTATTCTATTCTATTCTATTCTATTCTATTCTATTCTATTCTATTCTATTCTATTCTATTCCTCTTCTCTTTTCCTTTCCTTCCTTCCTTCCTTTCTCTCCTACACAACTCCTTCCTTCTCTCCTCTCCTCTCCTCTCCTCTCCTCTCCTCTCCTCTCCTCTCTTCTCCTTTCTTCTTCCTTTTCCTTCTCTCCTAATGTTCTAGTATTCTTCTAAGTGCCTTGTGGCGGCTGAGCTTTACCTTTAAACACCCGATTTGCCTATTTGCCTTATCAACAAAGGCAAAGAGATTCAGAAGGAAGCCCTTGGACTCCTTTTGAGAAACTAAGTACATGCCTAAATGAGAATGCCCAGGCAGATTGGTCTTCCCAGCAGGGAGAGAAGAGCCTTAATTGTGTTCCTGCCTGAACCTCTCCTCCTTTCATGCTCCAGGGTGTGGAGGAAAGAGATAGTGGTCTGATAACCTTCAATAATTGCACTAAAGAGGAAGGGGTGGATGGGTGAAGTTGCATTGGTGTAACATTTATCCCACTTTTCCCTGGTTAGGTCGGCAGTTTGGCGGGTCGAATCCTGAGTGCCGCCGCGTAACAGAGTGAGTGCCTGTTACTCGTCCCAGCTTCTGCCAACCTAGCAGTTCGAAAGCACGTAAAAATGCAAGTAGAAAAATAGGGACCACTACGGTGGGAAGGTAACAGCGTTCCGTGCGCCTTTGGCGTCTAGTCATGCCAGCCACATGACCACGGAGACGTCCTCGGACAAGCGCTGGCTCTTCGGCTTTGAAATGGAGATGAGCACTGGCCCCTAGAGTTGCGGGGGAACCTTTACCTTTACCTTTTCCCCCCTAGTTCTGATTCACTATACTAGCATTAAATGGGCTAGTATAGGAGAAGCAGAACCAAGGATGTCTTCTAGTCTTAGCCCCTTCCCATCCGGACAAATGGTTGTCCAATCCAGATTGTGAACCTGAAATCATGCAGTAATAGAAAGGAATTTTTGGGAGGTTGTTTATGAATGTAGCACAGGCAGTCCTCGACTTATGACAGTTGACCCCAAAATTTACGCAAAGGAAGAGTTTTGCTCCCTTTTATGACCTCTCTTGCCACAGCTGTTAAGTGACTCAAAGCAATGCTTAAGTTACTTAACATGGTTGTTAAGTGAAGCTGGCTTCCCCACTGAGGTTGCAAAGGGTGATCACGTGACCCAGAGAAATTGCAACTGTCATAAACATGAGTCAGCAGCCAAGCATCTGAATTTTGAGGCTACAATGGTCAAAAATGCTCATCAGTCACTTTTTCAGAATAAGAGAATAGAATAGAAGAATAATGGAGTTGGAAGGAACCTTTGCTCAAGCAGGAAACCCTATACCAGGGGTAGGCAACCTTGGGCTCTTTTATGACTTGTGGACTTCAACTCCCAGAATTCCTGAGCCAGGCATGCTGAGGGAAAAGGGAGAGGTTTCCAAACTGAGCCATGCTGGCTCAGGAATTCCAGGAGTTGAAGTCCACGAGTCATAAAAGAGCCAAGGCTGCCTACCCCTGCCCTATACCATTTCAGACAAATGGTTATCTAATCTCAACCTTCAGTACTGTTGTAACTTCGAAGAGTCACTAAACAGACGTTATGAGCTGAGGACTCCTTGTAAATACCTGTATTCCCTGGCTTAAACATTTGCCCCCTTTTTCTCCGGAGCTTCTCCCCTTTGGATCCTGTTCGGGGGGGTGGGGTGGACGTAATCTGAGCTACCTTTGCAGGCGTGTCTTCCCTCCCCGTCCCCAGATTAGGGAAGTGAGCCTGCTTGTCATTCAACCAATCTGCGATTGGGGACAGTAATTCCGCACACCCTTCCTTGCTGCAATGGAACGAGGGTCATTCAGGAAATGGGCAACGTTTTTCGAATTAACTCGACTCAGACATCCGAGGGGCTTCCTGGAAGGATTAAGGCCTGTTCTCTGGACCGTGGCTTTCCCCAGCATGTCTTTTAATTGAATCCCTCTTCCTTCTGGAAAGGAGGATATTATGAGGATGCTAACCAGCATGTCCTGTGTGGCTGGAATATGACAAGATAAGCCCATTTGGGGAGGATGCTGCCCATCTCTTTGGCTTTGGAAAGGCAGACGCAGAGCCGGCTAATTGGAGATGTCAGGGACCGGCATGACGGCACTGCGGGCTGTTGGAAAAGCAGGGTGGTTGATATGCATGGCTGCTCAGGTGCTTCCACCCCTTGGCTTCTGGAGGAAGAAGAGTGAAACCAGGAGGAAGAGACTTGGATGTCAGCAATTTTCCTGGCTTTTGTATGCGTGCATCTAATTGCCTGAGAGAACAATGTCAGCCTCTCCCTCCAGGCATTGATCCAGGTTTTGGGGAGGAGGAACACGGTCTCCAGGCCTGCTGCTTCCCGCCCCACCTCCCATGTCGATGGGGAGGATGGACAGCAGGACGGTCTGTGGCTGGAAGGCAGTTTACTACGTAATGAGGGATTCTTCCCCAGCCCCTAATCCCCTCAGGATGGTTGTAGAACATGGTCCGCTACCCCCCCTTGGTGACTTTATTGCAACCCTAAGAGATAAGACAATGAGATCTGGTTTGTGGGGGTGGGGGGGAGCAGGAGGGGAGGAGGTAGACTGTAGGGTCCTTGGCTCTCCCTGAGCTTAGGTGTTTTCTGGCAGATGTTTCATTACCCAACTAGGTAACATCATCAGTCCTGGAGATCTAACTCCTCTCACTTGTAGCATCGATGTTGTTACTTAGTTGGGTAATGAAATGTCTGCAGGAAAGCATCCAAACTCAGAGAGCACCAAAGAACCCACAGTCCTCCTTCACCTCTCTTCTAGCACTGATGATGTTATTTAGTTGGGTAATGAAACTTCTGCAAGAAAAGACCCCACAATCCTCCTCCTCCTCCTCCTCCTCCTCCTCCTCCACCCTGTAGACCCAAGTCCCTTCTAGCACTCTTACCTATTTGGGTCATGAAACTGTGACCTAGTTGGGTCTGCAAGAAAACAAACAAGCTGAGAAAGCACCAAGGACGCCACAGTCCTCCCCCTCATGCTCTTCCTCCTCCTCCTCCTCCTCCTTCACCACCAGCATCACCACCACCACAAATCCCACTCCCTTTGTGAGGTTACCTAGTTGGGTCATAAAATGTCTGCAAGAACACCACCAAGTTCAAAGAACACCAAGGAATCACCAGTTCAAACCTAAACTACAGAGATTCTCTTCTATCAGTACACAAGAATTACGAGAATTATGTAAATTCAGAGAATTACGATCCAGAGTCTGGGAACTAGGATCTTGTGATGTCTCGTTTTACAAATCAAACAGAAGGTGAACGTGACAGTAGCTGGTTTGATGTGACTGCACCCAATTTTACAAACCTTTTCCCATGGTTGTGAAGTGATTCATGCAGTTGTTAGCTTCTTCTCCCTTTGATTTCGCTTCTCAGAAGCTGGATGGGAATTTGCTAATCGTAATCCCATGACCCCGGGCTGCTACAACCATCATAATTCCACACCGGTTGCCAAGATCCCAAATTCTAATTATGTGACCCTGGGATGCTGCAACAGTCCTAAGTGGAGGACTGGTTTAAGCCATTTTCCCCCCAGTGATATTGTAACTTTGGATGGTTGTTAAACCAACAGTTTTACATTGAGAATATCCGAAGCCAGCTGAGAAGGTCTCAAATGTCAATCAGAAATACTGTACTTGCCAGTTCCAAGAGCCCAAATCATGATCATGTGACCAGGGAGACATCGCAACAGTCATAAATACGAGGACCGGTCACAAGTAACTTTTTTCAGCACCTTCGTAGCTTTGAACGTTTGCTAAGTAAATGGTCGTAAGTTGAGGAATACCTGAAGATGAAATTTGCAAGGACAGCTGTCTCTTCGGCACCAATAAACCTGGTCAAAATCCAGACCTGGAAGATTGTCTATGGCAGAGGTCCCCAACCTTTTGGGCACCAGGGACCAGTTCCATGGAGAGATGTTTTTCCGCGGACCGGAGAGTGTGTGGTTTTGTGTGCTGCCTGCATCCTGCATATGGGGCTTTGCTTGCTTGTGTGCACCAGTTGCTGGGATGCTGTGGCCTGGTACTGGTCCATGAACTGGGGTTTGGGGACCCCTGGTCTATGGAAAGGGGAGTTTTTACAATCTTGGGGGTAGAAAAGTGTAATTTTTGTGGGGATTTTTTCTACGGAAATAAATTTGCCTATATTCTGGAAGTCTGACCGCAGAGCTCTGCGCTTTCATTTATTTTTTAATGATTTTGGGGACATAATTAAATGAGATTGCTGGGCCATTAAGTGTAATTTTGATCTAAGGGTTTATTTAAGGTCCCAAGTGATGTTCACTTACGGCAGATTGGGAAAATTTACAAAAACCATGTTCCCCTCTTTCGGCTTTCATTTCCCACCCCCCCCCTTTCCTGGCACTTTTATAGAGGCAGTCCTCGACTTACAACCACAAACTGAGGCCAGAATTTCTGTTGCTAAGTGAGACATTTGTTAAGTGAGCTTTGCCCCGTTTTACGACCTCTCGCCACAGGTTAAGTGAATCACTGAAGTTGTTGAGTTAGTGACACGGTTGTTAAGTGAATCCGGCTTCCCCATTGACTTTCCCTGTCAGAGGGTCACAAAAGTGGATCACATGACCCCGGGACATGTGCAACCGTCATAAGTATGAGTCAGTTTCCAAGGGCCTGGATTTTGATCAGGTGACCACAGGGGTGTTGCAAAAGTGTGAAAAACAGTTGGTCATAGGACACTTTTTTCAGTGCTGTTGTAACTGTGAATTGTCACTAAATGTACCACTGTAAGTCGAGCACTACCTGAATCTATTTACATATCCGTGGCACCCTTCCTTTTCAGGGTAAGCAGAGTGATGCAACCAAGTAGCAGCAGCACGCAGAAGAAGTTAACGTAGAATAACGTAGAAAAACAGAGATGGAAGGGACCTTGGAGGTCTTCTAGTCCAACCCCTTGCTCTGGCAGGAAACCCTCTACCATTTCAGAGAAGGGGCTGTCCAGTCTCTCTTCTTAAAAGCCTCCAGCGATGGAGCACCCACAACTTCTGGAGGCAAGCCAGAAAGTAGAGAAAAAGAAAGAAAATCTAAAGAAATCTGGTTCATCCCTGCAACTTTTCCTGTAACTCTCCATTTCTTCCTGCTCTTAGAAACACTCCTGGCTCCGTCTGGTTGAGTACATTGCTCCATCCATTATATATGGCCTTCCAAATCTCTCATGTTGTTTTTTGTCGAGGTATTCTCCTACTTCTCTTGGCCTTCTCCTTCCTCTTGACCAGGCATGTCAAACCTGTGACGTCATATGATGTCGCACGACATATCGTGACTTTTCGCCCATTGCCAGCAATGGGGTGGGCGCAGTTTTGGCGTGACGCATCCAGCCTGCGGGCCGGCAGTTTGACATGCCTGCTCTTGACCAATTCACCCTTCCTTCCTTCCTTCCTTCCTTCCTTCCTTCCTTCCTTCCTTCCTTCCTTCCTTCCTTCCTTCCTTCCTTCCTTCCTCTCTCTCCCACACTTGTCCTCTCCCCTCCCTTTCCTTCTCCTCCCCTCCCCTCTCCCCTCCCTTCCTTCCCTTTCCTTCTCTCTCTTCCCTCCCTCCCTCCCTCATTCATTCATTCATTCATTCATTCATTCATTCATTCATTCGCTGCTTATCTCCCTTGTAGACGGGCTCCAGAGGGTGTGGCACATCATCAATAAAATCAAACATTACCATCAGAATAATTTTGGCTTAAAAGTTTTAAAAGGATAAAAAAAACACAACAGTATAAAAATTTCAGAATGCGAGGCATTCCCAAAATGGAAAATTAGCAGTTGTTAATACAGGCAGTGTGGGCGTGGTGGTTTCTCATGTGGCCAGACAGCCAGCCACATGGTTGTGTGGGCCTCAGTATCCCCCCCCCACCATGCAAGGATACACAGAAGGTCAAAAGATTGGCAGCTCACCTCTTTTGTCATTTGAGCCTCGTTCATTCTTTCTAAATTATAAAAGAAGAGGAGGAGGAGGAGAGCCCCCAAAACACACTTCTGTGTGTGTCTTCCATGCCCATCCCTCTCCATATATATATATATTTATAATTCAAAGCACATTTTCTCAGCTCCTCTGCTTTCAACCTTCCCTGCTTTTGATTTCCATCACACACTTCTCAAGTACTGTTTCTCCTGCATTCAACTTGCGTTTGCCATTCTCTTGACATCCTCAACAGTCGCTCCCCTTTATTTAGAAGGGGATGGGAAAAAATCTTCCTGATGCCTTTCTGTACACACATGTGGTGTCTTTCTGCCTTCGGGAGGAAGGGCTGGAAGAATCCTGCTGGATCCAGTTCAGTTCAGATGGCTTCCCTTGGGGATCCTTCCTTGACTTTGTACAACTGCAGGAACCAAAACATCTTATTAGAATTCAGAAGGTGACCAGGCGAAAAGAAACTGGATATTTTGCGTGATGGGTCTACACGTTGTATAGAGACAGTCAACACAGATGTGTCAGGTGTGAAAGAACAGGTCCACACAGGAAGGTCCAATTAAACTGATTTATTGCTAATTATGCCCACACACAGGAATCTTTTCAGCTAATGACCAGCACCTGCTAGGAGTCAGACAAGTGTCCAGGGAATTCAAGGGGTTGGACTTAGTTCATTTGGTTGTGAAGGTTCTAGGCTGATTCCTCATTTCACTCCACCCCCAGCTTCTGCCAGTCCATCACCTACGGTTGGATAAATTTAGCGGATGGATGGATAGATGGATGGATGGATGGAGATGTAGATCATGGATGGATGGAGATATAGATCATGGGTGGATAGATGGATGGATGCATGGATGGATGGATGTTGTCAGGCAGGAAAGATCAAGTCTGCATGTGAAGGTCCAATTAAACTAATTTATTGCTAAAAGGTCCATGCACAGGACTTCTTCTCAACTAACAGTCAGCACCTGCTAGGAGTTAGACAAGGGTCCATGGAATTCAAGGGGGTTGGACTTAGTTCATTTGGTGACAAAGAGTTTCTAGGCTGATTCCTCATTTCACTCTGCCACCAGGTTCTACCAGTCCTTCACCTACAGTTGGATAAATGGACGGATGGAAATATAGATGATGGATAGATGGATGGATGGATGGTTGTATGTTATGACTGGAGGTGGGCATGGAAGCAACACAGCAAAAGTGAAGGGTTAACTCCCTTTTATTGCTCCAATTTTTGCCCAAAATTCCCACCGTTCACTGCAAGTCGCACCTCCAATAGTTCCTGGCTTCTAAAAGTCCAGGGGAGCAGCACAGTTCAGGAAACTTAGTCACTGGACATCCTCATTGCACGGAGGGTTCACTGGGACTGCAGCACAAACCCTAGCAGAGCTGTGTTACTGAAAAGTCTGACAAGGCAAGGGAAGGGAAGGGAAGGGAAGGGAAGAGAAGGGAAGGGAATTGAAGGCAAGAGAAGGCAAGGCAAGGCAAGGCAAGGCAAAACCAAGGCAAGGCAAGGCAAGGCAAGGCAAGGCAAAGGCAAAGGCAAAGGCAAAGGCAAAGGCAAAGGCAAAGACAAGGCAAAGGCAAGGCAAAGGCAAAGGAAAAGGAAAGGCAAAGGGAAGGAAAGGCAAGACAAAGGCCAAGGCCAAGGCAAGGCAAGGCAAGGCAAGGCAAGGCAAAGGCAGGGCAAGGCAAGGCAAAGGCAAAGGCAAAGGCAAAGGCAAAGGCAAGGCAAAGCAAGGCAAGGCAAGGGCAAAGGCAAAGGCAAGGCAAAGACAAGGCAAGGGAAGGGAAGGCAAGGGAAGGCAAAGACAAGGCAAGGGAAGGGAAGGCAAGACAAAGGCAAAGGCAAAGGCAAAGGCAAAGGCAAAGGCAAGGCAAGGCAAAGGCAAAGGCAAAGGCAAAGGCAAAGGCAAGGCAAGGCAAGGCAAGGCAAGGCAAAGGCAATGCAAAGGCAAAGGCAAAGGCAAGGCAAGACAAAGGCAAAGGCAAAGACAAGGCAAGGCAAAGGCAAAGGGAAGGCAAGGCAAGGCAAAGGCAAGGCAAGGCAAAGGCAAGACAAGGAAAGGAAAGGAAAGGCAAAGGCAAGGCAAGGCAAGGCAAAGGCAAAGGCAAGGCAAGGCAAGGCAAGGCAAGGCAAGGCAAGGCAAGACAAAGGCCAAGGCCAAGGCCAAGGCAAAGAAAAGGCAAGGCAAGGCAGCAAGTTGTTGGTAACAGCAAGTGTGACTAGAAAATGCAATGCTTGTTCCCGACATAAGACCCTCCCCACAGTGTCTCTTTCAATCCTATTCCCCAGGTGAGCCTTGCAAAGAGGGGCAGGGCACCCTCATTCCTAGTAGTCAGTTCACCATGTGCTGATTCCACCTCCTCTCCATCCTCCATACTTGGAAGGGGAGACACTTGCTTGTCGGAGGTCTCCGGAGGTCTGTCACTCCTCTGCTCTACTTCCTGCCATTTCCATCTCCTCCCTCCTCACTCAGTCATCCTGCACCATCTCCTCCTCTCTGGTGACCCTTCTGAGGCCCTAGAGACTTGGGACTGCCTCCTCCTCCTCCTCCGGTCATTCCTTTTGGCCCAGAGATGCAAAAAACCATTTCCTTCTGTCAGTCCTGGCTCCATCTCCTCCTCCTCCTTAGACCCGAGCTCTGAAAGGGCCATGACAATGGAGATATAGATGATGGATGGATAAATTGATGGATAGATGGATCAGGCAGGAAAGAACAGGTCCAACCAAACTGATTTATGCTAAAAAGCTTATACACGGGAATCATCTCAAGGAATGGTTAACACTTGCTTGGAGTTAAATCAGAATCAGTGGGAGTTGGAGTTAGTCCACTTGTGGCTAGCTAGGGATTCTAGGCTGATGCCTCTTTTCACTCCTCCCCCACCATCCCCCAGGTTCTGCCACTCCTTTTCTTACATCAGATCTTTTCTTACTCCTCTTTGAAAATACTAGCATACTAAATATTAGTGTTGCCAGATCTAGAGAACTTATATGGAGCATCAGAGCATCGATAGCCAACAACTCAGGGATGCCATCTGTTGTTTTCTAATGATTGTGTTTGAGCATATTTGACAAGCACACCCACACCTCCATTTACAGCACACAATGTAAGCACCAAAGAGGAAATAAAAAGGCAGAAATCTGTTCTCTTCCAATAATCCCATGGAAAAGGGGGAGAATTTTTCTATCTCTGGATCTCTTAGGGGACTGGAGGCTAAAACATATGAAGAACAATTGAGGAATTGAGCATACCTAGTCTAGTGAAAAGAAGAACTAGGGGAGATATGACATCAGTATTCCAGTATTTGAGGGGCTGCCACAAAGAAGGGGGCAACCTATTCTCCAAAGCACCTGGGGGCAGGGCAAGAAGCAACGGATGGAAACTAATCAAGGAGAGAAGCAACCTGGAATTAAGGAGAAATTTCCTGACAGTGAGAACAATCAATCAGTAGAATGGCTTGCCTCCAGAAGTTGTGGAAGCTCCATCACTGGAGGTTTTTAAGGAGAGATTTGGACAGCCATTTGTCTGAAGTAGTGTAGGGTTTCCTGTTTGAGCAGGGAGTTGGACTAGAAGATTCAAGGTTCCTTCCAACTCTGTTATTTTGTTATTCTACTTGGGCTTCAGATACCAAGACTTTTTGCTCCAGAATGCGTCCTGCAGAAGGGTGACTATCCTACAAAACATTTGGAGGTTGACACAGCATTCTTCACCTGATTAGCAAATCCACCTGATTTCCAGCTCCGACTGCATATTCCACCATACACTGAGCAGTATGCGTTTGCACACCTCATTATATAGACAAACTGACAGTATAAAAGCTAGCTCTCCTTGACTTGCCAAACCATTTGGGGCAAAACCAGCCACTAAACTGATCTGCTCTGATGCAGCATTCCTGCACTTGGCAATTTTCATTTTGAAAAGTTGCTAACAATTAGCTGGGCATCAAGGCCCCATTCAGTCTACAGGTCACCACTCTTTCTCAGCCTTGGCAATTTTGAGATGTGTGGACTTCAACTCCCAGAATTCCCCAGCCGTCATGAAACAATCTCCCAATTTATATCATCATTTCCATGATTGTCCTGCACTTAAGCAGAAAAAAACCCCCAAATGCACAGGTACAGAATAGACCATATCTGGGTCAACAGTAGCAACTGTGAGAGGGATCTTGGAGTCCCCATGGCCCATCACCGAAATATGAGTCAGCCGTGTGCAGCAGCAACCAAAAAGGCCAACACAGTCCTAGGCTGCATCAACAGAGGGATAGAATCAAGATCACAAGAAGTGTTATTATCACTTTATATTGCGCTGGTGAGGCCACACTTGGAATATTGAATCCATTTTTGATCGCCATGATATAAAAACAATGTTGAGACTCTAGAAAGAGAGCAGAGAAAAGCAACAAAGTGATAAAGGGGAGTGGAGACCAAATTGCATGATGAACAATTGAAGGAACTAGCTATGTCTAGTCTAACAAAAAGAAGGAACAGGGGGACATGATAACTCTCCTCCAGTATTTTGTTGTTGTTAGTTGCAAAGTTGTGTCCGACCCATCGTGACCCCATGGACAATGTTCCTCCAGGCCTTCCTGTCCTCTACCATCTTCTGGAGTCCATTTAAGCTCACGCCTACTGCTTCAGTGACTCCATCCAGCCACCTCATTCTCTGTCGTCCCTTTCTTCTCTTGCCCTCCACCTTTCCCAGCATTAGGCTCTTCTCCAGTGAGTCCTTCCTTCTCATTAGGTGGCCAAAGTATTTGAGTTTCAACTTCAGGATCTGGCCTTCTAAAGAGCAGTCAGGGTTGATCTCCTCTAGGACTGACCGGTTTGATCGCCTTGCAGTCCAAGGGACTCGCAGGAGTCTTCTCCAGCACCATAGTTCAAAGGCCTCAATTCTTTGGTACTCAGCCTTTTTTATGGTCCAGCTTTCACAGTCATACATTGCAACTGGGAAGACCATAGCCTTGACTATAGGCACTTTTGCTGGCAGGGTGAGGTCTCTGCTTTTTAGTGTGCTGTCTAGATTTGGCATAGCATTCCTCCCTAGTATTTTAAGGGCTGTCAAAGAGAGGAGGGGATTGGTGTATTGGCTTGAGGCTAGGACAAGAAACAACAGGTGGATGATCATTAAAGAGGGATCTAACCTATAATGAACAGCACCCTTCACAGTGGAATCATTTCTTATTTTTATCCCTATTCTTAAAAAAGGTTTTTCCTAAATCATCATGACTAATATCCCAGGTTGATCCTCCTCCCCCCCTCCCCTCCCCCTCCTCCTCCTCCTCCTCCTCCACCCCATCTTACAGAAGGAAATTGTTCAGGCTGATGATGTTCTGTGTCAAGTCCTCAGTCTTTTGGCTTATCCTAAAGCTCTTGCCTGCCTTCTCCCCCAGAGCCCCTGATGAATATTTCACCACTTCCCCATCCCCACCCCGACCTCCATCGTGGCCATCATCCATCATGCGCTTGAAGAAATGAGGAAGGCAAGAGAAGAGAAGAACCCAGACATTTGTTGCAATCTGAAGTTTCCGGGTCAAGTCAACTGCCCCCCTTGAGACAGCTTCAATTAAACCTCTGCACTCATAACTTTATCCAAATTGGTGCTAAAATTAATGAAGGGATGGTTCCTGTACAAGAGGAGGAGGGACACATGTGCTTTGAGTGAGCTGGTGCCTTTGGCCAGGGGAAGAAGACACAAAGACAGATGGGACAAGAGACTTGAGAAGAGGGAGGTCTTGCTGACAGGAAAGGAAATTAAGATGCAAGGAAACAAGAAAGCGAGAAGCTCGGGAAGGTAACTGAGTAGAAAATTAAAATTGTTCAGCTACGGAAAAGGTACAGAATGATTTCAAGACAGGCAAATCTAGGAAGGAGACTCAGAGATCCAGCCGCTGGTGGAGAGGAGATTGAGGAGGGAGACAACAGAAGTAAAATGGATGGTCATGAGATGTCTCCTGGAGCAGATGAGGTGAGCTCCACTGTCTGTCAATGGGAGAAGGAATAAATCTGAGGAAACCGAAAGGAGTTGAGTTATGATGCTCAGGTTAGGTAGCTATTTTGTCATCATAATAGAAAACTGACAAGCTTTCTAAGAGAGCTGGGGGTGGAACAGGAGCCTTAGCCCAGCTGTGAGCTCCATCTTCTTCTAGATTTGTGTCCAAATGGGACGGGGTGCCTTGGACATAATTCACTTTTGTTTCTGCAGTTGTCAAAACAAATGTGAGGAGATGAAGAAGCTAGACTCTGTTGGTTTAATTTGTCTCCTCCAAGATGAGATGGGATGGGATAGTTGAGAGAGAAGGGAAGGGAAGGGAAGGGAAGGAAAGGAAGAGAAGAGAAGAGAAGAGAAGAGAAGAGAAGGGAAGGGAAGGGAAGGGAAGAGAAGGGAAGGGAAGGGAAGGGAAGGGAAGGGAAGGGAAGGGAAGGGAAGGGAAGGGAAGGGAAGGGAGGGGAGGGGAAGGGAAGGGAGGGGAGAGGAGAGGAGAGGAGAGGAGAGGAGAGAAGAGAAGAGAAGAGAAGAGAAGAGAAGAGAAGAGAAGAGAAGAGAAGAGAAGAGAAGAGAAGAGAAGAGAAGAGAAGAGAAGAGAAGAGGAGCTGGAAGGGACATTGGAGGTCTTCTGGTCCAACCGCCTGCCCAAAGCAACTGATGGAAACTGATCAAGGAAAGAACCAACCTAGAACTAAGAAGAAATTTCCTGTCAGTGAGAACAGTCAACCAGTGGAATGGCTTCCCTGCAGAAGTTGTAGGTGCTCCATCACCGGAAGCTTTCAAGAAGAGACTGGAGAGCTATTTGTCTGAAATGGGATATGGTCTCCTGCCTGAGCAGGGGGTTGGACTAGAAGACCTCCAAGGTCCCTTCAAACTCTGTTTATTCTTTGTTATTCAGTTAAATATGGGACTTCCAAGGTCCAGAGAGCTCCCTGACTCAGCAAAAAAAAACCCCTTCTTTGACCCAATTTCACAGACTTATAATAATTGACATCTAGTTGAAATAAGATCTAGTTGAAATAGTTTCCACTAGAGGTCAACAACAAACCTCACTCCCTACCAGATACACATAGACATTTATTCAATCTTTGTCTGGATCCCCAAAGTAAGAAATGAATAGTTTCATCAGCCATAAACCAGGATGCACCAAGGGGGTGTGTGTACTAATGTCTGGGATGCTGCTGCTGTGTCTCTGAACTCCAGCCATCGAAGATCACGTGAAATGAACCTGTGCAGGCCACCAGGATTGAAATATTTTTCTTTCCATCATCTCATTTGCCAAGTCCACCCCTAACCACCTAGAATCAACATTCTGCATCCATTCACGTGTATATTTCTGTGACAAACAGAAATCCTACAATTAGAATCTGCTCCCAATCATTTCTTCTACAGCTTTCTTTCTTTCTTTCTTTTTTTAAATCCACCCAGATGTTCAGATCCTGGTCAAGGCCAAATACCAACAGGGCATTTTTGGCAGTTCTGGTTTGCCACCTATAAATCTTTACCTGCAGAACAGGAATGGGCAGCCCCTGACTTGTCATCACATATGGATCACTTGAACTTCTGTCTTTCAGTTGTCTGGACTCCTCAGGTCATTGTACTGAAATTTGATAGCAAAATCCCTCCTTCTCCTTCTCCTTCTCCTTCTCCTTCTCCTTCTCCTTCTCCTTCTCCTCCTCCTCCCCTCCCAGGGTTCTCCTACTTCCTCTTCCTGGTCTTCCCCTTCCCCCTCCTCCTCCTCCTTATCTCCAACCCAAGCTTCTCTTCTTTCTCCTCCTCCTCCTCCTCCTCCTCCTCCTCCTCCTCCTCCTCCTCCTCCTCCTCTCATTCTCATTCTCCTCCTCCTTCTCTCCATGCCCTACTCCTTCTCCTCTTCCTCTTCCTCCCCCTCCTCCTCCTCCTCTTCTCCCCTCCTTCTCCTCCCCCTCCTCCCCCTCCCTCCCTTCTCTCATGGTGAAAGATGGTGTTTCTCAACTAGAACATGTGCCCTTGTGGGACCCAGAAGGACTTGGGATGTGGGGGTGATTCAGACATCCCCAAATCTTTGCACAATGAAAAGAGAGAGGAAGAAGAGCAGAGGAAGACAAAGAGCCCATCTCCACCAAGGCCACCAGATTTGGGACACGGCAGTGACAGATTGCAGCGGGCAGGTTAAAGAGGTGGCTCTTCGCCACCACAGTTGCTGGGAAGCCTCTTGGCACACATTTGAGAGAAGCAAGTAATGATAAGCCAAAATTGGACAGTAGTGCAGTTAGGATAGCATCAACCTTTTCTTTCAACCGAGTTAAGCGCACCCATCCTTGTCTCCCTCCCTTCTCCAGCAAGGAGAAAGACTTTATTTCCTTTGGAGAGGAACTCACATTTACATGAGGGGATGGAAGGGAATTTCTATCAGATTTGCAGTCGACACCAAGCTGATTGGAATAGCCAAACTCCAGAAGATAGACTCAAGGTCCAGATGCATCTCCACAGGCTTTTTCACTGGACCCCATCCAACCAAATGAAATTCAAGAATGAAAAAAAAGTAAGGTTCGACATTTAGGAAAGAAAAATCAAATGCACAGGTATAGTATAGGTGGTACCTTGCTCGATAGTAGTAACTGTGAGAGAGATCTCGGAGTCCTAGTGGACAATCACTTCAATATGAGCCAGCAGTGTGTTGCAGCTGCCAAAAAAGCCAACACAGTGCTAGGCTTCATTAACAGAGGGATAGAATCAAGATCACGTGAAGTGTTAATGCCACTTTACAATGCCTTGGTAAGGCCACACTTGGAATACTGCATCCCGTTTTGGTCACCATGATGTAAAAAAGATATTGAGACTCTAGAAAGAGTGCAGAGAAGAGCAACAAAGATGATCAGGGGACTGGAGGCTAAAACATACAAAGAACGCTTACTGGAATTGGGTAGGTCTAGTTTAATGAGAAGAAGGATTACGGGTTACATGATAGCAGTCTTCCAATATCTCAGGGGTTTTCACAAAGAAGAGGGGGGGTCAACTTATTCTCCAAAGCATCTGAAGGCAGGGCAAGAAACGATGGATGGAAACTAAACAAGCAAAGCAGCAAACTAGAATTAAAAAGAAATGTTCCTAACAATGAGAACAATTAACCAGTGGAACAGAAGCTGCGTCCAGAAGCCGTGGGTGCTCCAACGCTGGAGGATTTTAAGAAGAGATCGGACAACCATTTGTTTTAAAATGGTATAAATTTTCCTGCCCGAGCAGGGGATTGGACTAGAAGGCCTGTTGAAACATTTCATTGTGATGCCTTCCACCAGCAGGAAAAAAAAAAAAGAAGGATTCATTTACTTTTGGCTGAGACGCAAGTTGCTAAAATGCAACTCCAAACTTTCCCCCAATACATTTCCATTAACTCCATGCCGTTTCTGATGATGGAATGAATTCCTGACCTTGCCTTCTACCGTTTCAGCAGGGGAAAAAAAAACCACGCACCCAACAGCACGCTTGCAATTGTTACGTAATTCAAACGCACTGCAGCCAATAAATATCAATAGCACAATTCAAGTCCACCTATATTCTTCTTTGAGAAGGCAGAGCGTTGTTGTCTCTCTTTGTGTTCCCGGGTTCTTTGATGCTTTGGGGTGTAAGAAAGGAAGGATGGACGACACAAAGGTGTCCATGTGGGGGGGGGGAAAGGAGATATAAAAAAAATATCAAGGTAGTGGCCGTGAATATGCATGTACGATGGAAGGCTGCCCCTCCCCTGGTTTTTTAATGTGTGCCACGTGTGCAGTGCATGTAAGAAAAGGACGGGCTCTAAGACTCTGATCTTGACCTTTCTGGATACCCACGTCACTGCTTGGTCAAAATTAAGCCTCTGTTTTTCATCTGGAAAAATTAACTGCTGTAATTAAAGGGAAAAGCGGTATCTTGTTGAGTCTCTACTGGGAAATTAGTTCTAGACTTAGGGCCTGAAACAGAAAAAAAAAGAACTTTTGATTTTGGGTATTGATGATTCAGCTGCTAGTTGATATTCTAGAAATGCTGAATACAGCTAGTCCTTGACAACAGTTCGTTTAGTGACTGTTTGAAGCTACAACAGCACTGGGAAAAGGGACTTAGGACCATTTTTCACTCTTACAACCGTTGCAGCATCCCCCCCGGTCATGTGATCAGAATTCGGGCACTTGGCAACCGGCATGCGTTCGTGACGGTTGCAGTGTCCCGGGGGTCAATGTGATCCCCTTTTGCAACCTTCTCACAGGTAAAGTTGATGGGGGAATCCAGATTCGCTTAACAAACATGTCACTACCTGAACAACCACAGGGATTCACTTAACAATGGTGGCAAGAAAGGTCATAATGTGGGGCAAAACTCACTTTGCAACTGTCTTGCTTAACAATGCAAATTGTGGGTTCAGCTGTGATCATAAGTTAAGGACTACCTGTACTCACTAAATATAGGTAGTCCTCAACTTACAATCAAGAAAGCCAGCTGGGTGACTGGGCCAATCACCAGGAGACAGGGAGTTCTAGTCCCACCTTAGGCATGAAAGCTGGCTGGGTGACTTTGGGCCAATCACCAGGAGACAGGGAGTTCTAGTCTCGCCTTAGGCATGAAAGCCGGCTGGGTGACTTTGGGCCAATCACCAGGAGACAGGGAGTTCTAGTCTCGCCTTAGGCATGAAAGCCGGCTGGGTGACTCTGGGCCAATCACCAGGAGACAGGAAGTTCTAGTCCCGCCTTAGGCATGATAGCTGTCTGGGTCACCTTGGGCCAGTCCCTATCTCTCAGCCCAGCCCACCTCCCAAGATTGTTGTGAGCAAAATAGGAGAAGCAAAGCGTGTTGGATACATTCACTGCCTTAGGTTATTTGTAAAAATAACAAAGCCAGCACACAAATAAATAACTAAATAATTAAATAACCAACCAACCAACCAACCAACCAACCAACTAACCCATTAAATAACTAAATAACTTTCTTCAAAGGAGGCTGGCTCCCCACTTGCTTCCTTTGCTCCACAACAACAACAACAACAACAACAACAACAACAACAACAACAACAACAGTCTCGGCTCTCTGAATGGAGAGCAGGAAGTAAATTTGGAACTATGCAAATCACTCAGAAATTGCTATTTCAGTCCATTTCCAGTAGCAGCCAATTTCCATTGGGGAGAAACAGATGCTCCTGTTTAAAGCAGCATCATCTGCCTGGAAGCGACTCGTTCCACTTCACAAACACTGCACTCGGTGTGGCCCACACGAAGCAAAACGGAGCAGGAGGCAGCTGCAGCTATTTTTTATTATTATTATTTTAAAAAAAAGAAATATTTTCAAAAAGCTGCCTTACCCCTGAATTTCAGCAAAAAATCAGAAAAGGGGCACCCAACGAAGCTGGCTTCTTTTATCCACCAGCTGCTGGTAGCTGTTTTCCTCCCGGCGGGAAAATTGGTGGGTTAGATGGAGATTTTTTTTTAATTTCCTCTTTTTGAGGAAAGAATGTGTGATTAAGGAATGTCTCCCTTGAAAGGGATGAGGGATGCGTGAGACAGATTAGACTGTATGGAATTTTAAATGGGATCTAATTTTCGCTTCTTAGTTTGTAGAGTAGTTTCAACTCTGTAAGACTTTTTTTTCTTTCAAAAATCTGGAGAGAAAAAAAAATGCTTCCTCTGGATAAGGCAACAGAACATCAGGTTTATTTTTGAATGTTTAAGGTGGCTCAAGCTCTGGCTTTGCTTTTTTTTTTTTTTAGCAACAAAAATCCTTCATTTTGTTACACGATGATGGAGATTTCCGTTGGTTCTGCTTTATATTTGCAGGGGTTCCAACTTTACAGATTCTTTCCTCTTCTTGTTAATGAAAAATGAATTCTAAGAGACTTTGTTCCATTTGGAATGACTTTTCCACTGTGGATGCACTAGAAGGGGGGAAATTTTCCAAATCTTCCCTTTTTCATTTCTAGAGTGTAAATTAAATTTGAAGTCTAGATAGATAGATACTGTAGATAGATAGATAGATAGATAGATAGATAGATAGATAGATAGATAGATAGATAGATAGATAGATAGATAGACATTTAAGTTAATGATGCTTTATCTAGCTTCTGCATTTAACTGAGCATCAGGCAAGCCCCGCTCACATGTGGCTGTTCCCCCAAGCATAAGTGGTTCCCCAAAATGCAATGGTTTCCAGATTTTAAAATATTTCTACTTACTATATCCATAAAACTAAATCTTGGTGTCCTAGTGCAGAGGTCCCCAACCTTTTGGGCACCAGGGACTGGTTCTATGGAGAGAGTTTTTTCCATGGACCGGAGGGTGCGTGTCTTTTGCGTGGTGTCTGCATCCTGCGGATGGGGCTTTGTTTGTGTGGACCGGTTGCTAGCATGCCGCGGGGCAGTACTGCTCCACGGACCAGGGGTTTGAAATGCTTGTCCTAGTGGATTAGCGCTTAAATATAAGCCAACTTCCTCCTCCAAATTTTGGATAAATAAAATGGAAGCTAATCAAGGAGAGAAGCAACCTGGAACGAAGGAGAAACTTCCTAACAGTGAGAAAAATTAACCGGTGGAACGGCTTCCCTCCAGAAGTATTGGGTGCTCCATCACTGGAGTTTTTTTAAGACAGCTGTTTGTATGACATGGCATAGGGTTTCCTGCCTGAGCAGGGGGTTGGACTAGAAGACTTCCAAGGTCCCTTCTAGTTCTGTTATTCTGTTCTGGTTGCATCTGTTCAGCATAGCACTTAGCATAATTAGAGTAGAATAGAATAGAATAGAATAGAATAGAATAGAATAGAATAGAATAGAATAGAATAGAATAGAATAGAATAGAATAGAATAGAATAGAATAGAGCTGGAAGGGACCTTGGAGGTCTTCTAGTCCAGCCCCCTGCTCAAGCAGAAGAACCTATACCACGGGTCGGCAACCCGCGGCTCTGGAGCCGCATGCGGCTCTTTGAGCCGTCTCCTGCGGCTCCCAGTCGCCCGGTGCACGCACACCTCTTTGAACGGGCAGTGGTGCGCGCGCACCTCTTCAAATGGAGAGTGGCACCGCCTGTTTCGAGAGGTGCGCGCGCACCTCCGCTCGAATGGGCAGAGGTGCTGCTCGTTGGGAAAGCTGCCACGGCCTGTTTGCACAGCTGCCGCGTTCGTCCATGTTTGACGAGCGCGGCAGGTCTCCGAACGGGATGGCGGCGGTTTGGAGAGGTGCGTCCGCTCTCTCCAAACTGCTACTGTCCTCTTTGCACAGCTGCTGCGTTCGTCCATGTTTCTTTCAAATGCGGAGGAAAACAGCAGCTCTGTAAACGGGGTGGCGGCGGTTTGGAGAGTTGCGCAGCTCCCCAAACCTCTGCCTCCACATTTGAAGAGCTGCTGCATTCATCAAATGCAGAGGTTTGGAGGTCCCGGGAGAGGGGGAGGGCGCTCGGGTGGCTCTGGCAGTGCCCGGGCTGAAGGCGCTGCCGCAACCCAGTGCCCGTCGCCTGCGAGTCTGTCTCTCCCCCCCTGCGTTAGCTGGCGGCACTGGGCAGCGACAGGTGCGTGCAGCTCAGGATGCGGTGCGGGCGTAGGGGGTGGTGTATTTTTTGTTTGTTCTGCGCATGCGCGTGCGTGCCCACATGCGCGTGCACATTTTGCGGCTCCCACTTTTTTGTGTGTATGACGGAACCGGTTCCGAGTGGCTCTTTTGCTGTTTCGGGTTGCTGACCCCTGACCTATACCATCTCAGACAGGTGATTGTCCAGTATCTTCTTAAAAACCTCCAGTGATGGAGCACCCACAATTTCTGGTGGCAAGCTGTTCCACTGGTTGATTGTCCTCACTGTCAGGAAGTTTCTCCTTAATTCTAGGTTGCTTCTCTCCTTGATCCGTTTCCAACCAGTTCCTCGTCCTTCCCTCTGGTGCTTTGGTGAACAATGTGTCCCCCTCTGCCTTGTGGCAGCCCCTCAGATACTGGAACACTGCTATCCTGTCTCCCCTCTTTCTTCTTTTCTTTAGACTAGCCAAACCCAGGTCCTGCAGCCGTTCTTCGTATGTTTTAGTCTCCAGGCCCCTGATCATCTTAGTTGTGCTCTTCTCTGAATTCTCTTCTCAGAATCACAGAACAGAAAAAAGAAAAAAGAAAAAGAGAAGCAGAGGTATAAGAGATCTGCTTCGGATTGATAAAAGAGTCTTGGAGAATCACAAAAGCCGAAAGAACCAATTTACACCTGGTCTGGATTGATTATGAAAAGGCATTTGATTCATCACCCAGAGAGTTGAATTATCAAATATTTTGAAACAACTGGTGTCGGTGAAAATATTACAATATTTATAGGGGAAAAAAATAATGAAGCAGCCGAAGACAGAATTCAGGGTTGGAAATGAAAATTACGGGCTTCTGAACCGGAGGAGAGGCACCTTCCAGAGTGACTCATTATCACCCTTATTTGTCATTGTCACGATCCCACTTTAAAGAAAACAAATCTTGGCTCTCAAGCAGCAAAAAATGCTAATAAAAGCCCACATTAGCTTTATGTGGATCAGCTTTATGGAAAATCAGAATACTGGCAGGGAAAAAGACTAGGTGGTCAATTTCTACAGAAGATTGAGTGGAAATAAAGAGATAAAGAGAAAACTTGGCAAAGACTTATAACTGGAACATTACACAAAATCTGAAAGTTTGATTTTGGCTGACCAAGAACAAGCTATTCAGACTAATGCAGCCAAGGCCAGAGTTGGGGAAAAAAAAACACCATCGAATGTTTCAAAGCGCAGATTGTTGTTCAAAGAAGCCGAAGACACAGTGGATCATATACTCAGCTCACACAAAGAGATCACACGACCCGATTATAAAAAAATGACGTTGTACAATCACCAAAATGATTCACTGGAATATCTGTAAAAAAGGATCGTGTACCTCAGCTTAGGACCACAGCTGAGCCCAAAGTTTCTGGTGCCAAATAATTTTGAGCCCATTTTACAACCTTTCTGGCCACAGTTGTTAAGTGAATCACTGCAGTTGTTAAGTTAGTCACATGGCTGTTAAGTGAATCTGGCTTCCCCATTGCCTTGGCTTGTCAGCTCACGAAAGAGGATCACATGACCCCAGGACATACAGTAGTGGCCCAAATTGTGGAAACCTTTTGGGAAAAGCGTGCAGTAGAAACGCCCCCTTTGGTTAAGTTTCCACCAATTTTTCTTCTAATTTCTTTATAAATGTAGCCTTGTTCACTTCATAATCCAATTTTACATCGCTTTCTGGGCGACCAGTCAACTCTTTGCACCATTACTTTAGTTTTATTACTTTTTACAAGCTCACGAAATGAGAGAACACACACACACACACAAACCCCAACCAGCTTGATAGCGATCACGCAACACACGGACAAATGTCCTCCTCTCAGCTTCAATACAGGACATCAATAACCGAATCCTACTGTGATCTGATTGGCTCATTGCCAAAACAAGACGACACCTGATTGGATCTCTAAACACTCATGCTCATTGGCTACAATCAGATGAAGGAAAGCTACCTGATATCAACCTAAGCATGTTGTGCTTCCTTTTTCTGGTTATTTGTCTATAACTTTTCATAGAATACAATACAGATAATTGAACAAATTATTGTTGCATATAAAAGGTAAAGTTTCCCTCGCACATGCATGCTAGTCGTTTCCAACTCTAGGGGCCGGTGCTCATCTCCCTTTCAAAGCCGAAGAGCCAGCGCTTGTCCGAGGACGTCTCCGTGGTCATGTGGCCAGCATGACTAGACGGCAAAGGCGCACAGAATGCTGTTACCTTCCCACCAGAGTAGTCCCTATTTTTCTACTTCCATTTTTATGTGCTTTCGAACTGCTAGGTTGGCAGAAGCTGGGACAAATAACAGGCGCTCACTCTGCTACGCGGCACTCGGGATTCGACCCGCCAAACTGCCGACCTTCAGATCGACAAGCTCAGCGTCCTAACCCACTGAGCCACCGCGTCTCTTTGTTGCATATAGATATAGCTATAAATAGGTGGTAGATAATAGAGACTGACTGACTGACTGACTGACTGACTGACTGACTGACTGACTGACTGGATGGATGAATGGATGGATGGATGGATGGATGGATGGATGGATGGATGGATGGAATAGAAACACACACTTTTGAAATAGTCTTCCAAAGCTGCTATATGCTTCTTGCTCATTCTCTCATTCACAGCTACCCCTGGATGTGCTGTTCAGTCAATGACCTCAATCTCTCCTCTCCAACCTTAGGGTGATTTATTCCTTGCATTATTTCAGGCTCATTTTCTCTGCTGATGTCTGAGGCTGATGGATCTCAGTTAGCACTTTCCATCTCCCATGCTTTTCGCAAGCATTTGCTAATTAATTCATGCCTGCCAATCTCCCTCACTACCAGGCAGGAAAAGTTCCATGTTGAGGCCTCTTTGGAGTGTGGGCTGGGCTCCGAACTCAAGGGAACTCAACCTCCTGGATGTGCATCACAGAGCTTACACAGGAACACCAGGATGATATAAATGTTCTTGGGACTTGGACATGCTGGCTTGGTGAGAAAAGCATTGAAGTTGAAAAAGTTCACCTTTAAAAAAAAACACTTCAAAAAGTCCAGAAGTTGTGGGTGCTCCATCACTGGAGCTCTTCAAAAACAGATCGGAAAACCATTTGTGTTAAATGGCAAAGGGTTTCCTGCCTGAGCAAGGGGTTAGACTAGAACAGGGGTAGGCAACCTTCTCTCTCTTATGACTCATGGACTTCAACTCCCAGAATTCCTAAGTCAGCCACGCTGAGGGAAAAGGGAGAGGTTTCCAAGCTGAGCCATGCTGGCTCAGGAATTCTGGAAGTTGAAGTCCACGAGTCATAAAAGAGCCAAGGTTGCCTAGCCCTGGCCTAGGCCTAGGTCGCTTTATGACTCATGGACTTCAACTCCCAGAATTCCTGAGCCAGCCACGCTGAGGGGAAAGGAAAAGGTTTCCAAGCTGAGCCATGCTGGCTCAGGAATTTTGGGAGTTGAAGTCCAGAAGTCATAAAAGAGCCAAGGTTGCCTACCCCTGGCCTAGAAGATCTCCATAGTCCCTTCCAACTCTGTCATTATGTAAAATATTTGTAGGGACCCAGATTGGGGAACCTCATAAACAACCTGAGTTTTAAGGAGATGAGTGATGGTGTAATAACATACGATGCAACAGTACATACAATGCATATGATAGAAAAATGGAACAATGGAATAATGATGGCATGAGTGCTTCATCACTGGAGGTTTTTTGGGAAGAGACTGGACAACACTTTGTCTGAAATGGTACAGGGTCTCCTGCTTGAGCAGGGGGTTGGACTAGATGACTTCCAAGGTACCTTCCGACACTGTTAATTTATGTTCTATGTTTTATCTTCAGGCCACACTGGGTGGATTCATCAACTTGGAGCTTGTTGGTCTGTGCCTTGTATTTATATTGCCTGGTATATTGGCTAAGAGAACTAGTGATGAAGGCACCAAGTTGGAAACTGAGCAGTTGTGAGTTCTAGTATTGCCTTAGACAACCTGAAGCCATCTGGGACACCTGGGAACAATCCCTCTCTCTCAGCCTAGGAAAAGGGTAAGGGCAACCAACTTCTGAAATCTTGCTAAGAAAACTTCAGGGATTAATTTATTTCAGACGAATGGTGATCCAATCTCTTTTGAAAAAACTCCCAGTGATGGAGCACCCACAACTTCTGGAGGCAAGTTGTGTCACTGATTAATTGTCCTCACTGTCAGGAAATTTCTCCTTAATTCCAGGTTGCTTCTCTCCTTGATTAGTTTCCATCCGCTGCTTCTTCTCCTACCCTCAGGTCCTTTGGAGAACAGATTGACCCCCTCTTCTTTATGGCAGCCCCTCAAATATTGGAAGACTGCTTTCATATCACCTCTGGTCCTTCTCTTCATTCATTCATAAGAGCCCTGGTGGAGCAGTGGGCTAACGCCTCCTTAAGTAACACCAGCTGCCTGCAATTAGTGCAGGTTCGCATCCCACCAGGCTCAAGGTTGACTCAGCCTTCCATCCTTCCGAGGTAGGTAAAATGAGGACCCAGATTGTGGGGGGCAATTAAGCTGACTTTGTAATAATGCCGCTTGGGGTGTGTGTGAAAGCCCTAATAAGCAGGCATATACATAGAATGAAGGCCACTGCTAAGCTTGTAAGCCGCCCTGAGTCTTCGGAGAAGGGCGGGATATAAATGGAATTAAAATGAAATAAAATAAAAATAAACTAGACAGACCCAATTCCTGCAACCGTTCTTCAAATGTTTTAGCCTCCAGCCCACTAATAATCTTTGTTGCTCTTCTCTGCACTCTTTCTAGAGTCTCGACATCTTTTTTTTTTGTATCATGATGATCGCAACATTCCAAGTGTGGCCTTACCAAGACATTATGAAGCGGTATTAATACTTCATGTGATTTTGATTCTATCCCTCTGTTAATGCAGCCCAGGACTGTATTGGCTTTTTGGGTGGCTGTAGCTCATATTTAAGTGATTGTCCACTAGGGCTTCAAGATGACATGATTGACAGTTGCTAAGAACACTTCAAAGTCAGCCTGTGTTCACCTAGCCCTGTCCATGGGTCTGCAGCTGGAACTCTCGAAATTCCCATCAACGTGGACAAAGGAATTATTGGCTGAGAATTCCAGGAACACTCCAAATGCAAACACATCTAAAGGCATTCCATTGGAGAAGGGTGGCCAATATTTAGCATAAATACATGTTCTATAGTGTTGGAAGAAAAGACTTCATCATGGTTCCTCCAAGCGGGGAATAAACATGGCAACTGCTTTGGGAAGAAGGTTGTAGTTTATTGCAGAGGAAAGCCAGACAGAAAAATGGATCCAACAGAAAAAAAAGGGATGACCACATGTGGGTAGTGGCTTTTTATACTCCCTAGACTCTATTGTTCGGAGTGATTTCTGGTTCCTGTTTGGGGCTATTTTCTGTATCTCCTTAGTCCAGGTGTGCCTCTCTAGGAATCTTGCTGTTTGTATATCCCAGCCCACCTCCCTGTAGATTTTTAGATGTGTTAGTCTTCTTAGCTTCAACCTTTCTCAATGGTTTACATCTGCATTTCTACAGAGTTGGTTTCTGCTTGGGGGAGGGAGACTTGGGGCTATTAAGAAAACTCAGCATGCTTTCATGGTTCCATTTCTTTTTAGGAAATATATTTTTCTGCCCTTTTAAGTTTTCCTTTTCTGGGGAGCTGACTTCCCTCAATAGTTATCCATGCCATGAACCCTGATCTCAAGGTCATATATATCTGCTTAAAGGTAAAGGTAAAGGTTCCCCCACACATGCGTGCTAGTCGTTTCCGACTCTAGGGGCCGGTGCTCATCTCCGTTTCATAGCCGAAGAGCCAGCGTTTGTCCGAGGACGTCTCCGTGGTCATGTGGCCGGCATGACTAGCCGCCAAAGGCGCACAGAACACTGTTACCTTCCCACCGTAGTGGTCCCTATTTTTCTACTTGCATTTTTACGTGCTTTCGAACTGCTAGGTTGGCAGAAGCTGGGACGAGTAACAGGCACTCACTCTGTTACGCGGCACTCGGGATTTGACCCGCCAAACTGCCGACCTTCTGATCGACAAGCTCAGCATCCTAACCCACTGAGCCACTGTGTCCCCTTATATCTGCTTACTTAGCTCTAAATCTGATAAGGGAAGATCTCTCTTCTTGAGTATCCTGCATTCATTTCCTTCCTTCCTTCCTTCCTTCCTTCCTTCCTTCCTTCCTTCCTTCCTTCCTTCCTTCATCTCTCAAGTCCCTCCCTCCCTTCAGTCCCTCCCTCCCTCCCTCCCTCCCTCCCTCCTTCTCATATAATACTTTCTTTTCCAAAACTCTTACTTGACACTTAAGACCCCTTATCCATCTATGCCTCCTCCAGAGGCTTTTCTCGATATGTCCAGTTTCCCTTCTCCTTCTTGCCCAGGGGGCCCATCAGGCTAGGAGCCCAACGATCTTCCAAGCAAGTAGTTTTTCTTGCAATTTTTCCTTGAGCACCAGCCTTGGCTCAACAATTTCCTTCTCTTTCCCTCCCGGTGTCATTTCCAGAACTGAAGCTGCACCGCAACAAAAGCAGTCAGACGTGGAAAACATGCCCAGAGGAGGCCATTCACGCCTGGCTCAGTAGAGAGATTATGTCAGATTTCTTCAGCCTGGTGCTTTATGGAACCCGGTGGATTGCAATTCGTATCCTGGCCAGGGATTATGTCCTTTGTAGTCCCAGCAGAACTGCAGCTGGGGCACCGAATTAGAGAAAGCCAGATTGATATGGCAGAGTCTGATGGAGTTGGGGAAATCTTGATGCAAAGCTACAATGAATTATGCACCATCTAACCTGCAGATCTCTCTTGAAATGAGGATGCTTTAGGAATGGTCCATGTTCCCCACCAAGGCTCTGTGCTGGGCAATTTAAAGTTTCCCTTGTAACTGGGCTGGAGAACTGGAATGTGGTTGCATATTCTTTGCTATTTAATAAACCTGTGCCTTCCACCTTCCACCCCAGCCCCTGGTTCCCAACCTTGTCTGGAAATCGGAAGTAGTGAATGGGAAGTTCCATCCTGAATAGGACGAAGGAAGAAAGAAGAAGGAAAAAGGAAGAAGGAAAAAAGGAAGAAGAAGAGGAAGAGGAGGAGGTGGAAGAGGAAGAGGAAGAGAAAGAAGGAAGAAGGAAGAAGAAGAGGAAGAAGAAGAGGAAGAGGAGGAAGAAGAAAGAAGGAAGAAGAGAAGAAGGAGGAGGAAGAGGAGCAGTGGTGGGATTCAACCGGTTCGCACCACTTCAGCAGAACTGGTAGCTAATTTATTTGTTGCCCAGGCACAGAATGGACTTCTGGAGGCGGCATCCACAGAGAGAACCGGTTCTTCACCTCTTTGAATCCCACCATTGAGGAGTCGGAGGAGTCAGAAGGGACCTTAAAGCAGATTGGGGCAACTTTCTGCCTTTGTTAAGGAGATTTTCCTCCTCTTCTCCTTTAGGGGAAATATTCTATACTGCCTCTTTTCTTGTTCCGTGGAATATTTTATTCTAGGGAGCGGCACTTCCTACAATAAGCAACACACTTCTAGATGAAAATGTGATCCTTGAAGCCGGCTTCGTATGTCGAGACTCTAGAAAGGGTACAGAGAAGAGCAAGAAAGATGATTGGGGGACTGGAGGCTAAAACTTATCGGGAACGGTTGCTGGAATTGGGTATGTGTAGTGTAACGAAAAGAAGGACGAGGGGTGACAGGATAGCAGTCTTCCAATATCTCAGGGGCTGCCACAAAGAAGAGGGAGTCAAGCTATTCTCCAAAGCACCTGAAGGCAGGACAAGAAGCAACAGATGGAAACTAGTCAAGGAGAGAAGCAACCTAGAACTAAAGAGAAACTTCCTGACAGAGAGAACAATTAACCAGTGAAACAACCTGCCTCCAGAAGTGGTGAATACTCCAACACTGGAAGTTTTTAAGAAGAGACTGGACAGCCATTTGCCTGAAATGGTATAGCGTTTCCTGCCTGAGCAGGCGGTTGGACTAGATGACCTCCAAGGTCCCTTCCAACTTCCTCTTCCTCCTCCTCCTCCTCCTCTTCTTCTTCTTCTTCTTCTTCTTCTTCTTCTTCTTCTTCTTCTTCTTCTTCTTCTTCTTCTTCTTCTTCTTCTCTTCTTCTTCTTCTTCTTCTTCTTCTTCTTCTTCTTCTTATTATTATTATTATTATTATTATTATTATTATTATTATTATTAGTGAAATGGCTTATTGAGACTACGCAGATTTTCAAAAATGTTATTCAAAAAGATATTCAAAAATAGACTGGGCAACCATTTGACTAGGATGGAATAAGGTCTCTTGTCTCGAGCAGGGAGGTGGACTAGACGACCTCCGGTGTCCTTCCAGCCCTGGGATTCTATGTTCTATGATTTCTTTGGTACCATTTTGCTCATGTAGAAATGAAATGGCTTGGTTTAGCAAAAAAATGAAAAATCTTTTGAGAAAAATGTAGGGCTGAGTTGCACACAAACAGCCATTAGACTTTATTTCTCTTGAAAACGGGATTCATTTTGTGCAAAAGCATATTTTAAAAACATTTTACCAAACTGCCTTGTCCTAAACTAGCGATTTTTCATAATAAGGCAGGAAGCATCTGCTCACCAAGATCAGAAGAAGAGGGGAGAATTAAGATGATCCGAAGAAGATTAAGTGCCTTTCAGGGCAGTTGTTTATGGCAGATTTTTTTATTTAAAAAAAAGAATGTGAATTGGTAGAAGAAAGGGAAAAAATAAGCTCAAGATTTGTGAAACAAGGACAATTACTCCCAGGGGGGGTTGCATTGAAAACAGGCAAGCAGTTGCCTTATCCAAACCTGTCTTGAAAAATCTAAGATAGCTGGAGAAAATACAGACATGCGGTATCGGGAGAAATTCGATTTCATATTTACTGAACGCAGAATAACAGAGTTGGAAGGGACCTTGGAGGTCTTCTAGTCCAACCCTCTGCTCAAGCAGGAGACCTTCTCATTCCACAACTTATGAAGGCAATTTGTTTTCCACTGGTTGATTGTCCTCACTGTCAGGAAATTTCTCCTTAATTCCAGGTTGCTTCTCTCCCTAGTTAGTTTCTATCCGTTGTTTCTTGTCTTCCCTTTTGGTGCTTTTGATGATTGGTTGACCCCCCCTATCTTTGTAGGAGCCTCTCAAATATTGGAAGACTGCAATTTTGCCACCCTAATTCTTCTTTTCATTAAACTAAGGTAAAGGTAAAGGTTCCCCCGCACATGCGTGCTAGTTGTTTCCGACTCTAGGGGCCGGTGCTCATCTCCGTGTCAAAGCCGAAGAGCCAGCGCTTGTCCGAGGACGTCTCCGTGGTCATGTGGCCGGCATGACTAGACGCCAAAGGCGCAAAGAACGCTGTTACCTTCCCACCGTAGTGGTCCCTATTTTTCTACTTGCATTTTTACATGCTTTTGAACTGCTAGGTTGGCAGAAGCTGGGACGAGTAACAGATGCTCACTCTGCTACGCGGCACTCGGGATTCGACCCGCCAAACTGCCGACCTTCTGATCGACAAGCTCAGCATCCTAACCCACTGAGCCACCGCGTCCCTTTTCATTAAACTAGATATACCCAAATCCTGCAACAGTTCTTCATCTGTTTTAGCCTGATCATCTTTGTTGCTCTTCTCTGCACTCTTTCCAGAGTCTCAACATCTTCTTTTATAATGTGATATCATTTTATGATGATGGAGATGATGATGATGTATCTTTTTCTGTGCATGACAAATAATTCTGTAGAATACATTCAGTTTAGGAGAATGTCCTGATTAAGTGTGTGTTCTGATGTGCCCTTGTATCCTGGATTTGGAAATTTAAGTCTCATCAGATATTTGCTTCTAAGAATGAAGATTATTTCTACACACACAGGAGAGTTAGAATATGTGAAGGTGCAAGAAAACTAGCTACATATCTCTTCCTTCCGGACCGTGCATAATAACCTTGCTAACCAGAGCATGTTGGGTACTTTATCAAATGCTTCCCTGAAATCAAGATATATTACATCTAGACCATTGCCACAATCTACTAAGGGAGTTACCTAACCCCAAAATGAGGGGAAAAAATAATAATCTGAAAAAATGTCTTCTTGGAAAAAAACCAATGTGGATTTCTGATAATTATTTTAAAGATGTTTACAGATGTACCCTTTTATCATCTGTCATAGAATTTGCCTGGTATTGACTGAGTAATTCTTAGTTTGAGAAGGCTCCTTTGGGATGGTATGAACATTTACCCTTCTTCGTTCATCTGGAACTTTCCAGAAATCCTTAAAGGGGCTTTCCGCATCAAAAATTGGCCAGCTCTTTTGAAAGTTGCTTCAGTAGCCTAGGATGCAGGAATCTATCCTTAGAAATTAAAATTCATGCAAGGGAAATAGAAAGTTCCTCATCACGTTTCTATTCATTTTAGAATTTGGTTCTGTCCTTCATGCTTTCTGTATGCACACATATACACACAGGAACAAACACGTACACAAACTTATTTTTAAAAAAACAAACCAAATAATAGGAGCTGGGCACCTCTGCTGTCTTGACATCTTGCTGTCTTCCTTGAGTAGCTGATAAACTAATGTTTTCTTTACTAGAATCTTTGTTCTTTTCTTTTAAACCCATTTAATACTTTCAATATTCTATCTATCTTTTTGCTAATTGAAATTCCTTTTGAGTTTTCATCATATCACATCTCTTACTATGCAGTGGGTGGCTGATGAAGGACTATGATGTGAGGTCCCCAGAGTCTTGAGTCTTAAGTCAATGAGGCTCTTGGCACCATGACCTGATCCCACATAGTTTAGGAGAAGCTGGTACCTGTTGGTTCCATCACAACTTTCATTTGTGCTGTGGGGTCTTTGGTGCTCTCTGGTTTCCTGCAGAGATTTCATTACTCAACTAGATCACATCATCAGTGCTAGAAGGGAGTGGGGTTTGTGGGAAGAAGGAGAAGGAGGAGGAGGAGGAGGAGGAGGAGGAGGAGGAGGAGGAGGAGACAACCTTGGTACTCTTTAAGCTTAGTTATTTTCTTGCAGAGATTTCATTACCCAACTAGATCACATCATCAGTGCTAGAAGGGAGTGGGGTTTGTGGGAAGAAGGAGGAGGAGGAGGAGGAGGAGGAGGAGGAGGAGGAGGAGGAGGAGGAGGAGGAGGAGGAGGAGACAACCTTGGTACTCTTTAAGCTTAGTTATTTTCTTGCAGAGATTTCATTACCCAACTAGATCACATCATCAGTGCTAGAAGGGAGTGGGGTTTGTGGGAAGAAGGAGGAGGAGGAGGAGGAGGAGGAGGAGGAGGAGGAGGAGGAGGAGGAGACAACCTTGGTACTCTTTAAGCTTGGTTATTTTCTTGCAGATGTTTCATTACCCAACTAGATCACATCATCAATGCTAGAAGGAGTAGAGGAGCAGGAAGAGGAGGAGGAGGGGGGAGGAGGAGGAGGAGGACTGTGGGGTCCTTGGTGCTCTTTGAGCTTGGTTGTTTTCCTGCAGTTATTTCATTACCCAGCTAGGTAACACCATTAGTACTAGAAGGGAGTAGGGTTTATGGGGAGGAGGAGGAGGAAAGCTGTGGTGTCCTTGGTGATCTCTGAGCCTGGTTGTTTTCTTGCAGACATTTCATGACCCATATAGGTAACATCATCAGTGCTAGAAGGAAGTGAGAATGGGGTTTTCTCCCTTAATTTCCAACAGCTGATCGTAATTTGGTTCCTCATAGGAGCGAATCGACTTCTCTCTACCTTTTTGTGAAATTCAGCTTCATTCTCTCTTGTCTTCAGGAATCCTGTTCTGAAGCCTTTTCACATAAAACTTCTGGCAGGACAGAATATGAGGTGACCCAAACATCTTTCAACATCTTTTCTAGGTATTTTTACCATAGAGATATGGACTGCAGATAACAAAGGAAAACCTGAACATATTAACATAAGCGCCTATGTGCTATCTTCCTTATTACTAAGGAAGTAACTTTATGCATTTATGCATTGTTATTTATTGTTTGCAAGCATCATATCCTGGAAGTCACCGTGGCTTGCACTCCGTGCGAATCTATCAATCAGTGAAGCATTCTACTGTTCTTCTTTTTTTTTGCAGACTGAAATGCACTTCTAAAATAATGTGGTAATTATACTACACAATTTATCATAGAAAAAAACCTAACCTTTGCATTTTGCTGCAGAAATAATTTGCATAATCCTCTGCTGCCTGATTTCATTAATCAATTAAAATGTACAATGTTCCCTGTCACTTTCAATCAACTGATGGTCCTAATAGATAGCTAGTATCAAAAACCGATGCTCCATTCTGGAGCTGTTTTTTTTTTGGGGGGGGGTTTACCAAATCTGGACTGCAAAGCATTTCATGACCATTAGATGGCAGCAAAGAGACATAGACAATTCTGTTCCTTTGAAGGCACCCTAGAGGGCATCTGGTGTTTTGCAATTCAGAAAGGGTAGGCCTCAAGAGTGCAAAGCACACAACCCTTCCTTCCTTCCTTCCTTCCTTCCTTCCTTCCTTCCTTCCTTCCTTCCTTCCTTCCTTCCTTCCTTCCTTCCTTCTTCTCCTCCCTCCCTCCATTCCACTCCTTCCTCCTTTCCTTCCAATCTTCCTCCCTCCCTCCCACCCTTCCTACAGACACCCTTCTCAGTCAATGACTCTTTTAGCCATAACAAAAGAATTCCCTTAGGTGACTCATCAGGGATTTTGCCGGGGTTGGGGTGGGGAGACAAGGGGAGGTCATGCAAAGCCAGCCATGCACAAAATATGTGCCCTGTGTTTCTCTGTATTTAGGTGTAGCTCAGCAAGTCAAGAATGTGCTTCGCTAAGCCTTTAGCAAGGTTACAACAGATCAGTTGCATTAAGGAGTCACATATGGTTGGCACTGCTGATTGCATGCTGCATCAATCATATTCACTTTTTGTTGTCATTGTCAAACACACACACACACACACATCCCACTCACATAGCCAGAACAATTCACTTTCTGCAAAAGATCCAAGGAGAAATAATCCTCAAGCTTCCTGGGTCTTCTCTGGGGTTTTCCTTCCCAGCCCCCAACCAGAACTTCACTCGGACCCTCAAGGACACATCTTCTTGTAGAGTTTCTGTGTTTGTAACTGGCCTCCATCACTGTGACCTTTTCCGAAAAACCTCTGCAGATCATGGTTAAGGAACTTCCAGTTGTCCTTGGCCAGTCTGAGTACAGGGTGTCCTCGACTTATGACCACAACGGAGCCCAAAATTGCCGTTCTTAAGCTAGACGGTTGTTAAGTGAGTTTTTTGGCTCCATTTTACAACTCTTCTTTATTTGAAACGTTGATTATAGGCACCCGGCTTCCAAATAGCTCTGGGTAGTCCCCCATCAAAAGTTAGAACAACATATGACATTTATGTACGTGGAGGTTCTCAGTCATCCAGGTGAGGACAATTAAATCAGTGGAACAGCTTGCCTTCAGAGGTTGTAGGTGCTTCATGACTGGAGGTTTTTTTTTAAGAAGAGACTGGACAGTCACCTGTCCGAAATGGTATAGGGCAGGGGTCTGCAGCCTTAAACACTCAAAGTGCCACTTGGACCCGTTTCCCACAGAAAAGAAAACACTGGGAGCCGCAAAACCCTTTTGACATCTAAAATGAAGATAACACTGCATATATCTTTTTTTTACCTTTATGCTATGTATAAAAGAACTATAGTGCGTTACATTTATTAAATCAATGAACTACTACAAAGAAAACAATTTTTTATGCAGGGGAAAGAGGGGGAAAAAACCTTTCTCTTTCATCCCAACAGGTGAAAGCAAATTTAGTAGCTTACCTATCATCTTTAAATACAGCATAATTATCCCCATATATCATCTCTTAATTTAAAAAAAATCAAAATATTTCAATAAACGTTCTTTACTAGAAGTCCAGTAAGAACAACATATATTCATATTCTCTCTCTCTCTCTTTCCTCTCTCTCTCTCCTCTCCCTCTCTCTCTTTCTCTTTCTTTCTCTTTCTCTCTCTCTCTTTCTCTCTCCCTTCCTCCTTCCCTCCCTTGCTGCATCTCCACCACCAATGTAAGCCCTGCATGCAGGGAAAACCCAGCACCAGGGACTAACTGTTTACCTCTTCTGGGCAATGGGAGAGGAGCGGGGCGATCGCCTTCCCGGCAGCCAGGACTCCAGTGCGCCTTCCCGGCCAGCGGGGCCAATGGTAGTGCCGGCTGGGGATCACAGGGGCTGTGGTCCCTCGGGGCTGTGGCTTGTGGGAGGGCTGGCCCGCTCAGCGGAGGCTCCAGTGGGCTGCTCTCAGGGGGGATCCCGGGCTGCCCCACGCGGCTCCCCGGCCATGTGCGCCTCGGATGCAGCCAGCCCGGGAAAGGGACTTCCTGACTGCGCTTCTCCCAGCAGGTGGGGCACCTGGGCACATGCAGCTCCAGAACCGTTGGTTGCTGACCTGTGGTATAGGGCAGGGGTGTCAAACTCAATTTCATTGAGGGCCACATCAGCATTGCGGTTGCCCTCAGCGGGCCGGGTGGGTGTGGCCTGGGTGGGCGTGGCCTACTGGGTGGGCGTTGCTAGAGTGCGTATGGCCTACTGGGTGGGCGTGGCCAGCTCTACATCGTTCACATCAAGGGTGCCTATGGGGGCCTGGGCAGGAGCGGGACAGATCTGAGGGTCTCTGGCAGGAGGAGGGTCTCTGGGCCAGGGCCAAGGCAGTGGGGGCCGTTCCCTCACTGTTTCCAGGATGGCTTCGGGGGCCACATGAAACCACTTCGCGGGCCGGATCCGGCCCCCGGGCCTTGTGTTTGACATGTCTGGTATAGGGTCTCCTGCTTGAGCAGGGGGTTGGACAAGATCAGGGCTTTTCAACCTTTTCACCCATTGTACCACTTTTAGGATATGGCAACATCCGAGTACCACCAGTCGCCTAGCAAGCTGTCAAAAACTTGATGACCAAAAAAAAAGGAAAAAAGTGATGAAGTGCAGGTAGTCCTCGACTTACAACAGTTCGCTTAGTGACTGTTCGAAGTTACAATGGCACTGAAAAAAGTGCCCCACAAGCCACAGCTGAGCAAGACACCTGCCTGCCTGCCGGGGTGCTCTTCCTCCTGTCCAAGGTTTTCATTGTTCTGAGCATTTCTGTTGAGGATTGGCAGCGGGGGTGGGGGGTGTTTCATTTTATTCCCTCCCCCCTCTGCTGGTGGTTGCAGCAGGTTGTGGTCACTTCACATGACCCTGGGACACTGTGACGGTCATAAATATGAATCAGTTGCCAAGCAGCTGAATATAAATCACAAGACCCTGGAGATGCTGCAACATTCCAGCTGATCAGCGCTTCTTCTGGGCTCAGAAATGCCAGGATCAGCGCCGAGCTCCAGCTGGAGCCTGGCGCTGTTCCTGGCGCTTCCGCTGAGCCCTGACAGCCCCAAAGAAGTGCTGATCCTGGGGCTTCCGCTGAGCCCTGACAGCCCTGCAGCTCCAACCGGTGCTGCCACCGGTTCAGCTCATTCCTCTCCCCCGCTACTACTTTTCTAGGATGGTCGCGTACCACCTGTCAGGTGCCAATGTGCCACAGGTGGTACCCGTGACACTGGTTGAGAAGCCCTGGACTAGAAGACCTCCAAGGTCCCTTCCGGCTCTCGTCTGATTGATCAGGTCATGGTGGTCCCAAAGATGCTTTCCCCAAGAGGCAACTGGACTTTCTTATTTTGCTTGAAGACGTTTTGCTTCTCATCCAAGAAACTTCTTCAGCTCTTGAAGTTCTTCAGCTCTTGAAGCTTCTCAACCAAGAAGCTTCTTCGGTTCCTCTTGAAGCTCTTGGATGAAAAGTAAAACATCTTCAAGGAAAAACAAAGAAAGTCCAGTTGCCTTTTGAAAAAGCCCCTTGGGGACAGATAGAATTATATTAAAACTATAAAATTTAAGCCAGTTAAAAGATTAAAAACAGCAAAGACGTTGCACAAAATCAACCTTCCAATGTGCAGGAATTGGATATGGCCAGTCTAGAGAAAAGAAGGACTAGGGGTGACATGATAGCAGCATTCCAATATTTGGGGGGCTGCCACAAAGAAGAGGGGGGGTCAACCTATTCCCCAAAGCACCTGAAGGCAGGATGAGAACCAACGGATGGAAACTAATCAAAGGGAGAAGCAACTGAGAATTAAGGCTTCCATCCAGAAGTGGTAGTTCCTCCATCACTGGAGGATTTTAAGAAGAGACTGGGCATCCACGTGTCTGAAATTGTATAGAGTCCCCTGCTTGAGCAGGGGACGGACTAGAAGACCTCTAAGGTCCCTTCCAGCTCTATTCTGATTGATTGATTGATTGATCGATCGATTGTTGTAATTCCTTAATATGATGATGTCATTTCATATTCCTTCTCAGATTTTGACAGGCAGGGAAGAGACCTTCTTGTTGAGTCTTGCCCTTCCCACCAGGGGTATCCATAAGAGGTGACCAAAAATTGCCAGTCTCAATGGTGTGAGGCACATTAAAAAAAACAACACAGGCACACTTTCAATCATACCATTACTGCCCCCATCTTGACTTTTTTTGGACCAGACCATTAGGGCAATCTTGTTCCTCACATAATCATAAACATAATAGTAAAGTTGGAAGGGACCTTGGAGGTCATCTAGTTCAACCCCTTGCTCAGGCAGGAAACCCTATACCATTTCAGACAAATGGCTGTCCAGTCTCTTCTTAAAAACTTCCAGTGTTGGAGCATTCACCACTTCTGGAGGCAGGTTGTTCCACTGGTTAATTGTTCTCACTGTCAGGATGTTTCTCCTTAGTTCACAGTGTAATCTTGCAGACAACAGTATGAAATGTTTCTCAAAGTTGGCTGCTTTAAGTCATGTGGTTGGCTAGGGAATTCTGGGAGTTGAAGTCCACATGCCTGAAAACTGCCAACTTTGGGAAACACCGTATTAGACCTTCTCATGAAGTTTTTTCTTGTTTCACTCTTCTCAACTCTTGGATGTTCTCAGGACCTGCTGAGCCATGGAACTCAGTCAAGAAGCTACGTTCGGATCTCTCTTCTTTCACAACCAGCCTGTTCTACAAGGTATGCCCTAGCTTTTGGGTCTTCTTGCTAGGTGACTCCCACCCTAAACACACATGTAATTTCTATATTGGTGTTGGAGAAGACTCTTGGGAGAAGCTTGGACTGCAAGGAGATCAAATCAGTCAATCCTAAAGGAAATCAACCTTGCCTGTTCCTTGGAAGGACAGATACTGAAGCTCAAATACTTTGCCCACCTAATGAGAAGACAGGACTCCTTGGAGAAGATCCTGATCTTGGGAAAGATGGACAAAAAGAGAAGGGGAAGGGAGAGGATAAGATGGTTAGATAGTGTCATCGACATAGTGAACATGAATTTGTGGAGGACAGTGGAGGACAGGGGGAATCTGGCGTTCTATGGTCCATGGGGTCATGAACTGTTGGACAGAACTTAGTGCAACTGAACAACAACAAAGTCTCCCTAGTCTTCTAGTCCTTCCACTCTTCTCTTGCGTGGAGGACTTTGTGAAGTTTTACTCAAAAATTACCCCTCCTTTGCCTTGTCCTCTCCAGCTTCCTCTTGTTTGTATTTTTTTTAAGAATGAGCAAAGAGACAGTGATTAATGGACTCACCAGAGATTTCTTTGCACAACTAGTATCTCCTGGGGGTGGAAAAACAATCAGAAACATCCCTCCAAACCTGTCCTTCATAATTCTTCTGGAGCTGTAACAGATGCACAAGCTGAGCCCCTGGATGTTACAAAGCCCCCAAAGCCTGGGCTGTGGCCCTGGGGGTTTCCCACAAAGCTGAATCCAACTTGTAATGCTTCATGTGCTAGAAGGAGGAACATTCTTAGAGGTGTGGAAAGCAAGCATATCCATACAGGTGATTCATCTAATTTAAATATAATGAAATGGACAGGTGGTCTTTCACTGCCTACCTAGGCTAGGTAAGTCTAGCCTATCAAAGAGAAGGACAAAGGGGTGACAGGATGGCTATCAGGAGTTCCTTGATAGAGGAAGGGGTCAGCCTATTCTCCAAAGCACCTGAGGGTGGAGAAGAAGTAACAAATAGAAGATCATTAAAGATACGGTAGATCCAACCTAGACTAGAAGATCTCCAGGGTCCCTTCCAACTCTGTTATTTTACTCTCCTCTCCTCTCCTCTCCTCTCCTCTCCTCTCCTCTCCTCTCCTCTCCTCTCCTCTCCTCTCCTCTCCTCTCCTCTCCTCTCCTCTCCTCCCCTCCACTCCACTCCACTCCACTCCACTCCACTCCACTCCACTCCACTCCATCCCATCTATTCTATTCTATTCTATTCTATTCTATTCTATTCTATTCTATTCTATTCTATTCTATTCTATTCTATTCTATTCTATTCTATTCTATTCTATTCTATTCTATCCTATCCTATCCTATCCTATCCTATCCTATCCTATCCTATCCTATCCTATCCTATCCTATTCTATTCTATTCTATTCTATTCTATTCTATTCTATTCTATTCTATTCTATTCTATTCTATTCTATTCTATTCTATTCTATATTCCATTCCATTCTAATCTTCTCCCATCCCATCCCATATTCTTTATCCCATCGCATTGCATCGCATCGCATCACATACATTATTTTCTATTCTATTCTGTTCTGTTGTGTTCCGTTGTATTCCATTCCACTCCATTCCACTCCACTCCACCCCACGCCACCCCACGCCACCCCACCTCATGCCACCCCACGCCACGCCACGTCACCCCATCCCATCCCATCCCATCCCATCCCATCCCATCCCATCCCATCCCATCCCATCCCATCCTATTCTATTCTATTCTATTCTATTCTATTCTATTCTATTCTATTCTATTCTATTCTATTCTATTCTATTCTATTCCATTCCATTCCATTCCATTCCATTCCATTCCATTCCATTCCATTCCATTCCATTCCATTCTATTCTATTCTATTCTATTCTATTCTATTCTATTCTATTCTATTCTATTCCATTCCATTCCATTCCATTCCATTCCATTCCATTCCATTCCATTCTATTCTATTCTATTCTATTCTATTCTATTCTATTCTATTCTATTCTATTCTATTCTATTCTATTCTATTCTATTCTATTCTATTCTATTCTATTCTATTCTATTCTATCTGGCTTCCCCCTTTGACTTTGGAAGAAAGCTGGGAAGGTCACAAATGGTGATCATGTGACCCTGGGATGTTGCAACTGTGAGAAGTGCTTGCCACTTGCCAAACATCTGAAATCTGAACACGTAATCAGGGGATGCTGTGATGGTCGTAAGTGCAAGGACTACTTGGAACTCACTTTTTTCAGTGAGTTTGTAACTCCAAATGGTCGTTAAATGGATGGTGCTCTCCAGATGCTTTGAGAGATGTTTGAAGAAGCATTTTAGAGAGCCTGGTGTAGTGGTTAAAGCATCGGACTGGAAAATGGGAGACAGAGAGTTCTAGTGCCACCAGCTGGGAGACCTTGGGCCAGCCACTTTTCCTCAGTCCTAGGAAGGAGGCAATGGCAAACCACTGCTGAAAATCCCTGCCAAGAGAACCACTGAGACGTAACCATCAGGTCTCTAAGAATCAGACACAGAAAAAATTTTTTTTGGAAATTACAGCTCCCCCTCCCCCACCCGGGCAAAAAATGCCCCCGTCTGGCAGGACTACTGCTAAGAGGTTTTTGGGATGCCCTGCGTCTGAATTATGCCCAGACAAAGGAGAAAGATGGAGCTGAAAGACAGTGGCTTAGATTCCGAGCTGAAAAGGTAAATAAATTAGCAAATAAATCGATCGATACATGTCTCTGTGAATGCTAGATGACATAATGGTGCGATGCAATGCACTTGTAGAAGAGGGTGTTGACAAGCAAGTGCTTTGATCATCTGAAAGAGCAGCTGAAGGATGCATTCGGCAGTAATTGTGGCTTTGAGAGACACCAGTCCCTGGAGCAGCTCGCCCGGAGATGCCAGGGACTCAGTGGGCTGCTGTCTACAGACCCCAGGCTCATTTGAGTGGCCTCTGTGGGAAGCAGGGAGTGGGTGGTGCCAGAAAAATAATTGGGGGTTCCAACCTGAGCCGGGGCTATGCAAGAATAAGTGAAAATGAGATCCAGGAAGCTGTGAAGAAAGGAGAAATAAAAAGGTAAAGGTAAAGGTTCCCCCGCACATGCGTGCTAGTCGTTTCCGACTCTAGAGGCCGGTGCTCATCTCCGTTTCAAAGCCGAAGAGCCAGCGCTTGTCCGAGGACATCTCCGTGGTCATGTGGCCGGCATGACTAGACGCCAAAGGCGCACGGAACGCTGTTACCTTCCCACCGCAGTGGTCCCTATTTTTCTACTTGCCTTTTTACGTGCTTTCGAACTGCTAGGTTGGCAGAAGCTGGGACGAGTAACAGGTGCTCACTCTGTTACGCGGCACTCGGGATTCGACCCGCCAAACTGCCGACCTTCTGATCGACAAGCTCAGCATCCTAACCCACTGAGCCACCGCGTCCCCTAAAGGAGAAATAGTTATTCCTAAAAGCAAGGCGTTTGCCTTTAGGGGCAGCTACAGAAAAATGAGATACGATGGGCAGACTTTTTTTTAGGGGAGCTTATCCTGGCTGTGGAAGTGTGTGCGGGCTGATTCTAGGGTGACCCTTGAGGGGGTGTGAGTGTGCCATTATGTTTATACTTGTGAACATGCAGTTCTGCTAGGAGACTCTGTTGGTGTTTGCAGACCTCCTCCTTTGAAATGTGGATTAAGTCTGGGCAACTCATTTGGGGGGATTTGCAGAAGTTTGCCAATTTTAGTGGGTTAACTTAGTTTCAGCTTTACTGTTAATTATCTCGTGGGGACACAGATTCTCAGACCATAGTGGCTTCTGTTAATATTTTCAAGGGAAGATGGAAGCAGTATAAAGTATATTGGGATATAAAACTTCTCACAGTGGGACGCATCTATATGGGACCTCATCTTTGCTGGGTGTGTGTGTGGAGGGGAAATAGCAAGCTACCATCCACATCCATCTTGCACTGGCTCAATAACAGGGTCTGTGAGAGGGATCTAGGTGTCCTGGTGGACCACCACCTAAGTATGAGCCAGTAGTGTGCTGCAGCTGCCAAAAAAGCTGATGCAATCTTGGGCTGCATCAAAAAAAAAAGGGATAGTATCAAGATCATGTAAAGTGATAGCAGTGCTTTAAAAAAGCCATAATAAGGCCATATTTGGAATATTGCATTCAGTCTTGGTGATGATGATAACTTTATTGTCACTTTGAATGTACACCAATCGGCATACATCAAAATGAAATTTCGTTGCATACAGCTCTTGGTCACCATGATACAAAAAAAAAATGCTGAGACTCTAGCAGCAGTGCAGAGAAGGGAAACAAAGATAATTAGGGGACTGGAGGTTAAAATATATGACAAACAGTTGTAGGAATGAGATGCGCCTAATTTAATAAAAAGAAGGACTAGCGGGGGCATGATAGCAGAAGTCCAATATTTGAGGGTCTGTCACAGAGAAGAGGAGGGTCAACCTATTCTCCAAAGCACCTGAAGGCAGGTCAAGAAGCAACGAATGGAAACTAATCAAGGAGAGAAGCAACCTGGAATTAAGGAGAAACTTCCTAACAATGAGGATAATTAACCAGTGGAACAGCCTGCCTCCAGAAGTTGTAGGTGCTCCATCAATGGAGATTTTCAAGAAAAGATTGGACAGTCATTTGTCTGAAGTGGTATGGGGTCTCCTGCCTTGGACACTTCAGACTAGAAGACCTCTAAGGTCCCTTTCAACCTTAGGATTCTTTGGTTCTCTCTGCTTTTCCAGCTCCATCTGCCTCCAGCTGGCACATCTTCCACCATCCTCCCCTTTTTCTCCTCCAACCCCTTCACCCGCTCTCCCGGCACGCATTCTGTGCCATCATTTGCAGTCTGGTCTTTTCTTTCATATAATTTACATGGCAATTATATTTAACGCAAAATGGCAATAAAAGTACAAGTTACTGCCAGGTTGCTACCAAGCCATAATTATGCTTTGAGCGATTTGGTGATTACCGTTTACGGTGCAGGTGGAGAACTGACCCCAGCTTCAGAGGGCCGGATAGGGGTGGGGCTGCTGGAGGCAGGATGCAGGGAAAGGGGGGGTCCAGAGTGACCCCATCAAAGTGAAAGGTGCGGTCCCAACAAAAGCTGGAGAGATGATGCCCCAGGATCCAACAGGAACATGTTGCATAATTGAGGCAATTTTGGCAAACATATTTGGATAATAGTTTACTGGCCATTTAATTTTCTTTTGGGTGCCATTAGGGGTGGAGTGATGATGCAAAGGGTTTCATGTCCTACAAAGGTGGCCCCATGATCCCCTGCAAGCCCATCACTCCTGCATCACTTTTCCCAGCATTATCAACTTCTCCGGAGAACGGGATCTTCATATTGATTGACTATATGCCATCAAGTCATTGTTGACTCTTAGCAATATAGATGATTGCCAGGATGACCTGCCCCCAAATTGGTCCTTCAGGTCTTCCAATAGTGGACCCATCAGCACTACAACTGAGTCATAGAATCCTAGGGCTGGAAGGGACCTTGGAGGTCTTCTAGACGAGCTCCCTGCCCAAGACCCATCCACCTTTGGTTAGTCCTCCTCCTCTTCTCTTCTATCTTTTGCAATATTACTGACTTCTGAGTTTGGTTGTTTTCTGGCAGATGTTTCATTACCCAGACTAGGTAGCGTCATCAGTGCTAGTCATCTAGTACTGGATTCATCTAGATAACTACCACTGAAGATGTTCCCTAGTTGGGTAATGAAACATCTGCAAGGAAACCACCAAGCTCAGTGCAATGTCGCGTGGTGGCATGGAGAGACGGACACTTGAGCTGGGTAGTATTTCTTTATTGAGTCAGAAATGAAGCTGGGGCGAAGGGGTTACCTGGTGTCTCTTTATACCTGCCCAGGTGAATGGCGACCAATAGATTTAAACCTGGGCTTCCCGCCAGTGCAGGTGGCCAATGGATTTAAACCCTGGCTTCCCGCCAGAGCTGACCATGCCCTGGGGCTGTCAACGACTCGCTCTATTCAGGCTTTCCCGCCAAAAGCGGTTATAGCCTGGAGCTGTCCAGCCCCCTGCTGTGCTGACATTTCTGTGTATGCTTTAAGGGCATACACTACACTCAGAGAGCACCAAGGACCCCTCATTTCAACCCTGAACTACAAATAGTCTCCTCTATTGGCATTACTATCTTTTCCAGGGCTCTGGACCTTCATGTTGATTGATTGACTGTGTGCCATCAAGTCATTGTTAACTCTTAACAACAACATCGATTATTTTTTCCAGGATGAGCTGTCCCCAACTGTTCCTTTAAGTCTTCCAATAGCAGACCTATCACTGCTACATAAAGTTGGAAGGGAACTTGAAGGCCCTCTAGTCTGACCCCCTGTCCAAGACCCATTCACATGGCTGCTGTTCCTCCTCTTCTTCTCTTTCTTTCCAGGATTATCAATTTCTCCAGAGAGCTGGGTCTTCATGTTGATTGATTGGCTATAGGTCATCGTGTCATAGTTGACTCTTAGCAACAACATAGATAGATTTGTTTTCAGAAGATCTATCCCCAACCTGGCCCTTCAGGTCTTCCAACAGTAGATCCATCTTCCTTGCTGTCCTCTTCTTCTCTTTCCTTCCACCATTCCCAGCATTTAAGCCTCCTCCAGAGATTGGCTAACAGCTTGCTGGCCATTTGATGTTCTTTTGGGGTGCCATTTTGTTGTTGTTAGTTGCAAAGTTGTGTCCGACCCATCGCGACCCTATGGACAACGTTCCTCCAGGCCTTCCTGTCCTCTACCATCTTCTGGAGTCCCTTTAAGCTCATGACTACTGCTTCAGTGACTCCATCCAGCCACCTCATTCTCTCTCGTCCACTTCTTCTCTTGCCCTCAATCTTTCCCAGCATGAGGCTCTTCTCCAGTGAGTCCTTCCTTCTCATTAGATGGCCAAAGTATTTGAGTTTTAGCTTCAGGATCTGGCTTTCTAAAGAGCAGTCAGGGTTGATCTCCTCTAGGACTGACTGGTTTGATCGCCTTGCAGTCCAAGGGACTCGCAGGAGTCTTCTCCAGCACCATAGTTCAAAAGCCTCAATTCTTTGGCGCTCAGCCTTTCTTATGGTCCATTGGGGTGCCATTAGTGATAGAATAATTATGCAAAGGGGTTACAGGCTACAGGGCTACATTTTCCCCCAGGATTTGGGGTTATTCTTTGCTTTTCCAACAATACAATATTCTTCTAAATTCTAAATCTTTTAAATTCTCCTAAATTAAGAGCTTTCCTGGAGGAGTGTCAGACAGAATAACCAAATTGGAAGGGACCTTGGAGGTCTTCTAGTCCAACCCCCTGCTCTAGCAGGAGACACTACACTATTTCAGACAAATGGCTGTCTGGTCTCTTCCTAAAAACATCCAGTGATGGAGCACCCACAACTTCTAGAGAAAAGCCATTCTACTGATTAATTAATAGAATAACAAAATAAACAGAATTGGAAGGGGCCTTGAAGGTCTTCTAGTCCAACCCCTCCTGAAGAAGGAAACCCTGTAACATTTCAGACAGGTGGCTGACCAGTCTTTTCTGGTTAATGGTTCTCATTGTCAGGAAGTCTCTCCTTAATTCCAGGTTAATTTCAGACAAATGGCTGTCTGGTCTCTTCTTAAAAACCTCCAGCGATGGAGCACACAGAAGTTCTGGAGAAAAAGCCGTTCCACCAATTAGCAGTTCTCGCTGTCAGAAAATTTCTCCTTAGATCTGGGTTGTTTCTCTTCTAACAGGTGGAATCTGATCAGAAATGTCTTCAAAAGCAGAAAAACGGGACGATCCCTTCTTTTCTTTATTACTTGGGACATATCATCACCTTTCCAGGAGTTGGGGGGGAAAAATAAAAATAAAACATCAGCTCCACTGCAAAAAATCTACAAAATGCCCTGCTAAATTATTCTCCATTTCAGAAGCTGAATTATAAGCAAGTGACATTCGGGGTGTGTGTGTGTGTGGTGGAATGATGCTTTTGTGCGCGTTCTTGCAACGAGTGGCTGGATGGATGACCTCAAGGTTCCTTCCCAACTTGTATTTCTACAAACACAAAATTAAATTGGGTGCAACCAGGCCAGGCTTTACTGGTGGCCAATAAGGTCATCCTTAATATTAAATTGCATAGGAGGCTGAAAGAAAAATGAAGGGGAAAAAAAAGCAATAATAAGGGAAAGGAAGAATTCAGGAACTAGGAGAGACTTTGCAGATTTATATGCAAATGAACGAGCAGCGAGACTCGCCGGCTCCATTTCACTCCACTGATTTGGTCTTTTTTTTTTATTGAAAAGTTTTTCAATACATTTTATCTTTAACAACCCCTCCCCCCCACCCCCTACCCAACCCTCCCCTCCCCTCCCCTCCTCCCCTTCCCCCCTCCCCGTCCCCGACTTCCCAGAGCTAAATACAAGGTATAAAAGTAAAAACAATCATAAACAGCCATATGCTAACAACAATAAGCTATTAAGTCTATCGCACTCTAGCTCTTATAAAATGACTACAAGCAATACTAATATCACATCAATACTTATTCAAATGCTAAATGAAACTTTTTAGTCCCATATTTATTCTGGATGTAATCAATCCATTTTTCCCACTCCGTAATATAACGTTGTTGCGAATGGTCCTTTAAATACGCCGATATCTTTGCCATTTCTGCCAGGTCAGAAACTTTTAAAGTCCATTCTTCTATAGTCGGCAGTTCCTCCTTCTTCCAATATTGACCTACTAAAAGTCTTGCTGCCGTAATTAAGTTCAACATCAACCTAGTGTCCACAACAGTAGTATCAGTAATAATGCCCAGTAAAAACAGTTGCAGACAAAACTTTCTCCTTTTCTTAAATATCTTCTGCATATTCCACCAGATTTTAATCCAAAAAGCCTTAACCTTTTTACAGGTCCACCATACGTGAAAGTACGTTGCGTCTTCGCCACCACACCTCCAACATTTAGGTTGGTAGTTCGGATACATACAGTACTTGCAAGCTTTTTGAGATCTAAATGCTACCTATAAAACATTTTATAAAAGTTCTCTCTTAAATTTTGAGCTTGCGTAAATTTTACGTTCCTCACCCAGATCTTTTCCCAAGTATCCATTGTGATAACTTCTTGAATATTCTGAGCCCACTTTATCATGCAATCTTTAACAAGTTCTGTTTCTGAGTCAATTTCTATCAATGCAAGATATATCCGTTTGATATGTGCTGGACCCTGATTTCTAATTTGCTTTACCAGATTTTCATCAGTCATTGAAAAACCAATTTTCTGATCTTCTTTCCACCTGGCCTGTAGTTGCCCATACTGAAACCAGGTTTGAACAATCTTCTCTTCTCGTAGAAAATTATACGGCTTCAAACACCATACGTTCCTCTCCAAACTTAGGATTTGGTCTTTTGAATGGTGCAGAGAGATCAGGCCTCCCAAGAAAACCAGCTGACTTCAGAAATGGGAAATAAATGCAAGGAGAAGGAAGAGACTGAGACTGTTTCCTTCGTGAGCAGGTGGTTGGCTTGGTTACCGAGGTCAGTGTGTAGTCGGTGTGTAGCAGTATCCCAGTATTGGAGAGGCTGCCACAAAGAGAGAACTAAGGAGAAACTTCCTAACAATGAAGACAATTAAGCAGTGGAACAGCTTTGCCTTCAGGCATTGTGGGCGCTCCGTCACTGGAGGTCTTCAAGAAAAGACCGGGCAGCCCCCTTGTCTGAAATGGTATTTCAGTGTTTCCTCCTTGAGCAGGAGGCTGGACTAGAAGACCTCTAAGATCCCTTCCAGCTCTATTCTGGTTGAGATTCTGTTCTTCTCTGCTGGCTGCGCAAAGCAAAAATCGGCTGACAACGCAAAGGACTAAATAACAACAAAACCACTGGAATAATAGAGTGGGAAGGGACTTTGCAGGGTCTTCCAAAGATGAAATGGTGGGTACTCCATCACCGGTGGTTAATAATAATAATAATAATAATAATAAGTTGGAAGGGACCTTGGAGGTCATCTAGTCCAACCCCCTGCTAAGGCAGGAAACCCTATACCATTTTTTCAAGAAAATATTGGACAGCCATTTGTCCAGGCTGGTATAAGTTCTTTTGTCTTGGGCAGGGGAGTGGGGGGCAGACTAGAAGACCTCCAAGGTCCCTTCCAGCCCAGTGGTGGGATTCAAAGATGTGAACAACCGGTTCTCTGCGTGGATGCCACTTCCGGAAGTCCATTCTGGGCCTGGGCAACAAAAAATGAGCTACCGGTTCTGCCGAAGTGGTGCGAACCGGCTGAATCCCACCACTGCTTCCAGCACTACAATTCTATGACTCTTCTTTTGGTAACATTTAAGAATATTTATTTATTTATTTATTTATTTATTTATTTGTTTGTTTGTTTGTTTGTTTATTTATTTATTTATTTATTTATTTATTTTTGGGACTTATATGCCGCCCTATCTCCCGAAGGACTCAGGGCGGCTAACAACAATGAAAAACAACAATACAAGAATTAAAAAAAGAATTAAATAACAGCCCCAAAATAAATTAACTACACAGTTAAAAATTAAAACATATTTAAAAACCCATCGTCAATCCAGGTCAGCCTGATGGAAGAAGAAAGTTTTGAGGTGGCGGCGAAAGGACCGGAGGTCCGGGACCATCCGGAGCTCAAGGGGGAGTTGGTTCCAAAGGGCTGGCGCTCCCACAGAGAAGGCCCTCCCCCTGGGGGTCTCCAGCTGACATTGTCTGGCCGACGGCACCCTGAGGAGGCCCTCTCTGTGTGAGCACACTGGGCGATGGGAAGTCGTCCCTGGTAGCAGATGGTCCTGCAAATATCCCGGGCCTAAGCCATGTAGGGCTTTAAAGGTAAGTACCAGCAGAATAACAGACTAACAGAGCTGGAAGGGACTGTGGGAAGTCAGCCCCCCCAGAGAAGGAAATATTAAAAGGGGAGAAAAATATATTTCCTCAAAGGATCTTAAAGAGGCAGAAAAGCATGCCCAGTTTTTTTAATAGCCCCAAGTCTCCCTCCTCCAAGCAGAAACCAGCTCTGTAGAAATGCAGATGTAAATAATCCAGGAAGCTTGGATGCCCCCAGCTAGAAGCTTAGGAAGACAAAGACTCTTAAAATCTACATACCCCACCCAAACTCTAAGACAGGACATAATAGGACTAACTCACAGATTCCAAAGGGCACACCCAGACTCAGCTCAGAATACATGACACAGAAAATAGCCTCAAACAGGAACTGGAAATCACTCCAAAGAAAAGGCTCCAAAGGGTATAAAAACCCACTCCCTACATGTGCTCACCCCTTTTTTCTCTTTTCTGCCAGAGCCATCTTCCTGTCTGGTTCTCCCCTTCAATAAACTACAAAATTCTTCCTAAAGCAGTCGCCATGTCTATTCCCAGCTTGGACTGAACCACGATGAAGACTTTTCTTCCAACAGGACCTTGGAGGTCTTCTAGTCCAGGGCTTTTCAACCTTTTCACCCACTGTACCGCTTTTAGGATATGGCAACATCCAAGTACCACCAGCCGCCTAGCAAGGTGTCAAAAACTGGATGACCAAAAAAAAAAAAAGGAAAAAAAGTGATGAAGTACAGGTAGTCCTCGACTTACAACAGTTCACTTAGTGACTGTTCGAAGTTACAATGGCACTGAAAAAAGTGCCCCTCGAGCCACAGCCGAGCAAGACACCTGCCTGCCCGCCCAGCACCGCTCTTCCTCCTGTCCGAGGTTTTCATTGTTGTGAGCATTTCTGTGGAGGATTGGCAGTGGGGGTGGGGTGGGTGTTTGGTTTTTATTCCCCCCCCCATCTGCTGGGTGGTTGCAGCAGGTTTTGGTCACTTCACATGACCCTGGGACACTGTGGTTTTGGTCACTTCACATGACCCTGGGACACTGTGCACGTCATAAATATGAATCAGTTGCCAAGCATCTGAATGTAAATCAGAAGACCCTGGAGATGCTGCAACATTCCAGCTGATCAGCACTTCTTCTGGACTCAGAAGTGCCAGGATCAGTGCCGAGCTCCAGCTGGATCCTGGCACTGATCCTGGCGCTTCCGCTGAGCCCTGACAGCCCTGCAGCTCCAGCCGTCTCTCGCTCAGGCTTCTGTGGTGCTGCCACCAGTTCAGCTCATTCCCCTCCCCGGCTACCACTTTTCTAGGATGGTCACATACCACCTGCCAGGTGCCAATGTAACACAGGTGGTACCCGTACCACTGGTTGAAAAGCCCCGTTCTAGTCCAACCCCTTGACTTAACCAAATCAAAGACTTAGCAGCTACTAAGCTCCTATGAGCTGTTGAGATTTGGCTGCTTATTGTATGAAGCTAGCTCCTTTGCTTAGTTTATAATCCTATTTATTGTGTGCACTCAGAAGATGGTTTAATTTAATAACTAGGTTACATGCATTGCTTGAACAAGCACTGGCAAGTTACTGGTCTTGCCTAAATAACAGGATTTAATTTTCTTTAAATTCTCCAGTTTAAAGCTTGTAGAATTCCGCATCAGAAAAGATGCGGTTATGTGGGGTTCACCCCTCCTACTATTTAAAACTCATCTGTTATTGTTAAAGATGGGAGAGAAATGTGTTTAGTTTGCCTCTAAATGCAAACTATCTAATTTTGAATTTTTGCACCAGTCGATGGGCTGAAACAGAGTTATCACTTGAAAACTGGCAGTGGTCCAAGTTCTGAAATTTAAATAAGAATATATGCTGTGAGAAAGAGTATGAAAAGATCTACGTTCATGAAAACAAAGCTTCAAAATTTATTACATTAGGACAAAGTCTTTGCAAAAAAAAGTGTCTCATAGGCAAAAACGGGGAATCAAAGAAACATGCACTAAATTACATACACGTTTAACTTTAAAGAAACACCCTCTCATTTGGCTTCAGTTTAATTTTGTAAAAAAAGAAAAACTGTGAAAAAAGGGGGGAGATTATATATATATATATATATATATATATATATATATATATATATATATATATATATATATATATATATATATATATATATATATATATATATATATAATGAGACTCAGAGAGAAAGAAAAATAGACAGGCTTGATTCACTAGGTGTCCATTTGATACCATGATCCGTATGGCCTCAATCCAAAGTGAGCCCGAGACATAGTATGGAAGTTGCATCCTTTGTGGAGGCTCTACTATGTGTAGAAGAGGAATTACTTCTCCTTTGGAAGGTGGCCACTCATATTTGTTACCTTTCTAGTGAGAAGAGCCATTTGACTTATTGTATGATGGAATTCATCAAATGTGTAGGGGAAGAAAAGGAGTTGGAGTGGAAAGGGGGATTAGCCTAGAAATCCATACGTAGCTGCAAGTGGACTAAATCCAATCCCCTTCGATTGCCATTGACCCTTATCTCATTCCAAGCAAGTGCTGGTATAGGGTTTCCTGCCTGAGCAGGGGGTTGGACTAGATGACCTCCAAGGTCCCTTCCAGTTACTACTACTACTACTTCTTCTTCCTCTCCTCCTTCTCCTTCTCCTTCTCCTTCTCCTTCTCCTTCTCCTTCTCCTTCTCCTTCTCCTTCTCCTTCTCCTTCTCCTTCTCCTTCTCCTTCTCCTTCTTCTTCTTCTTCTTCTTCTTATTATTATTATTATTATTATTATTATTATTATTATTATTATTAAAGATTTCTGTCCATAGGCTTTTTGCAATAAATCAGTTTGACCTTCGCGTGTGGACCTGATCTTTCATACCTGAAACCAACCATCCATTCCCATCCATCATATCTAACCATCTATAGGAGAAAGAGTGGCAAAACCTGGGGATGGAGTAAAAAGAGGGATCAGCCTAGAATCCTTACATAGCCACAAGCAAGAGGACTAAATCCAACCCCCCCTCCCTTGAATTCCCTTACCTAACTCCTAGATAATGTCCTAGCACAGGGGTAGGCAACCTCGGCTCTTTTATGACTCATGGACTTCAACTCTCAGAATTCCTGAGCTAGCTACCCCAGGTTACCTACCGCTGTCCTAGCAGATGCTGACCATTAGTTGAGAAGAATCCTGTGCATAGGAATCATGAGCAATAAATCAGTTTAATTGGACCTTCAGGTGTCTAAAATTATTATTATTATTATTATTTTGTGCCTGATACCATTCATCCACTCACTCACTCCTCCCATCAACTCTATGTCTGTCTGTCTGTCTGTCTGTCTATCATCTATCTGTCTGTCTGTCTGTCTGTCTGTCTGTCTGTCTATCTATCTATCTATCTATCTATCTATCTATCTATCTATCTATCATCTATCTATCATATAACCATCCATATTAGAGCATGCACAGTCTTATTGTGCTGAGATAACCCAGAGGTAAACACAGTAAACAGTGATCTATATATTAAATGGTGATTTAACTTACACTATCTACAATATCATACATGTGTTAATACAGCAGACTCCAACACAGAGCAGTTACAGCAGGAAAAGTGGAAGAGAAAAAACACATCTCCAGAGCCTTCCCTTTTATACAAAGCTCTTAAAGAGACACAGACCCTGCTGAGTCATTCCCAACATTACATCTTTCATCGTACATTACATCAGCTGGTTAGCTTTTAAATCATTACCTTGACAATCCATCTATTATCCTTATATCTCTCCATCTATCTATCCATCAATCCATCCACCCACCCACTCACTACATCTATCTATCTGTAGGAGAAGAATGACAGAACCTGCGGGCAGAGTCAAAAGAGGGATCAGCCTAGGATCCCTATGTAACCATAAGCAAACTAAGTCCAATCTTATTTTGAATTCCATGGACCTGATCTAACTCTTAGTAGGTGCCCACTATTAGTTAAACAGATTCCTATGCATAGACATGGTTAGTAATAAATCAGTTTAATTAGACCTTCACTTGTGAATCTGATCTTCCTTGCCTGTTATAAAGGGAGTATCACTAGAGCCATCTCCAGACGTTTCTGTAAGGTATGGTTGGAAATGTTTAGATGGAGGCCACAATGGGCCATTAAAGCATCACTCATTCTTTAAGTTCTTTAATTCTGTCAAGCTAATGGTTTAAAAGCTAACCAGCTGATGTAATGTAAGATGTAATGATGGGAATGACTCAGCAGGGTCTGTGTCTCTTAAGAGCCAGCAGGGTCTGTGTCTCTTCAAGAGCCTTTGTATAAAGGGAAGGCTCCACTGATGTGTTCTCTCTCTTCTGTTTTCCTGCTGTAACTGCTGTGCGTTGGAGCCTCTATGTTAACACATGTACGTATATTGTTCCTGGTATATGATATTGTAGATAGTGTAAGATAAACCACCATTTAATATAGACCACTGTTTACTGTGTTTACTCCTGGGTTATCTCAGTGCAATAAGACTGTGCATGGTCTGACAAATTCCAGGTCTAAGGCTAAAATAGATGGGGGAGGGGAAAATTCCCAATTCGCACAACATAAGATCAACAAGGTCAACCAGTTCTCTCAGGCACATTATCTTCTCTACTACATTTGGCCCTTAATGCAATGGGGTGCACTTTTGTCTCCCTCCATAGTCATCCTGTGGTGATTGGCCCAAAGTTACCCATCCAGCTTTCATAAAGCAGAACTAGAACTCACTCTCTCCTGATGATTGGCCTAGCAAAACCAGTTGTTTTTGTGCTTAAGGTAGGACTTGAATTCAATGCCTCCTGGTAATTGGTCCAAGGTTACCAATCTGGCTTTCATGCTTAAAGCAGGACTAGAATTCACCACCTCCTGCTGATTGGCCCAAAGGCATCCATCCAGTTTTCATGGCTAAGACAGGACAAGAATTCACCATCTCCTGGTTTCTAGGCCAGCACCTTAATTGCTACACCAAACTGGTTCTATATAAACTAGCTTTTTCTCCTATGTTCTACCTGCTATCTTTAATAGATTCTCCTTTAAGTTGATGCTTTGACTCATCAAGAACTCTAGAATCAAATTGCATACATGCAATATACTAAACCGCAAAACGACTAACCTGGTTTAACGTTAAAGCTAAATTTAGCCTGTTGCACATTTGCTGCCATGAGATCCTTAACTGAGCCGGCTAAGTATATTGTATCAATCTGGTCCAATGATTCTCATCGTTTATGCGCATTTGAATATGCAATTTCCTTTTCAGAACTTCAGTGAACATAACTTGAGACCGTTTGATTGCATTTAATTCAGCTTCATTAGGTAAAGGTAAAGGTTCCCCCGCACATGCGTGCTAGTCATTTCCGACTCTAGGGGCCGGTGCTCATCTCCGTTTCATAGCGTTTGTCCGAGCATGTCTCCGTGGCCATGTGGCCGGCATGACTAGACGCCAAAGGCGCACAGAACACTGTTACCTTCCCACCGGAGTGGTCCCTATTTTTCTACTTGCATTTTTACGTGCTTTCAAACTGCTAGGTTGGCAGAAGCTGGGACGAGTAACAGGCACTCACTCTGCCACGCGGCACTTGGGATTCGACCCGCCAAACTGCCGACCTTCTGATCGACAAGCTCAGCATCCTAACCCACTGAGCCACCGCGTCCCTTCAGCTTCATTAAATAGCCACATACAAGCCCAGCCAATCATAACTGCAGGAGAGGCATAGTTCTTTTTCATCTGTTTTAGCTTTGGAAAAAAAATCTTACATAAAATCTATGCTCATTATATTTGTCTTGCTTCCTTGTTCCAAAGGTACAAAGACCAAATTAAAAGTAAATGAATTAACAAGGTTGGCCCGAGTTTCCTTTCTTCTCAGAAGAAGCCTGGAGTTAGAAGCACTGTGGCGTCTCTTTGGATTTTTCTTCTTAATGATAAGCAGAACAAAAGGCTTGGAGGTGGACCAGTGCTGATTTTTGACTCTTGCGCTATTCCCATTCCTTGGACATTGGAGACTCTCCTGTCTTCTCACTGTAGAGCACAACCTTTGAAGGTCACTCTAGGAGAGCACATTTGTAGCTCATGCTTGAACTGTGAGGTCTCTCTGATGGTTTCCTTGTAGATGTTTCATGACCCAAGTAGGTAATGTCACCAATGCAAGAAGATGAAGGGAGTGGGGTTTATGGAGAGGAGGAGGAGGCGGAGGAAGAGGAGGAGGAGGAGAATTGTGGGGTCCTTGGTGCTCTCTGAGCTTGGTGATTTTGTTCCAGGTTTCATGACCCAACTAGGTAACATCATTAGAGCTAGAAGGGAGTGGGGTTAATGGAAAGGAGGAGGAGGAGGAGGAGGAGAATTGTGGGGTCCTTGATGCGCTCTGAGATGGGTGGTTTTCTTGCAGACGTTTCATGACCCAAATAGGTAACGTCATCAGTGCAGGAAGATGAACGGATTGGGGTTTATGGAGAGGAGGAGGAGGATGGGGGGGACAAGGAGGATTGTGGCATCCTTGGTGCTCTCTGAGCTTGGTGGTTTTGTTCCAGGTGTTTCATGACCCAACTAGGTAACAACATTAGAGGTAGAAGGGAGTGGGGTTTAGGGAAAGGAGGAGGAGGAGGACTGCAGGATCCTTGGTTGTTTTTTTTTGCAGCTGTTTCATGACCCAACTAAGTAGTAGATGGGAGTGAAAGACTGCAATATCTCCTTGCCACCAATGAACGCCCAGATAAACAGGGATTAACATGCTGGTGTTGATGTGCACATGCTTTAAAATTGATATCCACACATCTTAAAGTGGACAAGTTTGAGGAACAGTGATTAGATGCTGAGGAAGACCTAGCACCATTCAACACAAACACACACACACACACACACACACACAAACTCATTTATTTATTTCAGAAATGGTTAAGGCTGCCCAGTTCCATACTCAATTTCCAATTTCCACAAGTTTGTTAAATTGCCACAGAATGAATGAATGAATGAGGCCACTGGTGCAAGCTTCCCTAATGATGTATTCACCATATGTAGTTTGATGATGGCTCCCTGAATTTTAACACAGTAACAGAATAACAGAATTGGAAGGGACCTTGGAGATCCTCTAGTCCAACCCCCTGCTCAAGCAGGAGACTCTTTACCATTTCAAACAAATGGCTATCCAATCTCTTCTTGAAAACCTCCAGTGATGGAGCACCCACAACTTCTGGAGATAAACAATTCCACTCGTTAATTGTTCTGTCAGGAAATTCCTCCTTAGTTCTAGGTTGCTTCTCTCCTTGATTGGTTTCCATCCATTGCTTCTTTCTGAAGCATGACAAAGGCTGAGTGGGGCATTCTGGGTGTTGTAGTCAAATATGGCTGGAAGGTATTGATTTGGGAAAGACTGGGCTACAAATCGAATTCCTGTTTCAACCATTCTTGAAGCATAATCAAAGAAGGAACCACACATCCCTTTCTTTCTGTCGTGATCCTCAGATTTAAAATTATTGTATTCATCAATTGCAAATATATGCATTTTTTTTCTGGCCAGGGCCAGAGAACGTGAGTTAAGATAGGCTCCCAAGTTCAGCCCTGTTGCTATATTATTTTTTCTTTTATTTTTTTCTCTCAAGTCAAAGTTTTGATTGGAATCAGTCTTATTATTTTATGAGTATAAAAGGGGATAGTTAACAGTAAGATTTATTCTAAATTCATCTTATCAGCTCTAAGGCATCAATTTTGCAATCAATTCCCACTGGGTCCTTACCAAGAAAGCCATATTCCGAATCAATCTTGGAATTCATTAGGTTATTTCTGGTGTTAAAAAATAAGATTGATTTGTACTTTATGTTCCAGGGCTCCTGCAATTTATTTTTTAATGATATGAGATAAGACTCAATCTTGGCACCAAGCTTCCTCCCCTGATCTCTTCTGCTTGGGGAATAATTTTCATATTCTTCAAAAAGCATGAGATCAGCTTATTCATTTCCAAACCTGCACACATTCAGAGCAAGAATGACAATCCAACAATTTCGTATTCACCATGAGTTTGCCTTTTACTATCGTGAGCTTTTTGTTCAACCCGGTTTCCAGAGTTGAAAAGAAAAGCACGCATTTTTGCACTCACGAACGAATTGTGAGACATGTTTTGCTAGTGTGTGTACTATGTAACTAATTTTTTTTTCTGCATTCAGGTAGTCCTCAGCTTATGATGACAGTCGAGCACCAAATTCGTGTTGCTAAGCGAGATAAGTAAGTTATAACCTTTCTTGCCACTGTTGTTACGTCAATTACTGCAGTTGTTAAATTAGTAGCGTGGTTGTTAAGCAAATCTGGCTTCCCCCATTGACTTTGCTGGTCAGAAGGTCGCAAAAAGAAAGGGATCACGTGACCCTGGGACACTGCAACCGTCATAAATACGAGTCAGTTGCCAAGCATCTTAACTTTGATGACGTGACCCTGGGGATGCTGCAAAGGTCGTAAGCGTGAAAAACAGTCATAAGTTGTTTTTTTTAATGCCGTTGTAACTTCAAATGGTCACTAAACGAAAGATTGTAAGTCAAGGACTATTTGCAGTGTGGGTAGTGGTACACATTACAAATGTGTATATGAATATCAGGTATTTGTCCCAATGTGTATCAGCTTACACTTTCCTAAACTAAATCGGGTTTTAAGTTAGTAGCCTTACCAACAGTCACTTGTTAGCACCAGGGAGAAGAACATGAGTGTTAAGTGGAAATAATAACAAATTAAATAAACACTCCTTTTTAAGCACCCTTAGTCATAAGTTAACTTATGGTACAGCCACTAACAGCCTCCCTATATTGTTTTTCACACCACTGTTACTCCAATAACTAATCGATAATTTGCAATCAATTGTTTAGCTAAATTAATCTAAACCGTGGAGTACTGCCGTATTGTAGATTTTTAAAAAATAAACTTTGCCATTTCTTGCTATAAATCACTCCTGGAACTATTAACTTATTAATCACAATGGCTTTTCTTCTAACATCCTTTTAAAGGGGAAATTGACATGTTATTCCTTCTCCAGTTACCTCGTGAATCACTGGATGCCGTATTACTAATTCAGAATAGAGCTGGAAGGGACCTCGGAGGTCTTCTATTCCACCCCCCCTGCTCAAGCAGGAGACCTGCCTATACCTTTTCAGACAAGGGGCTGTCCAGTCTCTTTTTAAAAACCTCCAATGGAGAATAGATTGACACACACACACCCCTCTTCTTTGTGGCAGCCCCTCAGATACTGGCATCATGTATCATCCAGGATTACCTGGAGGTGTTTCCAAAGAGCCACCCGGGCTTTACCTGTGAAGGGGTTAAAGCTGACAGGTTAAAAACCCCATGATCCCCAGAGCCAAAATGCGGAGAAACGGAAGAGGTCGATGGTGGAATACAAAATGCGAAGATGGAGTCCATCAGGCAGGCCGCTGTGAAGATCAGACAAAGAGCTTGGGGAATCCGAGAGGAGTATTTTCTGTGGAAATGCAATCAGATTACACCGTTTTCGGAGGACGGTTCTGCTGAATATGGAGCCAGTGACAGGCTACGTGTCCCCTGCAGATCTGTCAAGTGTGGGTTGTCTACACAAAGCTGTTAACAGCGCCGAAATGGAATCGGCCAGGGTCTGGCTGCTTCTGAGATGGCCGAGGGCTCTGATTGGGATTCTCACTGGACGCTTTGCCACGCTGGGGACCCATCCAGAGTGCAGGAGCTGATCGGTGGCATTCGTCTACGAGGAGGAGGTGCGATGGGTCATGTTTCTTCCTCCTTTTAAAGGTTGGCATCTGCTGGAGATGGTTGTGTCTCTGGTTCACACAGCCAGAGGAAGCTTTCAAAACAGCAAAGGGAGTGGGCAGGCAGGGAAAGGGCTGGTACATGGACAATTTCCTTCCTGGTTGGTTGGATTCCTATTCATTCGTTCGTTCATTCATTCGTTCCTTCATTCACTTGTATCTCGTCTTTATTATGTATACAAATATCTCAAGGTGGCAAAGATATCCGACAGACCTTCCTCCGTCTGATTTCCCCACAATCACCCTGTGAGGTGGGTTGGGCTGAGAGAGACAGAGAGACTGACTCAAAGTCTCCCAGTTGGATTTCATGCCTACAGTGGGACTAGAACTCACCATCTCCTGGTAAATAATAATAATAATAATAATAATAATAATAATAATAATAATAATAATAATAATAATAATAATAATAATAATAATAATAATAATAATGTTGGAAGGGACCTTGGAGGTCATCTAGTCCAACCCCCTGCTCAGGCAGGAAACCTTATACCATTTCAGGCAAATGGCTGTCCAGTCTCTTCTTAAAAACCTCCAGTGTTGGAGCATTCACCACCTCTGGAGGCAGGTTGTTCCACTCGTTAATTGTTCTAACTGTCAGGACATTTCTCCTTAGTTCTAGGTTGCTTCTCTCCTTGACTAGTTTCCATCCGTTGCTTCTTGTCCTGCTTTCAGGTGCTTTGGAGAATAGCTTGACTCCCTCTTCTTTGTGGTAGCCCCTGAGATATAGGAACACTGCTATCATGTCACCCCTCACCCTTTTCTTCATTAAACTACACATACCCAATTCCAGCAACCGTTCCCTATATGTTTTAGCCTCCAGCCTCCTAATCATCTTTGTTGCTCTTCTCTGTACCCTTTTTAGAGTCTCGACATCTTTTTTACATCGTGGTGACCAAAACTGGATGCAGTATTCCAGGTGTGGCCTTACCAAAGCATTGTAAAGTGGTATTAGTACTTCACTTGATCTTGATTCTATCCCTCTGTTAATGAAGCCTAGCACTGTGTTGGCTTTTTTGGCAGCTGCAGCACACTGCTGGCTCATATTGAAGTGATTGTCTACTAAGACTCTGAGATCCCTCTCACAGTTACTACTATTGAGCAAGGTACCATTGGCCCAAAGTTACCCAGCCGGTTTTTATGCCTAAGGCAGGACTAGAACTCACTATCTCCTGGTAATTGGCCCAGAGTTACTCAGCCGGTTTTCATGCCTAGATGGGACTCGAACTCACCATGTCCTGGTGATTGGCCCAAAGTTACCCAGCCAGTTTTCATGCTTAAGGCAAGACTAGAACTCACTGTCTCCTGGTGATTTTCCCAAAGTTACCCAGCCAGTTTTAATGCCTAAGACGTGTGGGAAGTCAGCCCCCCCCCTCAGAGAAGGAAATATTAAAAGGGGAGAAAAATATATCTCCTCAAAGGATCTTAAAGAGATCCTTTGTAGAAATGCAGGTGTAAGCCATTCAGGAAGGTTGGAGCTAGAAGATTAAGAAGACAAAGACACCTAAAATCTACATACCCCACCCAAACTCTAAGACAGGACATAATAGGATTAACTCACAGATGCCAAAGGGACACAGGTCAAAATACATGACACAGGAAATGCAAAGCCTCAAACAGGAACAGGAAACAACTCCAAACAAAAGGCTCCAGAGGGTATAAAAACCCACTCCCTACATGTGCTCACCCCTTTTTTCTCTTTTCTGCCAGAGCCATCTTCCTGTCTGGCTCTCCTCTTCAATAAACTGCAACCTTCTTTCTAAAGCAGTCGCCATGTTGTTTATTCCCGGCTTGGACTGAACCATGATGAAGACTTTTCCTTCAACAGGCGGGACTAGAACTCACCGTCTCCTAGTGATTGCCCCAAAGTAGCTGTTTTTCATGCCTAAGGCGGGAGTAGAACTCCCTGTCTCCTGGTGATTGGGCCAAAGTCACCCAGCCAGCTTTTGTTCCTAAGGTGGGACTAGAAACCATCACAACATCTCCCCTCATGAGAAATGAAATATACAAGTCAGGAAACCACAATAGGGACACAACGAGGCGAAATAAATTGGTTCCAGGTTGGCGAAGGTGTGCAATAAACCGGCATGTTCTCTGGTAATTTATGCAGCCATTACATGGAATATATTTGGAGGGAGGCTGGATTGAATGAAGATAAGGACGGTTTTAAAATTGGAGGGGAAAAAATCAATAACTTATGTTACACTGATGACACTATTGATAGCTGAAAGTATAGATAAGGAGCAGAGCGAAAATTGAGGCTAAAACTAAATATAAAGAAGACCCAATGAATGGAACCAGGTAAGGCAACTTGAAAAATGAAGGCATTGAAGTGGTAGCTTCTGTCTTTTAAGACTATCAACAGTGCAAGAGACAGTTTCGTGTAGTAGTTAAGGAATCAGGCTAGAAATTAGGAGACCATGAGTTCTGGTCCCGCTGGGTGACATTGGGCTAATCACCAGGAGATGGGGAGTTCTAGTCTTGCTTTAGGGATGAAAACCTGGTGGGTGACTTTAGGTCAGTCAGCAGGAGTTCTAGTTCCGGCTTAGGTATGAAAGCCAGCTGAGTAACATTGGGCCAGTCACCAGGCGACAGTGAGTTCTAGTCCTCAATCATGAAAGCTGGCTGGGCCACTTTGGGTCAGTCACGAGGAGATGGTGAGTTCTAGTTCCATCTTAGACATGAAAACCAGCTCAGTGACAAAACTCACTCAGTGACAGCGAGTTCTAGTTCCACCTTATTCACAACCCCAGCTGGGTGATCTCGCGCCAGTCACTTTCTCTCGGCCCTCAGAAGGAGGCAATGGCAAACCCACTTCTGAAAAACCTTGCCAAGAAAACTGGAGCGGCTGGTCAAACCAGTCCCCAAGAATTGGATATGATTAAATGGGGAAAAATAAATAAATCAACAATGCAGAAACCTGCAGCCAAGAAATATCCTCCAAATTAGCAATTTTACCACTTTGGGCACATTAAACAAAGACGCTACTTTTCGGAAAAGTCGCTGAGGCTGAGAAAAGTGGAAGGAAATAGAAGAAGAGAATGAAATCTCTCTCTCTCTCCCTCTGCCTTCCTTGTTTCCTTTCTTTCTTTCTTTCTTTCTTTCTTTCTTTCTTTCTTTCTTTCTTTCTTTCTTTCTTTCTTTTTTCTCTTTCTCTCTCTTCTTTCTTTTTTATTGCTCGCTTTTTCTCTTTCTTCTTTTTCTTTTTCTTTCTTTCTCTCTTTTTCTTTTTCTTTTTCTTTCTTTTTTTCTCTCTCTCCTTTCTTTTTTCTTGCTCACTTTTTCTTTCTGTCTCTTCTTTTGTTTTTCTTTCTTTCTCCCTTTTTCTTTTTCTTTATTTCTTTTTTCTTGCTCGCTTTTTCTCTTTCTTTCTCTTTTTCTTTCTCTCCTTTCTTTTTTCTTGCTCTTTCTTTCTTTCTTTCTTTCTTTCTTTCTTTCTTTCTTTCTTTCTTTCTTTCTTTCTTCTCCTCTCCTCTCCTCTCCTCTCCTCTCCTCTTCTCTCCTCTTCTCTCCTCTCCTCTCCTCTCCTCTGTCTCTTTCCTTCTTTTCCCTTCTTTATAGAGGCAGCAGAGTCCATTCCAACTCTGTTATTCTGTTATTCAATGTTTCTTAACCTTGGAAACTTTAAGATGGGGGAACTTCAACTCTCAGAATTTCCCAGCCAGCATAAAGTCCACACACAATATCTTAAAGTAGTCAAAATTGAGAAACCCTGGTATAAGCAATAAAAGCACCTAGTTAAGGAAACAACACAAAACCTGTTGAAATACTCCGTTTTTTTCTTTTTTTCAGGGCCGTTCTCAGCTTCCTTTGCCTGAACTTTTTCTTACCAAAGTACTCCAGATCCCCCATCCCAGGTAGAATTGCCTCAGACCATCTCTCCATATTCCCATTTGAATATGTATTTTTTATTTTTTTATTTTTATTTTAATTCCATTTATATCCCGCCCTTCTCCGAAGACTCAGGGCGGCTTACAAGCTTAGCAGTAGCCTTCATTCTATGTATGTGCCTGCTTATTAGGGCTTTCACACACACCCCAAGCGGCATTATTACAAAGTCAGCTTATTGCCCCCGACAATCTAGGTCCTCATTTTACCTACCTCGGAAAGATGGAAGGCTGAGTCAACCTTGAGCCTGGTGGGACGCGAACCTGCACTAATTGCAGGCAGCTGGTGTTACTTAAGGAGGCATTAGCCCACTGCTCCACCAAGGCTCTTTTTGCATGACAAACATCACCTTTGGGGGGGCTTCTGAGAGCAGGGATGTCTGCTCTCAGGGTCGAAAAAGTCAAGATGGCAGCCATCGCCATACTATCAAGACCCCCCCTCCCTTTCCAGGGCACATCTGTCCCGGGGAACCATTCTGAGCTTTTGTGAGTCCCTAGCTACAGTATCTTCATTTGCTTTGCCCTCCCCACCTATTTTTGTCCCCACGACCACCAATCATCTGTGTTTTATTTCATTATCAACCCCCCCATCTCTTCCCACCCCCTCCCAGCATTCCCTTCCAATGTTTTCACACACACACACACACACACACACACACACACACACACACACACACATATTTCCAGATTGCCGGGCTGAATCTCGCCACGAAATGAGATTTTGACAAAGCGGCGTCATACCAAAGGTGGCCTGAAAAAATTAATCTTTCCATTAAATAAAGAAAGGATTTTGTGCCCCCCCCCACCATCCCCCGCAAGAGGACAGGGCCAAGGGTGGGTGGGTGGGTGGGTGGGTGCATGGGAATTGATTGGCTTCCAGCGTTCCCAACAAAATAAAGTCCTTCCAGCAATTACAGGCACATAATAGGCTGAAATTAAACAATCTGTCTTGCTTTCTAAAAAGAAAGCTGAACAACAAAAAAAAAGAACAGAGTGCATAATATTCCGAAGAGCATCAACTCTTCGGGCTCCCTCTACCTGGGATATTAAAACAGGCATTTATTGCATTAGCTGATGAAGCTTCTACCTTTTGGGGGGGGGGGTAAGCAACTGCATGCAGAAGACAGGAGAGGATGAGAAATAGGCAGCCAATGAAAGACCCAAGATAAGAAAAAAATGGAAGGCTAAATTAAATCAAGTTTGCAGATTCGTTCTCCAGTGGGCTCCTGACACCTCCCTGCCTCGGTGCGCACAATAGCTTTTGTTCTTTCAACTTCTCACCTCTTCTGTCCCTCTTTCAGGAGCTGCCAAGGATTTATTCCACCAATAAAGGAGAATATTTGCAGCTTGGGTTGAAATGAGGGGTCCTTGGTGCTCTCTGATTTTTGGTTGTTTTTCTTGCAGACGTTGGGAAAGAAGGACTGGCTGAAGGTCACCCAGCTGGCTTCCTGCCTCAGGAGGGAACAAACTCACTGTCTCACCATTTCTAGCCCAATGCCTTAATCACTACATAAAGTTGGCTCTAACATGCTTTATTCCCACCATATCCTCCTCCTCCTCTTCCTCCTCCTCCTCTTCCACCTCCTCCTCCCAAACTCCACTCCCTTCTACCACTGATGACATTCCCTAGCTGGGTCATGAAAAGTCTGCAGGGAAACAACGTTGCTCAGAGAGCACCAAGGACTCCACAGTCCTCCTCCTCCTCCACTACATAAACCCCTTCTAAAACTGATGATGTTCCCTAGTCAGGTCATGAAATGCCTGCAAGAAAACCACCAAACCCAGAGAGCACCAAGGACCCCACAGTCAATCCCTGGGCGACCAATATTTTATCCTAGTGATCATAAGCCTACCTGTATCTCTCTGATTGCTCTGTGTCACATCAGGAAAAGTGGGTTGTGGGAACCCGTTGGACACCAGAAGCATAAAGAGAGAGAGAGAGAGAGAGAGAGAGCTCAGTTGCAGGGTCAAATTGAAGAAGAAAAAGACATCAAGCAAATAAATACATACCGAGTTTTTCAGTTATTATTGTTTTAAATGGATTGCTTCCTGGTTGCTATGGTTAAAACTCCCCAAGAGGGTTTAAACTGTATAAAAATAATAACACAAATAGGAATGCATGAAAAGGAGTCCCTGAGGGAGTGTTAGATGGCTCAGAAAAAAAATGAGTTTTGTGGGGTTTTGTGGGGTTTTGTGCGCCAGGATTGTAGGTGCTCTACTTGCAATAGAATAGAATAGAATAGAATAGAATAGAATAGAATAGAATAGAATAGAATAGAATAGAATAGAATAGAATAGAATAGAATAGAATAGAAAATATGGAGTGGAGTGGAGTGGAGTGGAATGGAATAGAATAGAATAGAATAGAATAGAATAGAATAGAATAGAATAGAATAGAATAGAATAGAATAGAATAGAATAGAATAGAATAGAAGAGAATAGAAAATATGGAGTGGAGTGGAGTAAAGTAGAATGGAATAGAATAGAATAGAATAGAATAGAATAGAATAGAATAGAATAGAATAGAATAGAATAGAATAGAATGGAATGGAATGGAATGGAATGGAATGGAATGGAATGGAATGGAATGGAATGGAATGGAATGGAATGGAATAGAATGGAGTCACTGAAGCAGGAGGCGTGAGCCTAAATGGACTCCAGAAGATGGTAGAGGACAGGAAGGCCTGGAGGAACGTGGTCCATGGGGTCGTGATGGGTCGGACACGACTTCACAACTAACAACAGAATAGAATAGAATAGAATAGAAAATATGGAATGGAATGGAATGGAATGGAATGGAATGGAATGGAATGGAATAGAATAGAATAGAATAGAATAGAATAGAATAGAATAGAATAGAATAGAATAGAATAGAATAGAATAGAATAGAATAGAATAGAATAGAATAGAATAGAATAGAATAGAATAGAATAGAAAATATGGAGTGGAGTGGAGTGGAGAGGAGTGGAATAGAATAGAATAGAATAGAATAGAATAGAATAGAATAGAATAGAATAGAATAGAATAGAATAGAATAGAATAGAATGGAATGGAATGGAATGGAATGGAATGGAATGGAATGGAATGGAATGGAATGGAATGGAATGGAATGGAATGGAATAGAATGGAGTCACTGAAGCAGGAGGCGTGAGCCTAAATGGACTCCAGAAGATGGTAGAGGACAGGAAGGCCTGGAGGAACGTGGTCCATGGGGTCGTGATGGGTCGGACACGACTTCACAACTAACAACAGAATAGAATAGAATAGAATAGAATAGAATAGAATAGAATAGAATAGAATAGAAAATATGGAATGGAATGGAATGGAATGGAATAGAATAGAATAGAATAGAATAGAATAGAATAGAATAGAATAGAATAGAATAGAATAGAATAGAATAGAATAGAATAGAATAGAATAGAAAATATGGAATGGAATGAAACGGAACAGAACAGCTTTGTTAGTTTAAATGTACACTAATCAGCATATAATTAAAATGAGATTTTGTTTCATTCAGCTCTCAAATGGTAACCATCTCCAATATACACTGCATAAACATGACCCAAAAAATAAATAAAACAAATTATGCATATACCCACATACACATGCATATGTGGCCCAGAGAAACAACACAATCTACATGGTGAGAAAAATGAATCTTGCAAGTTTACCAGATAGGGTAGGTATCCCATCATCCTGTGCCTTTGATTTTTCTCTGCTCAGGGCAGACATCTGTCTTTCAGTCAAATTTTCATTCTCTTATTTTCCACCCACGTTTTCACTCTTCCAGGATTATTTTGACTTTTAGGGACCTGTTTATCAACCATGGCAGCTTGAAGATGGGTGGCATTCTGGTTGTTGACAAACACCGCCGCAGTTTCTGGATTTTGTGCTTGAGATAGAAAAATGTATATGAAACTTTGTACTTTGGGACTGACTGATTTGCAGTTTTATTTGTGTTATAACAATGGCTAGTGTATACTGAGCATGCAAAGTAAAAAGTTGAGGCTGTAATGTTATGATGCTCCTTTTACCGTGGCTGAACAAACTCAGAAGTTAATGCGTTTTGTTTTTTTTGCTTTTCATCCTACATGTTTCTCTTTCCCCCTTCCTACTATTTTCATTTGTATTTGATACTCTAAGAAGCTTAATAAAATTATAACAAAAAAGAGAAGCACGGCTCTGGAGCACTAGCTGGCCCACCCAATTTAATAAGCTCTCCTCTACATTTTTAACCAAATAATTAATAAGCCTATTGAAGAATGAGGGTCTCAGGACTAATTTATCTGGCAGCCCCGTTGATTTCTGTCCATAATCATGAGGACCAATAATTTTAACATCGAAGAGAGGAATTCCCCAGATCAAACAGGTGAAGACTTAATGAACCACTATTATTATAAGAGGAGATTAAGTTCGGCTGATGGGCCTTCTTAACAAATTAAAGCTTCATTGAGGCTGCAGAACTTTCAAATTATTGACTCTTGGTCTGTAATTCTGGTGATGGTCCTTTCACTCCTTTTTATACCTAGGGACGTGATCTTTGCCCTCGTCCAAACGCGGGGCAGTTTTCAAAGATTTAATTATTTTATTATTGCATTGCATTGCATTGCATTGCATTGCATTACATTACATTGCATTGCATTGCATTGCATTGCTTTGTTTTTTTGTTTATTATTAATATGCCAGTCATCTCACTGATAAGACAGTGCTGGGCAGTTTGCAAACAGCAAAACAATAAATAGAAAAACAATTAAAATTTTAATTACGAAAAAAACCAGAACAAAGAAGACAAATGGTAGAGATGAGGTCTTCTTACCCCATCAATCACCTCCAGCAGTGAGCGCCCCCTTTGGAACCCCAGGCCAAGCAGAAAAACTAAGTTTTGATATCCTTCTAGAAGGCCAAGAGAGTAGGGATGGATCTCACCTCTAGTGGTAGAATGTTCCACAGGACCAGGACCCTGTCAAACATGAGAGACCAGGTCCACACATGAAGGTCCAATTAAACTGATTTATTGCTAAAAGCCTGTGTATAGGAATCTTCTCAACTAATGATTAACACTTACTTGGAGTTAGATCAGTGTCTATGGTATTCAAGGTTGGGCTTGTGGCTACAAAGGGATTCTAGGCTAATCTCTCTTTTAACTCTGCCCCCAGGTTCTGCCATCCCTTCTTCTACAGGTCAATAGATATAGTGGATGGATGGATGGAGAGAGAGAGAGTGGATGGATGGAGGGAGGGAGGGAAGGAGAGATGGTCAATCTGAATAGAGCTGGAAGGAACATTTGAGGTCTTCTAGTCCAGCTCCCTGCTCAACACTTCAGACAAGTGACTGTCCAGTCTCTTTTTTAAAACCTCCAGTGATGAATTGCCCATAACTTCTGAAGGCAAGCAGTTCCACTGGTTAATTGTCCTCAGTGTTAGGAAGTTTCTCCTTAATTCTAGGTTGCTTCTCTTCTCAATGAGTTTCCATCCATTGTTTCTTGTCTTGCCTTCTGGTGTTTTGGAGAATAGGTTGAAAATCCCCTCCCACACACACTCTTCTTTGTGGCAGCCTCTCAAATATTGGAAGACTGCTATCATGTCCCCCCTAGTACTTCTTTTCTCTAAACTAGACAAATCCAGTTCCTCCAACTGTTCTTCATACGTTTTAGTCTCCAGACCTTTTTAATCATCCTAGTTGCTCTTCTCTGCACTTTTTCCAAATTCTCAACATCTTTTTTTTTTGTAATGTGGTGACTGAAACTGGATGCAGTATTCCAGGTGTGGCCTTACTAAGGTTTTATAAAGCAGTACTAATGCTTAGTTACTAATTATTAATGGTGTCAGGTGCACAAAAGACCAGATCCACATATTAAGGTCTAATTAAGTTGATTTATTGTTAAAAGCCTACACACAGGAATTTTCTCAACTAACAGTCAGCACCTGGTTGGACTTAGATTAGGTTCAAGGGCAATCAAAGGGGTTTGGATTTTGCCCACTTGTGACTACGTAAGGATACTAGGCTGATCCCTCTTTTAACTTTGCCCCTCCTTCCCTTACAGGACCACAGCAGAAAAGGCTCTGCTCCTTGACCACACAATTTTGGATTCTTTGGCTGATGGGGTCTGCAGTAAGCCCCTTCTGCTTGAGCGAGTGGGATGGGCCAGTCTCACTGGGGTGAGACAGTTCCTCAGGTAACCCATGCCATGGTGGGCTTTAAAAGTGGCAACCAACACCTTCAATTGGAGCCAGTAGTAGACTGGCAACCAGTGCAGCTCACACAACAGGCCACCCGAGGGGCCTTCAGAACTGCCCATGCAACTGCTCTCTTCATCAAGTGTAGCTTCCAAATACTCTTCAAGGGCAGTCCCATGTAGAGTACAGTGCAGTAGTCTAAACAAGAGATAACCAGGGCACGAATGACTGAGGCTAGGGCCTCACAATCCAAATAAAGGTGTAACTGGTGCTCAACACCAAGTTGTGCAGAGGCTCTTCCAAGCCACGATGGTGAAAATTTATACCCCAAGTTTCAACCAGACCACGAGGATTGTGTACCTTCAGGATTCAGGGCAGATCAGGTCTCCTTAAAAGTTCTGCTGTAATTTTCCTTTTTATTGGGCAGGCGCTAGGAAAAACTTTGCTTTTATTTGTTCTTGCATCTATTTTAACCCAGCTGGCCCCTGCAGCATTGCCAAGTCCATTAGTTTACATTTCTGAGCTGGAAAGATATTTTTAACAGTGTGTGTGTGTGTGTGTGTGTATGTGTGTGTGTGTGTGTGCATCTTTATATATCTTTATTGCATCTGTTCAATTTGAACAAATTTTATCCTTCAGTTGGTCGAGTTCAACCACAGAGGCCTCAGCTCTGTCTATCAAATTATTTCTGCTTCCCTTTCTGAGTTGGGGCTCACCTTGTTCACGGAGCATCTGCTGAGCATTAGCACATGAACAGCGAGTGCTGTGAACTTCGTCATCTGACATGGTTTTCTGATTTTTCAGTCCATAATTCAGAATGATCACTTCCAGTTTCCATCAAATTTGGTTTCAACCCCTGAACGTGTCATTATCCATTTGTCAAACGTTGTGAGATCCTACCCATCTCAGGACATTGGTCCCTGGGACCAACAACCACAGAGGCAGGATGCTTCATTTTAACAAAAGTTGCCTGGTGTTTTTTGTTTCTTTGTTGTTTTTCTAATTCAAAATCCCAACACAATTGTCCTTCTGAAATGTATTGATTATCTACAGGTTTCTGTTACAGAACAACTGCCCAAAGCAGTATTTTTCAGCCTAGGACAGGGGTCGGCAACCTTAAACACTCAAAGACCCACTTGGACCCCTTTCCCAGAGAAAACATTGGGAGCCGCAAAACTCACGCACATGCGCGAGGGGGGGAGCTTGATTGAAGAGTTTAATTAAAAAGAAATAGAGGTTGCTGTGCATGATCTCTCTCTCTCTCTCTCTCTCTCTCTCTCTCTCTCTCTCTCTCTCTCTCCCTCCCTCCCTCCTTCTCCCTCTCTTTCTCTCCCTCCCTCTCTCTCTCTCTGCCCCCCTTCTCTCTTTCCCTCTCTCCAATCTTCTGCTCACCTGGCAAGCTGGCTTCACGCTTCACAAGCTGACACACATTCTTATTGGGCTGGCTCTCCATAGGAGAGCTTAAAGATGGGTGAACTTCAACTCCCAGAATTCCCCAGCCAGCAAACTTTAAGAAGTAAAGGTTTAAAGATGTTAAGATTTAGGACTGAAGCTGTGTAAGTACAGACCGGATTAAACTTGGCTCAAAAGCAGTCACCGTGAGAGGGATCTTCCTAATGGATGATCACTCGAATATGAGCCAGCCATATGCTGCAGCTGCCAAAAAAAAAAAAAGCCAACACAGTCCTAGGCTACATCAATAGAGGGATAGAATTAAAATCATGTGAAGTATTAATACCACTTTTTAATGTCTTGGTAAGGCCACACTTGGAATACTGCCTCCAGTTCTGAGCATCGCAATATAAAAAAGATGTTGAGTCTCTGGAAAGAGTGCAGAGAAGAGCAACAAAGATGATTAGGGGTCTGGAGGCTAAAGCATATGAAGGACTATTGTAGGAATTGGATATGTCTAGTTCAGGGGTAGGCAGCCTCGGCTCTTTTATGACTCATGGACTTCAACTCCCAGAATTCCTGAGCCAGCATGGCTCAACTTGGAAACCTCTCCCTTTTCCCCTCAGCGTGGCTGGCTCAGGAATTCTGGGAGTTGAAGTCCATGAGTCATAAAAAGAGCCAAGGTTGCCTACCCCAGGTCTAGTTTAATGAAGAGAAGGACTAGGGGTGAAATGACAGTAGTCCAATATTTGAGGGGCTGCCACAGAGAAGGGGGGGAGTCAACCTCCAAAGCTCGAGGGCAGAACCAGAAGCAACAGATGGAAAATAACCAAGGAGAGAAACAAGGTAGAACTAAGGACAAATTTCCTGATAATGAAAGCAATCAACCAGCTTGCCTCCAGAAATTGTGGATGCCCCGTCGCTAGAGGCTTTTAAGAAGAGATTGGACAACCACATGTCTGAAAATATATGGTCTCCTGCTTGAGCAGGGGGTTGGACTAGAAGACCTTCAAGGTCCCTTCCAACTCTATTATTGCATGTTTAACACAGGGGTCTTCAAACTTGGCCCTTTTATGACTTGAAGTCCACAAGTCATAAAAGGGCCAAGTTTGAAGACCCCCATCTAACATGTGTGAACTTCACGCTGACTGGGGAATTCTGAAAGTTGAAGTCCACCCATCTTCAAGTTGCCAAGGTTGAGAAAGACTGGCCCAAAGATATCTACAGTCAATCTACTGTCTTCTGAGTGGGGTCAACCAGGAGATATCTGTGCCCTGAGTAGGGCTACCAGGAATGACTTCTTCTTCTTCTTCTTCTTCTTCTTCTTCTTCTTCTTCTTCTTCTTCTTCTTCTTCTTCTTCTTCTTCTTCTTCTTCTTCTTCTTCTTCTTCTTCTTCTTCTTCTTCTCCTTCTCCCTCTCCCTCTCCCTCTCCTCCTCCTCCTCCTCCTCCTCCTCCTCCTCCTCCTTCCCAGTCTCCTAAGCCGGATGCATTCATGGGGCCCTTTCCGCCTTTTTTTTTTTTTGTGAACTTCCAACTTCCACAGAGAAGGCAAAATCAATGCAGACTTTATTGGGCATCTATTCTAAGCTATTAACTAGCAATCCTCTAATGAAGAAGGTAATTAACCAGAAACTATGCTGATACTTTCTGGAAATACTTCTTTTTGAACTCAAAGTTTTCATTATTCAAACTTCGAAAAAACGCAGGGAGAAAAACCTGTTCCATCACAGTTCATTTGCTCAGTCTCTCATTAAACCACCACCACCCCCGAACTGAAGATTTCATATTTTGGCATATGCCTTCACATAGGTTCACAAGATTTTTTTTTAAAAAAAAGAATTCCAAATACATAAAACAGGATAAACATCTTTGTTTACTGGCTTTCTTAATTTACTAAAGCCAATAAGTGTCCCAGTGGGAAAGGAATAAGCAGCTTATCACTTTAAGATCCAGTATATAGCTTAAAAACAAAGAGCAAATTAAAATATAGCGCTGAGGGCAAGCTAACATCAATCAATACAAGTATTGCTTTGCCATGAACAACCTGAACGTAATATTACCTTCCAGATGCCTGGAGGACAGCTGGGTTTTAGAATTATGTACAGGTGGTCCTCGACTTACGACCACAGTTGAGCCCAAAATTTCTGTCGTTAAGTGAGACATTTGTTAAGTGAGCTTTGCCCCATTTTACGACTTACCTTGCCACTGTTGTTAAGTGAATCACTGTGGTTGTTAAGTTAGTAACAGGCTTGTTGAGTGAATCTGGCTTCCCCCCTGACCTGGCTTGTGAGAAGGTCGCAAAAGGGGATCACGTGACCCTGGGACACATCAATGGTCGTAAGTATGAGTCACTTAGCAAGCCTCTGAATTTTAATTACCTGACCATGGGGATGCTACAAAGGTCGTAAGTGTGAAAAGCAGTCCCAAGTCACTCTTTTCAATGCCGTTGTAACTTTGAATGGTCACTAAATGAACTGTTGTAAGTTGAGGACTACTTGTACGGATTGAGTGATTATATGCCCTGCCTGCCCTCTGGAACCAGCTGCCGGTGGAGCTGAGGACTGCTCCCGACCTCCGATCATTCCGCCGGGGCCTGAAGACCTGGCTCTTTGAGCTCTCGGGCCCAGGCTGAGGAGACACTCATTTTAATTGGGGTTTTTAATAGAACAGGGTTGGTTTAATATTTTTTAAATTGGGTTTTAACTTTTGTATGGTTGATTTTTAACTCCCTGTAAACCGCCCTGAGTCCTCAGGGAAAGGGCGGTATATAAATGCAATAAAATAAATAAATAAATAAATATGCCATCAAGTCAGTTGCAATGCTTGGTGACTGCTTAGATAGATTTTGTTCCAGAAAAACAGAATAACCGAGTTGGAAGGGACCTTGGAGGTCATCTAGTCCAACCCCCCTGCTCAGGCAGGAGACCCTATACCATTCTGGACAAATGGCTGTCCAGTCTCTTCTTGAAGACCTCTAGGGATGGAGCACCAACAACTTTTGGAGGCAAGAGACACTGATTAATTAACAGAATAACAAGAGTTGGAAGGGACCTTGGAGGTCATCTAGTCCAACACCCTGCTCAGGCAGGAGACCTTATACCATGATGATGATGATCGGCCTCTAACCTGCTATTGCAGATCTTCCAAAACTGCACTCACTACCAGTACAGGCTCTCCTCAGCTTACGACCCCAATTGAGCCCAAATTTTCCATTGTTAAGCGAGATCGTTGTTAAATGAATTCCGCCCCCATTTTAACGACCTTTCTTGCGTGCCACACTTGTCAAGAGAATGTGGCTTCCCCATTCTGATTTTCCTTGTCAGAAAGTCACAAAAGGGGATCGTGTGACCTGGGGACGCTGCTACCATCATACATACAAGTCAGTTGCCAAGCGTCTGAATTTTGGCCATGTGACCACGAGGATGTTGCAACGGTCGTAAGCGTAAAAAATGGTCATCGGTCACTTTTTTCAGGGCTGTTGTAGCTTCGAGCAGTTGTTAAATGAATAGTTGTAAGTCAAGGACTGCCTGTATATATTATAATAATAATAATAATAATAATAATAATAATAATAATAATAATAATAATAATAATAATAATAATAATATAAAGTTGGAAGGGACCTTGGAGGTCATCTAGTCCAACCCCCTGCTCAGGCAAGAAACCCTATACCATTTCAGGCAAATGGCTGTCCAGTCTCTTCTTAAAAACCTCCAGTGTTGGAGCATTCACAACTTCTGGAGGCAGGTTGTTCCACTGGTTAATTGTTCTAACTGTCAGGAAGTTTCTCCTTAGTTCTAGGTTGCTTCTCTCCTTGACTAGTTTCCATCCGTTGCCTCTTGTCCTGCTTTCAGGTGCTTTGGAGAATAGCTTGACTCTCTCTTCTTTGGGGCAGCCCCTGAGATATTGGAACACTGCTATCATGTCACCCCTCACCCTTCTCTTCATTAAACTACACATACCCAATTCCAGCAACCGTTCCCTATATGTTTTAGCCTCCAGCCCCCTAATCATCTTGGTTGCTCTTCTCTGTAGTCCATCTCCCTGGGCAGTGGTGGGATTCAGCTGGTTCACACCAGTTCGGCAGAACCAGTAGCTAATTTTTTGTTGCCCAGGCCCAGAATGGACTTCCAGAGGCGGCATCCACGCAGAGAATCGGTTGTTCACATCTTTTAATCCCACCACTGCCCCTTGGTGTCCTCTTGTTCTCTATATAGCAATAGTGGCTGCTCTGTAGCCTACGGTAAGATCACACTTGGGGTACAACATGCAGTTCTGGTCACTAGGATATAAAAATGATGTTGAGACCCTAGAACAGAGGTCCCCGACCTTTTGGGTACCAGGGACCGGTTCTGTGGAGAAAGGAGAGTGTCGTTTTGTTTGCTGCCTGCATCCCACAGATGGGGCTTTGCCTCTTTGTGTGGACCGGTTGCTGGCATGCCGTGGCTCAATACTAGTCCACAGACTGGGAGATGGGGGCGGGGTCCCTGCCCTAGAAGGAGTGCAGAGAAGAGCAACAAGGATGATCAGGTTCTGGAGTTTGAATCTTACTATGAATGGTTAAGGAAACTCAGTATGTCCGGTCTAACAAAGAGAAAAACGAAGGGAGACATGATAGCAATCTTCCAATATTTCAGTGGCTGTCACAGAGGAGACGAGGCCAACCTCTTCTCCAAAGCAGCCGAAGGGAGGACAAGAAGCAAAGGATGGCAACTTGGCAAGGAGAAATCCAACCTAGAATAGAGGAGAAATTTCCTGTCAATGAGCACAATCAATCAAGTAGAATGATGTGCCTCCAGACCAGGGGTAGGCAACCTTGGCTCTTTTATGACTCGTGGACTTCAACTCCCAGAATTCCTGAGCCAGCATGGCTCAGCTTGGAAACCTCTCCCTTTTCCCCTCAGCATGGCTGGCTCAGGAATTCTGGGAGTTGAAGTCCACCGGTCATAAAAGTGCCAAGGTTGCCTACCCCTGCTCCAGATGTTGTGGGTGAAGGAGCTGGACTGATGGCGGGGACCCCCAACATAATTAACAAAACCTTACAAGTCACGTCCCATTAAGACTTTTGTTGAGAGAAGGGAGAAACTCAGACTAAAACTGGAAGACCTAATAGCAATATTAAGCTGCTTCCTCAGTGGATGATCAAGAGATCATGTAGACGTATAATTTATTTATTAGGGTTTTTTTAAATCCTGCTTTTATTACTTTATAAATTACTCAAAAGTGGTGAACGAACCTAATACTCCTTCCTCCTCTTTTTCTCCACAACAACCCCATGAGGTGGGCTGGGCTGAGGGGGGGGGTCTGCCCCCAAATCATCCTGGTGTCTTTCCTGCCTAAGGTGGGACTAGAACTCATCGTCTCCTGGTGATTGGCCCCAAGTCACCCAGCTGGTTTTTAGGGCTTAGGCAGGACTAGAACTCCCTGTCTCCTGGAGTTTGGCCCAAAGTCACCCAGCTGGCTTTCACACCCCATCTCTCCTTTTTGGGGGTGTCAGGCATTTAAGTCCCTTGAAGAAATTTTCTCTGGCTGAGTTTTCCATCCTATTGTGTTCTATAACACACACACACACACACACACACACACACACACACACACACACACACACACCATGGCCATCAGGTGATCAGAACAGCTCTTACTAATCATCCCTTAATGAGGAAGTTGCCAGCAGCAACGCTGGCCTCAGCAAAAGAGATCTGGAGTCACTTGAAGGTCCCACTTTCTCTTGCTGCAGATAACGTCGCTTCCTCGGAGAATCTTTTCAGAATCAGAAAAGAGCTGGACGGGACCTTGGAGGTCTTCTAGTCCAGCCCCCTACTTAAGCAGGAGACCCTAGACCAGGGGGTCTTCAAACTTGGCCCTTTTATGACTTGTGGACTTCAACTCCCAGAATTCTCCAGCCAGGCACGCTAGCTGAGGAATTCTGGGAGTTGAAGTCCACAAGTCATAAAAGTGGCACATTTGAAGACCCCTGCCTTAGACCATTCCAGACAAGTGGCTGTCCAGTCTCTTCTTAAAAACCTCTAGTAATGGAGCACTTACAACAATTAAGCTATTCCACGGTTGATTGTTCTCACTGTCAGGGAATTCCTCCTTAGTTCCAAGTTGCTTCTCTCCTTAATAATAATAAAGTTGGAAGGGACCTTGGAGGTCATCTAGTCCAATCCCCTGCTCAGGCAGGAAACCCTATACCATTTCAGACAAATGGCTGTCCGGTCTCTTCTTAAAAACTTCCGGTGTTGGAGCATTCACTGCTTCTGGAGGCAGGTTGTTCCACTGGTTAATTGTTCTCAATGTCAGGAAGTTTCTCCTTAGTTCTAGGTTGCTTCTCTCCTTGACTAGTTTCCATCTGTTGCTTCTTGTCCGACCTTCAGGTGCTTTGGAAAATAGGTTGACCCCCGCCCATCTCCTTTGTGGCAGCCCCTCAAATACTGGAAAAGTTTCTCCTCAGCTGGGTCCTGTTGCATTTGCTAACAGGCTTATAAGCAAGTGGACCAATATGGTCCCAGGATCAAGGTGGGGCCTGTAAGAGAAGGACTGGTAGAACCTGGAGGTGAAGTTAAAAGAGGGATTAGCCTAGAATCCTGACGTAGCCACAAGTAAAGTCCAATTTCCTGGACCCTTATCTAACCCCAAGCAGCTGAGAGCATTCTTGTGCATAGGCTTTTAGTACAGGTAGGCCTCGACTTCACAATTGAGCCCAAAATTTCTGTTGCTTAGCACGGCAACTGTTAAGTGAGTTTTGCCCCATTTTGCGAGTTGCCACAAAATGGCACAGTTCTTGGCACAGTTGTTAAGGGAATCACTGCAGCTGTTAAGTTAGTAATGCAGTTGTTAAGGGAATCTGGGTTCCCCATTCTGACTTTGCTTGTCAGAAGGTCACAAAAGGAGATCACTGCAACCGTCATAAAAATAAAAATTTTCCTTTCTTTCTCTTTCTTCTCCTCCTTCACCTTCTCCTCCATCTTCCTCCCTTCCCCCTTCTCTGCCTCCCTCCTCCTTCATTCTCTTCCCTCCATCCCTCTCTTCTTTCCTCCCTCCCTCCCTCCTTCCTTCCTTCCTTCCTTCCTTCCTTCCTCATGCAGCTTATTTCATATTCATTTTATTTCAAACCCATCTAAATGGTCCCCATTTAGAGGCCTTTGGGTGGTACAGAGGCATTTTTCTCTGCAGACACCCCACTAACAGAGGGCCGCGTCCAGTGCATCCAAAATAGGCACTTCAAAAAGCCACTGCACACACAAGCCTTTTAAAGTGATTCTCTTTGCGATTATTGATACTATTTGCATAATGATGTCATTATGTAAATGTTGTGGATTGACACAAATGGTGTCATTTGTGTAATGACATCTTTATGCAAATGAAGTCAACCAATGCGAAGAACATATTTTCATACGGAACCGACCTTCGGTAGAGAACGGACACCCCACTCCCTGGAGGCCCCTCAAATATCAAGACTTTGATGCCGTGGCATCTCTCTTCCCCGTTTTTCAAGTAGCTTGCCATAAAATTTGTGCAATTAAAAGAAAAAGGCAGAACAATAGATACAAACCAATATTGTGCCAAGTCACCTGTTAGATACTGGGTTCGTGGCTTCAGTGACGAGACGAGGTGAGTGAGTTCAGCAAAGATCATTGTTTATTGCTTGCAGGAAATGAACTGAGAAACAGGGCTGCGGATGCAGCAATTTATACCCTGGCCTCTAGGCGGCACCCAATAGATTTAAAGCAACCTATTGCCGCCCTAGAGGCAGCCAATGGCGGTGCTGGAGATGGGTTGTCTGAGGAGTTGGGAGCTGTTAGCCAGTTTCCCTGCTTGAGCAACCTTCGAGCAATTAACCCACGTGATTTTCCCTTAACAAGACAAAGCCACAAAGACATTACATCACCAAAATAAAATAAGCAATAAAATTAAAATTAGCTATGTGAAATCAGGAATAAAGAGTTAATGCTGTTCTGACCTGCCATTGATTGAGTGTTTGATTGATTAATTGATTGATCAGAGAGAAAATTTGGCTTTTTTTTTTAAAAAAGCAAACAACAGTAGTTTTAAGCATGAAATTTAACCTAGCATCCCTTTTAGCATTTTGGTTGAAAAAAAAATTTGGCCTCATGGTTGCACAGACCCCTTATTCTATCAAAATGAATTTTATGAATTTTTGTAGCTAGAGACAAAACATGGTTTATTTTTTTTTAAAAAAGCAAACAACATCAGTTTTAAGCATGAAATTTACCCACACAGAAGGACTCTGGGCGATGTACAGTGGTGAGATTCAGCCGGTTTGCACCACTTTGGCAGAACCGGTAGCTAATTTTTTGTTGCCCAGGCCCAGAATGGACTTCCGGAAGCAGCATCCACACAGAGAACTGGTTGTTCACATCTTTGAATCCCATTACTGGTGATGTACAATAAAATAATAGCATAAATATAAATAATATGGAGAGGAAGATCCCTAGATTGCTTTTCCTTAAGGCCTAGATTTACAGGGGTAGGCAACCTTGGCTCTTGGCTCTTTCCCAGCCACGCTGAGGAAAAAGGGAGAGGTTTCCAAGCTGAGCCATGCTGGCTCAGGAATTCTGGGAGTTGAAGTCCACGAGTCATAAAAGAGCCAAGGTTGCCTACCCCTGGCCTAGAACAGCAGTTTGCAAACTTGGCAACTTTAAGATGTGTGGACTTCAATTCCTAGAATCCCTGCTGCCCCAGGAAATCTGGGAATTGAAGTCCACACATCTTAAAAGTTGCCAAGTTTGCAAAACCTTAGCCTGGGACATCACATTCCATTTGTCAAGGAGACAATCTGCTGTTTCTCAATTCACTGCAGCCTTTCCCAAGTTGGTGCTCTAGACGTGTATCCCATCGTCCCCAGCCCTAACTTTCCAAACTCTGAGCAAATCCTCAAGGGAGATATTGTATGCAAAACATGTAAGAAAAGAGCAGTGCTTTTCTAAAGCATCTTGACCGCTCTGAAACTCTCTGTGGAGGTCTCTGCTCCCGAGATATTTTTCGGGTTTGGAAAATCTACAGTGTCTGGGAATGACCCCAAAGCATCTCCTCACCAAGCGGGAGTCAAATCTAAGTCTCTAGTGGCTGCACAAGGACTCAAGACTATTTCCCCACTTGATCCCTCCTCCTTGCCTGGCTGGGAGCTTCCTAACAAGCAGCGATATAAATGTATGCATACAGACAGAAGCCTTTTTGTCCATAGGGAATAAATGTCTGAAAAGATAGCAAGGCACTCTCCACTCTCTGACCTACAGTTGCATAATCCAATAACACTGTCTTCAGTGTAAAGCAATCTTCTCCCAGATTGTAGCAGGTGTCAGGTGTACCAGGCTGGCATCCTGCCATTCAATTGGAGGGGGCGGGGGGAACAAGGTTTCTAGCATTCTTCACACGCTTTTGCTTTTGCTGTAACCACTTGGAAATTAGGGACATCTCCGATTGTCTTCAGAGATAAAGCGGATTCCTTCCCAGCTGGTTTCAGCCTGGTTCCAAGGCCATCGTGCCCTGAGGGTGACCTGTTATCTTCCCAGCACCTCAGCGTTCTCAAAATATCTTCTCAGCATCACATTGGCTGCCGGTGGACTGGTTAAGGGGGTTGGGTTTGGAGAAAACCAAAAGAATTGCTTTGTGCTTCATGCGGGACCTTCAGATTCTGCCTGACTTTTCTGCATCCAATTTCTCTCAGTAAAAGTTCTTTTGATGAACCTCAGTGGAGTCAAGAGTTTTACTTTCCTGAGGGCCCAGCTGCGGCAGGTCCTTACAGTAGCTGTGTAGCTGGGTGCTTGTGTGTGAATTCCCTTAGGAAAGCTGTACCACATGACATCGGCACAAAGCAAACGAAGACACCATAACTACTGTTCAGGTGGTCCTCAACTGATGAGCACAGTTGAGCCCACAATTTCTGTTGCTAAGTGAGATGGTTGTTAAGTGAGTTTTGCCCCAGTTGCTCAGCAAATCACTGCAGTTGTTAACTATTAGTAACCCGGTTGTTAAGTGAATCTGGCTTCCCCACTGACTTTGCTTGTGAGAAGCTCACAAAGCAGATCACGTGACCCCATGACATTGCAACCGTCATAAATACGAGTCAGTTTGCAAGTGTCCGAGTTTTGATCGTGTGACCTTGGGGATGCTGCAAGGGTCGTGAATGGAAAAAAGGTCACAAGTCACCTTTTTCAGTGCTGTTGTAACTTCAAATTGTCGCTAAACAAATTGTTGTAAGTCGAGGTATATCTGTATCACATGACATTGGTACAAAACAACCGAAGACACCATAACTACGTCAAACATGCATGTGGGAATGGGCCCAAAGTGTCAGTTCAGTTGGACCAGTTGTAACTTCTGAGCCAAGAAGATTTTTTTAAAAAGGATGACTTAACAACCTGCCAGGAAATAATATCTCCTGCCTTTCTGGCTCAATAATGAAACAGAGCTAAGTGCCTTCCTCATGGGGCCAGTGATGATCACCGCTAAATATTGGAAGGGCAGAAATGTTCAGGAGGCTGTGGACTGCCAGAGAGGACAGAGCAAGATAGACCCCTAGTTTGGGCAGCTGTACAAAAGACAACCATTTCTCTGCCACTCTGGTGGAAGACTGCAGGCCAAAGAACCGTGTGGGATGCATCTCCTAAAAATAGTGATGCTTAATGATCTCCAGGAGGTTGAGGAGGCAATATAAGAGCAAGCCAGTAGATCGGCAGAAGATCCAGCTGCTGGAAGCCTTTTGATCCCTTTTTCAGCCCCAAGGAATACGTTGGGGAGAGATCTATCTGTGTGGTCACTAAAGGTTGATACCAACTTGATGGCACATTTTTTTTATTTTTTATTTTTTATTTTAATTCCATTTATATCCCGCCCTTCTCTGAAGACTCAGGGCAGCTTACAAGCTTAGCAGTAGCCTTCATTCTATGTATATGCCTGCTTATTAGGGCTTTCACACACACCCCAAGCGGCATTATTACAAAGTCAGCTTAATTGCCCCCAACAATCTGGGTCCTCATAATAATCGTCAGTGGACATAATAACAGAATAACAGAGCTGGAAGGGACCTTGGAGGTCTTCTAGTCCAACCCCCTGCTCAAGCAGGAGACCCTATGCCATTCCAGACAAATGGGTATCCAGTCTCTTCTTGAAAGCCTCCAGTGATGGAGTAATGACAACATCTGGTTAATTGTTTCACTGTCAGGAAATTACTTAGTTCCAGATTGCTTCTCTCTTTGATTAGCTTCCATCCATTGTTTCTTGTCTTGCTGTCAGATATCTTGGATGATGATGATGATGATAATAATAATAATAATAATAATAATAATAATAATAATAATAATAATAATAATAATAATAATAATAATAATAATAATAATAATAATAGGAGGAGGAGGAGGAGGAAGGGATCTTGGAGGTCTTCTAGTCCAACCCCCTGCTCAGGCAGGAAACCCTATACCATTTCAGACAAATGGCTGTCCAATATCTTCTTAAAAACTTCCAGTGTTGGAGCATTCACAGCTTCTGGAGGCAGGTTGTTCCACTGATCAATTGTTCTAACCGTCAGGAAGTTTCTCCTTAGTTCTAGGTTGCTTCTCTCCTTGATCAGTTTCCATCCGTTGCCTCTTCTCCTGCCTTCAGGCGCTTTGGAGAATAGGTGGACCCCCTCTTCATTGTGGCAGCCCCTGAGATATTGGAACTCTGATATCGTATCCCCCCTCGTCCTTCTCTTCATTAAAGTAGACATGCCCAATTCCTGCAACCGTTCTTTGTATGCTTTAGCCTCCAGTCCCCTAATCATCTTTGTTGCTCTTCTCTGCACTCTTTCCAGAGTCACAACATCTTTTTCATACTGTGGTGACCAAAACTGGATGCAACATTAAAGGTAAAGGTAAAGGTTCCCCTGCATATGCGTGCTAGTCGTTTCCAACTCTAGGGGCCAGTGCTCATCTCTGTTTCAAAGCCGAAGAGCCAGTGCTTGTCCGAGGATGTCTCCGTGGTCATGTGGCCGGCATGACTAGACGCCAAAGGCGCACAGAACACTGTTACCTTCCCACCATAGTGGGCCCCATTTTTCTACTTGCATTTTTAAGTGCTTTCGAACTGCTAGGTTGGCAGAAGCTGGGACAAGTAACAGGCGCTCAGTCTGCTACGCGGCACTCGGGATTTGACCCACCAAACTGCCGACCTTCTGATCGACAAGCTCTGTGTCCTAACCCAGTGAGCCACCGCGTCCCAACATTACCAAGGCCTTATAAAGCGGTACTAGCATTTCACGTGATCTTGATTCTATCCCTCTGTTTTCCGGATGTCTCCTTACGTAAGTATTTGGCTGGCCTCAAAAAAACGAAACAGTTTGGGTGTGGATGACCTTGGGGGATGAGGAAGGAGAGGCTCCCTAAGGAAAAATGATCAGAGAGTGAGATAGGCCTAGGCCGCTTTATGACAGGTGGACTTCAACTCCCAGAATTCCTGAGACAGCCATGCTGAGGGGAAAGGGAGAGGTTTCCCAGCTGAGCCATGCTGGCTCAGGAATTCTGGGAGTTGAAGTCCACGAGTTATAAAAGAGCTATGGTTGCCTACCACTGCCCTAACTGATCAGGCCGCTAAAACTGGTGGTGGGAATTTTGGCCTTTCAGAACTGCAAAGATCTCGTGAAGCTAAAGGAAGGTACTTTTCCTACCAAAATCAAAATCAATTCAAACTGTAGTTCAAATGCAATTTTGATTTCAAGAGAAGCCGGACCTAAATAGAAGGCAGGCCCAGAAACGGGTGGAGCTAAAGTAAGCGCGAGGCAATTCAGTTGAAATACAAATGTAATCAAAATTAAATTAAATTAATCAGATTCTTTTGAAGCCATTAATTTGTTCCTTCCTCACAGAATTAGTTATTTCTCCTTCTGTCACATTAAAAATGTCACTTTCGTGGCAATTGTGGGGATATCCTGGGGGAGCCACAATTAAGCCTGACAGTGTGGGAGGAACAGGTTGCAGGTTGTAGAAGAAATTGTTCCACAGAGGATAAACATATTCCTGGGAAGAAAGAGGGAGGGAGGGAGGGAGGGAGGGAGGAAGGAAGGAAGGAAGGAAGGAAGGAAGGAAGGAAGGAAGGAAGGAAGGAAGGAAGGAAAAATGGAGAGGAGTGGAGGGGAGGAGAAAGGTGGGTGGAAGAGAGGAACAAAGGAAGGAAAAATGGAGAGGATGAGAGGAGAGGAGAGAGAGGAGAGAGAGGAGGAGAGAAGGGAGAGGATGGAAGTAAGGAGGGGAGGGGAGAGGAGAGGAGAGGAGAGGGAGGAGAGGAGAGGAGAGGAGGGAAGGAAGGAAGGAAGGAAGGAAGGAAGGAAGGAAGGAAGGAAGGAAGGAAGGAAGGAAGGAAGGAAGGAAGGAAAAATGGAGAGGAGGGGGAGGAGAGAGGTGGGGAGAGGAGAAGAGGGAGAGGAGAGGAAGGAAGGAAAAATGGAGAGAGGAGGGGTAGGGGAGGAGAGGAGGAGAGGAAGGAAGGAATGAAAAACGGAGAGGAGAGAGGAGAGGAGAGGAGAGTTGGGAAAAGAGAGGAAGGAAGGAAGACTGTTACACTACTAAAGTGTTCAGGAAGAGTGAAAAGGCTTCATGGGACCCCTCCCCTCCACCAGGCTCCCCACAGCCTCCCTTTATCTGGGGGAGACCCTTACCAAAAGTGCCCGGCTGCAGCCCCCCCCACTCCCCCACCCCCCACCCCCGGTTGGTGCAGATGCTCCGTCTTTGGCAGGAGAAGAAAAGGCAGCTTGAAACTCCGTCCCCTGCCAGGAAGTTTCCTTTCTCCTCTGTTAGAAGAAGCTTCTCCAGCCTCCTCCTCCTCCTCTTCCTCCTCCTCCTCCTCGGAGTCCGTTTGCCCCCCCCCAGCTTTTGAAAGGATGCAAATCGGGAGGCCCTCGTCTGCCGAGATATTCAAAGTAGGCTGGTAATTAAAGCCAAGAAAATAGAAAGGTAAAATATAAATTAGGGCAACGACGAGCCATTCATTAAGAGGAAAGAGAGGCAATTTGGATCTATTTGCAGCCGCCTCCATCCACCTCAGTCGGAGAGGCAGAGAAGGATACAGATAATCCTCGACTCGCAACCACAATTGAGGCCCAAATGTCTGCTGTTAAGCAAAACGTTGGTTTAAGGGAGCTTTACTCCCATTTCACCACCTTTCTTGCCACGGTTGCTAAGTGAATTGCTGCAGTGGTTAAGTCAGTAACCCCGTTATTAAGTGAACCCGGCTTCCCCCATGGACTTGGCATGTCAGAAGGGGAACACATGACCCTGGGACACGGCAACCGTCATAAATACGAACCAGTTGCCAACTGTCTGAATTTGATCACATGACCGCAGGGATGCTGCAACGGTCGTAAGTGTGAAAAATGGACGCAAGTCCATTTTGTTGTTCAGTGCTCTTACAACTTTGAATGATTGTAAGTCAAATAGGGGGAGCCGAGTGAGTAACAGGGCTTATTTGGAATCCTTAACTCGTCTGAAATTACCTTCTTAGGTATGTGATTCCTCGCCAGCCATTGGATCCAGCAGCTTTGTCTGAGGAATCAGATGAGGCGGAGGGCCTGGAGGGACATTACAGTCAGAGGAAGGCTGTGAGGAGCTCCAAGACTTACAGTCGGATGAGGAGCCTGGCCCCTCTACTCTCGCTCAGGCTGAGACACAGCTGTGCTGGGAGTCTAAGTTGGACAGTGATGAGGAACAGCTGAGACAAATCTAGGATGTACGAAAGCGGCGGCAAAAAAAAAGAGTAGGATAGAGGAATGCAATGGGGCGGCTCCAAAGGCAAAGGAGAAGGCATCAGGAAGCCACCCCTTGGCTGAATTATAAAAGGGAAGGTGTGGGAGATGCTGGTTGCCGAAGGGAACCGTTCGTGTTGAGAATCACGTTTCTGTGTTTGTTTGCTTTGGACATTGACTCAGGTCTGTGAGAATATAAAGGGTGGTTTTTTCTTGCGGTTCCTGCCTGTTTCTTGGAAGAGGGCTTTCTCCTTGTGAGCAGAACAAGGACTCACGTAGGTTGGGACAGAACCCTCAATGCCAACAGCCTTGAAGATCTCGCACCGATGGCCCTGTGCTTGGAAATGCAAGATCTGACGCCAAAGGGCCCCTCTCGAGATCATGCAGACAGGCTAAAACACACAATGAACAGTTCCATGAATTGGGTATGTCTAGTCTAATGAAGAGAAAGACTAGGGGGGACATGACAGTGGCCTTCCAACCTTTGAGGGGCTGTCATACAAAAGAAGGGGTGGATCAATCTATTCTCCAAAGTGCCTGAAGGCAGGACAAGAAGCGATGGATGGAAACCAATCAAGGAGAGATGCAACCTGGAACTAAGGAGAAATTTCCTGACAGTGAGGACAATCAACCAGTGGAACAGCTTGCCACCAGAAATTGTTGGTGCTCCATCAATGGAGGCTTTTAAGAAGAGGTTGAGCAGCCATTTGTCTGAAATGGTATAGGGTCTCTTGCTTGAGCAAGGGGTTGGACTACAAGACCTCCAAGAACCCTTCCAACTCTGTTGTTGGGTTATTTTGCTGCCGACTATCTCCACCTCACCTGGCTGAGGAGAGAGCTTGTCTGCAGCATTTCAGCCTGGCAGGAGTCAACTCTTCCCATTCAGACTTGCTGCCTTTAAAATCGGCTCCTTTTTCCAAAGGTAGAAATGTTTTTGATGGTAATTTCAGCCCACCCGACCTATATTTCATGGAGAACGGTGCCAGAAAATATGCATTTATCTTCGCCTGCCCCGTTCCGTGTCTTCGCAAGGTAGCAATGCCTCACCACGAAGCCCGCTGGGTGCAAACTCCGTTTTCCATAAAGCCGTCTGATTAATGGTTGTGCCAGCCCCATAATTCTCTCCTTTTCCATAGAAAAGCTATTTGATTGTCAGACAATGTTCACTTATTTTCAGCCGAAAGAAAGATTGCAGGGGAAACTTCGGAAGGCCCACCCACTTAAGAAAGCGGCAGGACCTGAAGGAAAACAAATGGGAAAATGCATACGCTGGACAAATCATTGCAGAGCCTCAGAGCCCCCGATATTTATTGATTAGTATTTTTTTATCCGTCTTTTATTACTTTTTAAGCAACTCAAGGCAGCAAACTTGCCTAATACTCCTGCCTGCTCCTATTTTCCTCACAATGATGACCCTGTGAGGTGGTTTGGGCTGAAAAAGAGAGACTGGCCCAAAGGCTTTCAGTTTTGTGCCTAAGGTGGGACTAGAACTCACCATCTCCTGGTGATTGGTTCAAAGTCATCCACCTGGCTTTCATGACTAAGACAGCATTAGAACTCAGAATCTCCTGGTGATTGGGCCAAAGTCACCCAGTTGGCCTCCATGCCTAAGGTGGGCCTAGAACTCACTATCTACTGGTGATTGGCCCCAAGTCACCTAGCCAGCATTCGTGCCTAAGTTGGAACTAGAACTCACTGTCTCCTGATGATTGGTCCCAAGTCACCCAACTGGCTTTCATGGCTAAGGCAGGACTAGAACTCACCGTCTCCTGGTGATTGGCCCAAAGTCACCCAGCAGCTTTCATGCCGATGGTGGCACTAGAACTCACATCTCCTAGTTTCTGGGCCAGCAACCACCCAATTGGTCTCATGAATCAATTATTCAAGAATTATTCAATTACTTATCAATAAATATTCAATTATTCCAAGATCAAGAATGATACAGGGTCGATTTTTAGGGACTAAAGTGTTCTTCTTCATATCTTTCCTAGCTGAGGAGCAGGAGAGATCTGTAAAAAATATGTTTAATCTACAGGTGGTCCTTGACTTATGATTTCAGTTGCTCAGCGAGACATTTGATAATTTTACGACCTTTCTTGCCCCAGTTGTCAAGTGAGTCACTGCATTTGTTAAGTTAGCAGCATGGTTGTTAAGTGAATCTGGCTTCCCCCTTGGTCAGACGGTCGCAAAAGGGGATCACTTGATCCCGGGACACTGTTGACAAGCGCCTGAATTTTGATCCCGCGACCCTGGGGGTGCTGCAACCGTCGTTAAGTGTGAAAAATGGTCCTAAATCACTTTTTTCCAGTAACTTTGAGCAGTCACTAAATGAACTGTTGCAAGTTGAGGACTACCTGTATTTGTTCTTTGGCTGAATGTCCCAATAACTACAGGAGTAACTTTGCAAGATCTTTTCCATCGCCTGTTCATTTCAGACGTCAGAGCTCTAGATTGTGACTTTTCCGCCCCCATCTACCGTCACTGTTGATTTTTCATAACCCGTTAAAAACCTGGTTGTTTTCTTATCCCGGGCGGATGGTGGTTGAGCCCCCTGGAGAGTTTGGGGGGGTCTCCTTTGCGTCTCCCGTTTGATTGTATTCTCTCTCCTTTAATGGGCTTGTGTTTGCATTAACTGGTGGGGGGAAACGAAAACCTAGTTTTGCATGGAAAGATGAAAGAAACACAACGCGGCCTTAAAGAGCACAGCCCAAGCATTATAATCCCATAATTTGCAGAAGTGCTATTAAAGTTTATTTAGATTTTTAATTGCCTTCTCCCCAAAGACCGGGAGTAGGAAACACCATTCAAAAGCCATAAGAAAGCACTTCCCATATGCAGTACATTATTTTAAAATATGAACTGCTTTCCGTTTCCCTGCTTTCCAAGGGGCCTGGTTTTTGTGACGCTGGGCTTCCGACTTCGCTCCCCGCCTTGTAAAATGCAATCGAGAAGATACGGTTAATCCTTAATGTAAATGACTAGCAACCAATCCCTCACAATTACAACCATGAGAATGGGCTGGTTTCTGAATGTTTCGTTACTAGGCTAGGTAACATCTTCAGCGGAGTTTAGGGGGTATGAGTGTTGGTGTTCTTCTGCTTGTAAGGGCTTTGTGTGGTCAGTAGGCCAGGTGAGGGTATTTCAATGGTCTAGTGATGGGTCTTGTGATGGGACAGGTGTGGGTCACGTCAAGTAAGGGTCTTGTGATGGGTCAAGTGAGGGTTGTGATGGTCTTCTGATGGGTCAAGTGTGAGTCACGTCAGGTGAGGGCCTTGTGATGGGTCAAGTGTGGGTCACGTCAGGTGAGGGCCTTGTGATGGGTTGTGATGGGTCTTGTAATGGGTCAAGTGTGGGTCATGTCAGGTAAGGGTCTTCTAATGGGTCAAGTGAGGGTTGTGTTAGGTCTTCTGATGGGTCACGTGTGGGTCATGCCATGTGGGGGCCTTGTGATGGGTCTTGTGATGGGTCAAGTGTGGCCCACGTCAGGTGAGGGCCTTGTGTTGGGTTGTGATGGGTCTTGTAATGGGTCAAGTGTGGGTCAGGCCAGGTAAGGGTTTTGTGATGGGTCAAGTGAGGGTTGTGATGGGTCTTCTGATGGGTCAAGTGTGGGTCACATCAGGTGAGGGCCTTGTAATGGGTTGTGATGGGTCTTGTAATGGGTCAAGTGTGGGTCACATCAGGTGAGGGCCTTGTGATGGGTTGTGATGGGTCTTGTGATGGGTCAAGTGTGGGTCACATCAGGTAAAGGTCTTCTGATGGGTCAAGTGAGGGTCGTGGTGGGTTTTCTGATGGGTTAATTGTGGGTCATGTCAGGTGAGGGCCTTGTGATGGGTTGTGATGGGTCTTGTGATGGGTCAGGTGAGGTCACGCCAGGTAAGAGTCTTCTGATGGGTCGTGTGATGGGTTAGGTGAAGGTCATAATGGGTCTTGCGATGGGGAGGCCACGTCAGGTGAGTGGCACTGGGAGGGAAGCGCTGGGGGGGAGCTTGTGTGGTTGGTCGAGGGTTGGTGCCATCGCTGGTTGGTTCTGCGGTTAATCTGAATTCTGAGGGGTTCATAGGCTGGTTGTAGGTCGATGTGTCTGTTGACGGAATGGCTGGTGGAGTGCCATCCTAGAAATATTCACCACTATCACAAACCTACAACCATTGCAACATCCCTAAGGCCACATGATCAAAAATCGGACGTTTAGCGACTGGCGTGTGTTTACTATGATTGCAGCCGCCTGATCACCTTTTGCGACCAGGCCAGCTGGCTTCCAGCAAGCAAAGCCGGATTAGCTTAACAACCACATGACTCACTAAGCAACTGCAGTGATTTGCTTAACGTCCATGGCAGAAATGTAAAATCGGGCCTGACGGATTTATCAACAGCTTTGCTTAGCAATGGAAATTCTGGTCAGTTGTGATCGTGATAAGTCGAGGATTAGCTGTATGAGCCCGAGCAATAAACCAGATCAAATGGAATTTAACATGTGGTCCTGATGTTTTCTGTATTTTTTTTTAAAAGGTGCTACCTCACCAGGGTTTGATTGACAGTTCGCCAATCAGATCTCAGTTTTTCCTAATTCACATTCCAAACATGTTTGCTTTAAAACTGATCCCTGCGGGTAGCTAGTCCATGGATTAAAACTCGAGCTTTGTCAAAGTTGCCAGCAAGAGAGTTCCTAAAAAAAGAAAAAAAGATTTTGTGCTCCGATAAACTCAAGATTCTAACAAAAAACTCAAGACAACTCAGAAACCCCAAAACACATTAATTTAAATCAAATTATCCTTACCTAATTTAATTAGGGCTCCACGCTCAGATAAACCTAGATTCTACACAAAATAAACCATATTAAAAAAAATCCATTTTAAACTAAATTCTTGTTACCTATTTAATACCATATAATGTATAGGAAAACTGAAGCTTCTGAAGTAAAAAGAAAACGAAAAAACAGCTCTTGCAACCCTGAGTACAGGTCTAATCTTCGATTCACGACAATTGAGTCCCGTATTTCTGTTGTTCAACAAGAAAGGTTTTAAGTGAGGTTTTGTCCATTTCACAACCTTTCTTGCCACAGCTTAGTGAATTGCTGCAGTTATTAAGTTAGGGCGTATGTTTGTTTGTGTGTGTGTGTGTGTGTGTGCGCGCGTTTGTAGTTGGTTCATCTTTTGGAAGTAGAGAGCCCTCTGCTTTGCCTCCTCCATGGATCTCTGTTCTATTTTTTTCCCCTCTGGAATCTGTTTTTAATTTGGGAGAATGATCTGCTCCCACCTTCTCTCTCTCACACACACACTCTTCCTTCTCTCTTTCTCTCTCTCACACACTCATTTTCTTTCTCTCTCTCATTCTCTCATTCCCCCCCTCTCTCATCCTCTCTTTCTCTCTCATTCTCTCTCTTTCTCTCTCATTCTCTCATTTTTTCTTTCTCATTCTCTCTCATTATTCTCTCTTTCTCTCTCTCATCTTCTCTCTCTCATTCCCTCTCCCTTCTCTCATTCTCTCTCTCACACACACTCATTTTCTTTCTCTCTCTCATTCTCTCATTCCCCCTCTCTCTCATCCTCTCTTTCTCTCTCTTTCTCTCTCATTCTCTCTCTTTCTCTCTCATTTTTCTTTCTCATTCTCTCTCATTATTCTCTCTTTCTCTCTCTCATCTTCTCTCTCTCATTCCCTCTCCCTTCTCTCATTCTCTCTCTCACACACTCATATTCTTTCTTTCTCTCATTCTCTCATTCCCCCTCTCTCTCATCCTCTCTTTCTCTCTCTTTCTCTCTCATTCTCTCATTTTTTCTTTCTCATTCTCTCTCATTATTCTCTCTTTCTATCTCTCATCTTCTCTCTCTCATTCTCTCTCCCTTCTCTCATTCTCTCTCTCACACACTCATATTCTTTCTTTCTCTCATTCTCTCATTCCCCCTCTCTCTCATCCTCTCTTTCTCTCTCTTTCTCTCTCTTTCTCTCTCTTTCTCTCTCATTTTTCTTTCTCATTCTCTCTCATTATTCTCTTTCTCTCTCTCATCTTCTCTCTCTCATTCCCTCTCCCTTCTCTCATTCTCTCTCTCACACACTCATATTTTCTTTCTTTCTCTCTCATTCTCATTCCCCCCTTTCTTTCTGTCTCATTCTCTTTCATCCTCTCATTCTGTCTCATTCTCTCTCTCTCTCTCTCTCATCCTCTCTCTTTCTCTCTTCTCTTATTCCCTCTCACTTCTCTCATTCTCTCTCTCCGTCTCACTTTCTCTCTTTCTGTCTCTCCCTCTTTCCCAGCCCCAGCCTCAAACAGCACGAATGCTTGCAATCCACCCACCCAGCCACCCACCCACCCACTCCCGCAAATGGCCTGGAAATGACACCCAATCGAGCGAGAATTGAGGCCAAGCGCTGAGCCCGGCTGCCGCCTTCTTCCCGCGCCTAAAGGCCATGGACCTTTCAAAGGCCATTTTTTTTTTATTGAAAAGTTTTACAATACATTTTTAAAAACAAAAAACTCCCTCCTCCCCCTCCCCTCTCCCCAACCCTCCCCTCCCCCCTCCCTGACTTCCCAGAGCTGAATACAGGGTATAGTGATACAAACATAAGCTAAAATATGCTAACAACAAAAATAAAACATTAAATTCTATCGCACTTTAACTCTCCATAGTCATAATATCAGTGTTTTTTTTGTAAAAGAAAAAGGTGCCGGAACTCACACACGGCATACAACCCGCCTTGCCTACCCTACAAGGTTCCATCCCAAAAAGGTGCCGGAACTCCGTTCTGAGTGTTCTATGAGGAAAAAAGCCCTGCATAATATTAATAAAATAACAAATAACTAATTATACATCATAAAAATCCACTACTTATTCAAATGCTAAATGAAACTTTTTAGTCCCATATTTATTCTGAATATATTCAATCCATCTTCTCCATTCCACAATATATCTCTTTCAAAGGCCATTTTTGCCAGCCGGCTGCTTGCCTCCCGCCGGGCATCCTTAGCCGCCCCAGGGAACCAACCTTGTCAGCTCTCTGATCCCTTCCAACCGTTTGACATAATTGCTCCAAAATCCTGCAGTCAGTTTTGCAACGCCAGGGCACGCGATCTTAATTTTCCCGGCTTTCCTCCGCTGCTTTGACGGACGCGCACCCAGCCGGAGAGAAGCCGCCGAGCGCTGAGCTGCAAAGCGCAGGCTGAAAACTCACCGGCTGAGCTGGTTCGGTTCGTCTCCGAGAGAGGGGGTGAAGCAGAGCCCCCTAGGGCAGACATGTCAAACACAAGGCCCAGGGGCCGCATCCGGCCCACGAAGTGGTTTCGTGCGGCCCGCAAAGCCATCCTGGAAACAGTGAGGGAACGGCCCCCTCTGCCTTGGCCCTGGCCCAGAGAACCTCCTCCTGCCAGAGACCCTCAGATCTGTCCCACTCCTGCCCGGGCCCCCAGAGGCACCCTTGATGCCAACGATGTAGAGCTGGCCACGCCCACCCAGTAGGCCATACGCACACTAGCCACGCCCACCCAGTACGCCACGCCCACCCAGTAGGCCACGCCCACCCAGGCCACACCCACCCGGCCCCCTGAGGGCAACCGCAATGCTGATGCGGCCCTCAATGAAATTGAGTTTGACACCCCTGGCCTAGGGCAAGGGTCTTCAAACTTGGCCCTTTGATGACTTGTGGACTTCAACTCCCAGAATTCCTCAGCCAGGGTCTCTGGCTGAGGAATTCTGGGAGTTGAAGTCCACAAGTCATAAAAGGGCCACATTTGAAGACCCCTGCCCTAGGGAGAGGGGCAAACGGAGAGAGCCGAAGGCCTGGGTTCAGATTTTGCTTCTGGGGGGGGGTAGGGTGGGGTCCCCAAGGGAAGGCCCCAAAAAGCAAAATGGTCGTACGTTTAGTGACCGTTCGAAGTTACTTTTCACACCACGACCGTTGCAGCGCCCCCGTGGTCACGTGATCAAAATTCAGAGGCTTGGCAACTGACTCGTATTCAGGACGGTTGCAGCGTCCCAGGCTGAGGTGATCCCCCTTTGGCGATCTGCTGACCGGTGAAGTCAGTGGGGAAGGGGCTCTGTTAGGAATTTATGATACACACATACAAACTATTAGTCGGAGGTAGTCTCAGCTTAACAACGGTTCGCCTAGTTGCCCGTTCAAAGTTACAACAGCGCTGTTGTGATTCAGGGTCAGCCTGTGGGTTCGGCAGTTGGGTTGGACGACTCAGAGGAGGAGGGGGGTGTTGAAGACCTTGCTGAGGGGGTTGAAGATCTTGCTGATGAGAGCCCTCAGGCAGGCCCCTCCCACTTGGTCACCATGGAGACCCAGCTGTGTGAGCGTGACAGTGTGGATGAAGATGACCCACAGCTGGCCCTGTTCAAGGACGCCCAACGCAGGAGGCAGTCAAGTAGGAGTAAACAGAGGAAGGCAATGGGGCACCTCGGAAGGAGGCAGAGAGAGGCCACGCCCTGAACTCTTTATAAAGGGAATGTTTGGGGAGGGCTGGTTTGCTGAAAGCAACCGCTCAGATAGTGTTTCAAATCTCCTGTATCTTGGTTCGTGTCTTGTTTGTTTTTTGTAGTAATAAATTTGACAGACGTCATTCCAGCCTCTTGCCGTTTATAAAGGGGTTGCCTTTTCTGCAGGGCCGGTAGCAGGCTGGTACAGAACAAGCACTGAAAAAAAGGACTTTTTAAGACATTGAAGACCGTTGCAGCCCCCCCCCCCGGGGTCACGTGATCAAAATTCAGATGAATGAACCTTTATTATCAAAGTACAGCATGTATACATTGAGATTGGCTGAGCCTCCCTTCGTGCCCCCACCACCACCACCACCACAACTCACAGTGACAATAAACCCTCCATCTTATTACACCAGGTGAGCTAATTGCACAACACACCGGCCTCGCAAGTCAATCACACATAAACTTTATAAAATTATTTCCCATTCAAGAGCCTGACAGCCCATGGATAGAAGCTATTTTTCAGCCTGTTGGTACGGCTGGCTATACTCCTGTATCTCTTACCCGATGGTAGGAGAGTAAAGAGATACTGTCCAGGGTGTGAATCATCCCTGAGAATTTCCTCACTCTTCCAAGGCAGCGAGCCCTGGCGAGGTCATCCAGTGGTGTCAGGGGACAGCCCATGATGTTTTGTGCTGTGCTCACCACCCTTTGTAATGCCGTCCTATCCACGGTTGTCAGACCAGCATACCAAACCACAATACAGTACGAGAGGACGGTCTCTATAGTAGACCAGTAAAAGAGGGTCATTAGCCGTTGTTTTACCCTGTTCTTCCACAAGACCCTGAGGAAGTGGAGTCTCTGTTGGGCCTTTCTGGCCACCTGGGTTGTATTAACTTTCCAGGTAAGATCTTCGCAGAGGTAGACTCCCAGAAATTTAAAGGAGGAAACTCTCTCCACACAGCCCCCCCCCAGGTTGTAAAGTGGTGTAGGTTCCTCTCTTTTCCTCCGGAAGTCTAACACCATCTCTTTCGTCTTGCCAATGTTCAGGTGCAAGTTGTTCTCTAAACACCATAAGGATAGTTTTTGTACCCACCCACCCCTGTGCTCTGTTTCATCTCCCCCTGTAATAAGACCCACTATGGTGGTATCATCTGCGAACTTAATGATCATGGTGAATGGGTCGGACGATACACAATCGTATGTGTACAGCGAGTACAGGTGGGGGCTAAGCACGCAGCCCTGTGGTGAGCCCGTGCAAAGCTTCAGGGTGGCGGATGAAACAGACCCAACCCTCACTGGTTGTAGCCGGTCCCTTAGAAAGTCTTTAATCCAATCGCAGACGGAGGGGGAAAGTTCAACTCAGTCAGCTTTTCAATAAGGATGCTTGGCAGAATAGTGTTGAAAGCCGAGCTATAGTCAATGAAAAGCATCCTGACATAACTTCCAGGTTTCTCCAGATGGCTTGCTGCAGAATGTAGAGGAGTAGCTATGGCATCGTCTAACAAACCTATTCCCCATGTAGGCAAACTGATAATAATAATAATAATAATAATAATAATAATAATAATAATAATAATAATAATAATAATAATAATAATAATAATAATAATAATAATAAGAAGAAGAAGAAGAAGAAGAAGAAGAAGAAGAAGAAGAAGAAGAAGAAGAAGAAGAAGAAGAAGTTGGAAGGGACCTTGGAGGTCATCTAGTCCAAACCCTATACCATTTCAGATAAATGGCTGTCCAGTCTCTTCTTAAAAACTTCCAGTGTTGGAGCATTCACCACTTCTGGAGGCAGGTTGTTCCACTGGTTAGTTGTTCTAACTGTCAGGAAGTTTCTCCTTAGTTTGTCGAAGTCCAGTGGGAGGCTGGGCAACTGGCTCACATTTACGAGGGTTGCAGTGTTCTGGATTCATGTGATCCCTTTTTACGAACTTCTAACCAGTAAAGTCAATGGAGAAGCCAGATTCACTTAACAATGGTGTTACTAACTTAACAATTTCAGAGATTCACTTAACGGCAGTGGCAAGAAAAGTTGTGAAATGGGGCAAAACTCACTTAGCGGTGATGGTTGTGATTGTAGGTTGAGGAGTACCTGTTGACTGGCAATGTAGCCTTAACAGACCAGGAAAAAAAGTGTGTGGGTGTGTGGGTGTGTAGCTGATCCCCACTAACGTGACTGAATTCAGAGGGGCTTGATAGATAAATGCATTTAGATACTCAGCGTTATGTCAAGTTTTTCCTGTCCTGCTAAATGAGAATGTTGGTGAGCTCCTTATCAAAAGCCTGAATTGCCACTCAACCCCGTTCCGATTCATAATTCATTATCCATCCCACTTCTTCGTCTCTTCAATATGCATGCTGCCGCTTGCCAACATTATTTTTACTCCTTCATTTGATTCGGCCTTTTCATCTCTACCCCGTGCTTTTCAGCTAAGCTAGCTGCCAAATGGGCTTATAAAATTTAAAAAAACACTCTGGTATGAAAAATTAAACCACAACTCAGATGGCAATTAAAATACATCCATCCGCCTCCATTTGTAGCTTGTAAGATCTCTTTTGGGAAAAGGGGTGTTAGGCTTCTGAAAGGGGATGTCTGCGTTGATAGCAAGGGCAGTGAGTCACAGCAGTGGGTCAGTGCTTTTATAGGACACCCTGTGTGGTACAGGATCAACTACATTCAGTATGAATCAACTTTTGCAACTTGAAGAGATGTGCACTATTACATCAGCTGCCAACTCATATGATGCTGATAGCTAGCCAGAATCTATTTTTCCATCTTTGGAAACACTTGGTGATTGCACCATTACTTACTTCCATTGAATTTCTCATCCTTCCTGGATAGTTTACTTGAAGATTGGAGTCTGATCTGCCTTCCTGTGCAACTGATCCAAAACTATACTGACCGCTTCTTGGTGCTCTGCTTTCTTGCAGACATTTCATGACCCAACTAGGTAACATCATCAGTGCTAGAAGGGAGTGGGGTTTGTGGAGAGGAGGAGGAGGAGGAGGAGGACAATGACTGTGGGGTCCTTGGTGCTCTCTGAGCTTGGTTGTTTCCTTGCAGACATTTCATGACCCATATAGGTAACATCATCAGTGCTAGAAGGGAGTGGGGTTTGTGGAGAGGAGGAGGAGGAGGAGGAGGACAATGACTGTGGGGTTCTTGGTGCTCTCTGAGCTTGGTGGCTTTCTTGCAGACATTTCATGATCCAACTAGGTAACTGTTCTGTACCAGCCTGCTACTGGCCCTGCAGCAAAAGCAGGGACAACCCCTTTACAAACGGCAAGAGGCTGGAATAAAGCCTGCCAAATTTATTAACATAAAACAGAGCAAGACAAGACACCAACCATGAAAGCTATGAAACAAGAACTATCCAAGCGGTTGCCTTCAGCAAACCAGCCCTCCCACACATTCCCCTTAAATACAGCTCAGGGCGTGGCCTCTCTCTGCCTCCTTCTGAGGTGCCCCATTGCCTTCCTCTGTTTACTCCTGATTGACTGCCTCCTGCGTCCTTGAAAAGGGCCAGCTGTGGGTCATCTTCATCCACGCTGTCAGGCTCACACAGCTGGGTCTCCACCAGGTGGGAGGGGCCTGGCTGAGGGCTCTGCGGAGCCTCAAAGCCATCATCAGCAAGCTCTTCAACACCCCCCTCCTCCTCCTCTGAGTCGTCCGACCCAACTGCCGAACCCACAGGCTGACCCTGAATCACAACAGTAACATTATCAGTGCTTGAAGGGAGTGGGGTTTGTGGAGAGGAGGAGGAGGACTGTGGGGTCCGTGGTGCTCTCTGAGCTTGGTTGTTTCCTTGTAGACATTTCATGACCCAAGTAGGTAACATCATCAATGCACCAAACTAATGGTCCAATCAAGCTCAGAGAACACCAAGGACCTATTTCAGCACAGTGGAAATTTTGAACAGTCACTAAACGAATGGTCCCAAGCTGAGGAATACTTGTATAAAAAAAATCAAAAGGAAACAATACATGAAAAATGCAAAATGAACATTTTCCAGAAATGCCGAATGGAGGATTACATAAAAGTTGCTTCAACAGACCTTCCAAATCATGCCAACTTAAAGCAGAAAAAGAAGGATTAATTACTGTTGTTCTGGCTGCATAATTGTTATCTCACAAACAGATTTGACAAGGGCAGCAGGTAGAGATACCCAAAAGGAAAATTAAACAATAAAAGAGAAAGAACGGAGCACAGCTGTACTGTCAGATCCAGCCGGAAGTTTCCGCTTTGTTATACTAACCAGATTTAAAACCACCGAATTAGTCGAGAAATATTTTTCCGGTGATAAATACAGTCTTGACCCAATTCTGGAGAGTGATAATTACATCTTGTGTTGAGATAAACTTATTATAAGAGATAAAACAATGGATTTACAATAGAAGAGATAGAATAATTTTGGGGGAACAAAGAGGCTTTGTTGCAGCGAGCAGAATAGATGTGCCAGTATCTCCCTCTCCATCTTTGCTTCAGAAAAGAGAATTAATAAAAAAAAGGCAATTACCCATCTCGGTTGAATAAAAATACAATTACCAACCTGAGCTTACTCTTGGATTTTGCGGAAAACTCAGGAAGATTCTCCTCTCTGGCCCGTTGGACGGAGAGCAGCGAAAAGAGGAAGATGGGCCCACGTTCACATGGCACTTCCTGTTAAATGTGGAGAAAAATAGGACATATAAATGAAAAAAAGTCCTGAATATTCCTTATTTCTCCAAATGGCAAAGGCTTTAGGGTAGGGAGGTCCAACTTTGGCAATTTTAAGACCTCTGGACTTCAGCTCCCAGAATTCCCCTGCTTTAGTGGTTCAAGAGTTACCCATTGTACGTAAAGTTGGCCTTGGAAATAACCATATTATAATTGTGTTTTTTTTTCCCCTGAATCCTTCATCTTCTTGATGGGATTACACCTTCCGGTTTAAGTGGAATTCTTTTGTCCCCAGTTTGCCATGAGAAACAAAAATCTGGTTCTAATGGTCCCTGCAACTAGACCAGGGGTAGGCAACCTCGGCTCTTTTATGACTCATGGACTTCAACTCCCAGAATTCCTGAGTCAGCTATGCTGGCTCAGGAATTCTGGGAGTTGAAGTCCATGAGTCATAAAAGAGCCGAGGTTGCCTACCCCTGAACTAGACAGAGGGACTGCCACCATATTGTGGAGGAGGCTGAATCCACGGCTGAGCAATTCCTCGCCGCCTGACACCCTTCTGCTGACATCAGATCTGTTAAGGGAGTCATCAAAGACTTCACAGATCTCAGCAAGGTCTCTCCTAGCCCAACAGGTGAATGGCAGGTTGTCCTCCGCAGGATGGTGGCCAGTGGTAAAGCAGCAGTAGCCCTCTCCCTTAAGCCCCCTCGTCTCTCTGTTAGAAGGTGGTTCTCCTTCTCCTCCTCCTCCTCTGTCTCCTTCTCCTTCAATTTGCCTTTCCGTTCTCCTTCCTCTCTCCCCTCCCTTCTCCTTCCTCTCTCCCCTTCCTTCTCTTTCTCTTTCCTCTTCTCCTTTTCCTGTTCCTTCTTCTTCTCCTTCAATTTGCCTTTTTGTTCTCCTTCCTCTCTCCCCTCCCTTCTTCTTCCTCTCTCCCCTTCCTTCTCTTTCTCCTTCTCGTCCTCCCCTTCCCCTTCCCAGTCTCCATCTCCTGCTCCTGCTCTTTCCCTTTCCCTTTCCCTTTCCCTTCTCCTTCTCCTTCCTCTCTCCTCTCTCCTCTTTCCTTCTCCTTCTCCTTCTCCTTCCTCTCTCCTCTCTCCTCTTTCCTTCTCCTTCTCCTTCCTCTCTCCTCTCTCCTCTTTCCTTCTCCTTCTCCTTCTCATTCTCCTTCTCCTTCTCCTTCTCCTTCTCCTTCCTCTCTCCTCTCTCCTCTTTCCTTCTCCTTCTCCTTCTCCTTCTCCTTCCTCTCTCCTCTCTCCTCTCTCCTCTCTCCTCTCTCCTCTTTCCTTCTCCTTCTCCTTCTCCTCCCTCTCTCCTCTCTCCTCTTTCCTTCTCCTTCTCCTTCCTCTCTCCTCTCTCCTCTTTCCTTCTCCTTCTCCTTCTCCTTCTCCTTCTCCTTCTCCTTCTCCTTCTCCTTCTCCTTCCTCTCTCCTCTCTCCTCTCTCCTCTTTCCTTCTCCTTCTCCTTCTCCTTCTCCTTCCTCTCTCCTCTCTCCTCTTTCCTTCTCCTTCTCCTTCTCCTTCTCCTTCTCCTTCTCCTTCTCCTTCTCCTTCTCCTTCTCCTTCTCCTTCTCCTTCCTCTCTCCTCTCTCCTCTCTCCTCTTTCCTTCTCCTTCTCCTTCTCCTTCTCCTTCTCCTTCTCCTTCTCCTTCTCCTTCCTCTCTCCTCTCTCCTCTTTCCTTCTCCTTCTCCTTCTCCTTCTCCTTCTCCTTCTCCTTCTCCTTCTCCTTCTCCTTCCTCTCTCCTCTCTCCTCTCTCCTCTTTCCTTCTCCTTCTCCTTCTCCTTCTCCTTCTCCTTCTCCTTCTCCTTCTCCTTCCTCTCTCTCCTCTCTCCTCTTTCCTTCTCCTCCTTCTCCTTCTTCCCTTCCCCTTCCCCACTTCTTCTCCTCGTCTTTCCCTTTCCCTTCTCCTTCTCCTTCTCCTTCCTCTCTCCTCTTTCCTTCTCCTTCTCCTTCTCCTTCCCCTTCTCCTTCCCTTCTCCTTCTTCCCTTCCCCTTCCCCACTTCTTCTCCTTCTCCTTCCCTTTCCCTTCTCCTTCTCCATCTTCTTCTCTGCTCCTTCCCTTCTCCTTCTCCTTTCTCTCTCCTCTTTCCGTCTCCTTCTCCTTCTCCTTCTCCTTCCCCTTCTCCTTCCCTTCTCCTTCTTCCCTTCCCCTTCCCCACTTCTTCTCCTTCTCCTTCCCTTTCCCTTCTCCTTCTCCATCTTCTTCTCTGCTCCTTCCCTTCTCCTTCTCCTTTCTCTCTCCTCTTTCCGTCTCCTTCTCCTTCCCCTTCTCCTTCCCTTCTCCTTCTTCCCTTCCCCTTCCCCACTTCTTCTCCTTCTCCTTCCCTTTCCCTTCTCCTTCTCCATCTTCTTCTCTGCTCCTTCCCTTCTTCTTCTCCTTCCTCTCTCCTCTTTCCTTCTCCTTCCCTTCTCCTTCTTCCCTTCCCCTTCCCCACTTCTTCTCCTCCTCTTCCCTTCTCCTCCTCCTCCCATCCTCCTCCTCCTTCCCCTTCCCCTTCATTTCCCCTTCCTCTCCTCCTTTGCCTCCCCCTCCTCCTCTCCTTTCCCCTCCTCCTCTCCCTCTCAGTCTTCTCCTCTGTCTCCTCCCCCCCTTCCTAACCAACTCAGAGCCCATTTAGAAGAAGACAATCCTTGATGTTAGAGACTATTAAACAGGTGCTGGGAAGGATGAACCCGTCAGATACTTCTGCTTCCTGCAGTACTTTGGCTGGGCAGCGTTGGAAAGCTCAGTCGTTTGGCTCTTCGGATGTTTTTATAAGGAGTGCTAAGCAGGTTTTCTCATTCTAAATTCTCTTATTGTTTCTCTTGCTGTGTTGTTTTTCACACGGGAGGCTTTCAGGAAGAGATTGGACAGCCATTTGTCCAGAATGATATAGGGTTTCCTACTTGAGCAGAGGGTGGGACTAGAAGACCTCCAAGGTCCCTTCCAACTCTGTTACTCTGTTATTGTATGAACACCCCTGTTTTGCTTGCAGCTCTGGCAGGCTAACATTCGACTCCGTCTGAGTCCAATTGCTACAGAAGAATCTGCAAGAGAGGTCAATAAGCTAAGGTGGCAGCTGGAACCATACAATTGAAACCTGCCCCACCTGGTGTTTTTTTTTAAACAGGTATCACATAGGCTACCCATTGCATATGGGTTTTGATCTCGCCGTTGGGACAGCCATCTTGATTTTATGCCCCCTCGTTGTGGACCCCCTGCTGGTGTCCATCCAGTTTCCTGATTCCTCTCTCCTTGGAAGTCTCCAGTTGAAAGGAAGGAAATGGTTGCATTGCAGAGATTAAGCAAGCTCTTTTATTTATTTAAGGTAAAGGTAAAGGGACGCGGTGGCTCAGTGGGTTAGGATGCTGAGCTTGTCAATCAGATGGTCGGCAGTTTGGCGGGTCGAATCCCGAGTGCCGCGTAACAGAGGGAGCGCCTGTTACTCGTCCCAGCTTCTGCCAACCTAGCAGTTCGAAAGCACGTAAAAATGCAAGTAGAAAAATAGGGACCACTACGGTGGGAAGGGAACAGCGTTCCGTGCACCTTTGGCGTCTAGTCATGCCGGCCACATGAACACGGAGACGTCCTCGGACAAGCGCTGGCTCTTCGGCTTTGAAACGGAGATGAGCACCGGCCCCTAGAGTCAGAAACGACTAGCACGCATGTGCGGGGGAACCTTTACCTTTACCTTTTACCTTTATTTATTTGCTGTTCTGGTTTATATAGAAATGACTTTCCCCAAATATGCCGGGATAAAGGCCCTGGCAGAGCTTTGCAAAAGACCCACTTCTCCTGGGAGTGATAGCTACCTGTATCTGGCATCACACCTGTCAACTCGCTGGCATGGATAGCGACGTAATTATTTCCTGTCCTTTCTTCTGGAGCTTCACCAATAAAGGACAGCAATTTCAAGGCATCTGGATTATACAAAGGAGGGTTTAAAAATGCATCGTCTGCCACTCTGGCTCCTTTAGAAGGAAGTGCAAGATGGGGAAATGAAAGGGGGGGAAAGGGAGGGCTGCCTCGCAATCGTCAGAATTAATCAAAGTAGGGACTTGCCAGTGAGGGGTTGCAGGAGAGAAGAAAGCAGCATCCAGAGGTGGCTTCTCCTCAGAGTTGGAAGGGACCTTGGAGGTCTTCTAGTCCAGCCCCCTGCTCAAGCAAGAGACCCTATACAATTTCAGACAAACGGCTGTCCAATCTCTTCTTGAAAAACCTCTAGTGATGGAGCACCCACAACCCTCTGGAGGCAAGCTGCTACCTTGATTAATTAACAGAATAACAGAGTTGGATGGGATCTTAGAGGTCTTCTAGTCCAACCCCCTGCTCAAGAAGAAGATCCTATATATCATTCAGGACAAATAGCTGTCCAGCCTCTTTATGAAGACCTCCAATGGTGGAACATCCACAACTTCTGGAGGCAAACTGTTCCGCTGGTTAATTGTCCTCCCTGTTAGGAAGTTTCTCCTTAATTCCAGGTTGCTTCTCTCCTTGATTAGTTTCCATCCATTGCTTCTTGTCCTGCCTTCAGGTGCTTTGAAGAATAGTTTGACACCCCCCCCCCCTCATCTTTGCGGCAGCCCTTCAAATATTGGAAGACTGCTCTCATGCCACCCCTGGTCCTTCTCTTCATTAGACTAGACATTCCAAGCTCTTGCAACTGTTCTCCATACGTTTTAGCCTCCAGTCTCCTAATCATGTTTGTTGCTTTTCTCTGAACTCTTTCCAGAGTCTCAACATCTCCTTATAGCTGTCTATCATATGCATCTTATCTATCTTCCTCATAGAATCTTAGGGCTGGAAGGGATCTTGGAGGTCTTCTAGTCCAACACCCTGCCTGAGGCAGGAGTCCATCCCAAACCAAAAGCTGTCCAACCTTTTCTTGAAGCCCCCCGACTCATGGAGCACCCACAATTTCTGGAGGCAACTTCCATTCCCCTGATTAATTGTTCTCACCGTCAGGAAATTCCTTCTTATTTCCATCTGACCAGCTTCCACCCATTGCTCCTTGTAGCTTCCATTCATTGCTTCTTGTGGTCATTCTCTCCATCACCTGCCCATCACCATGCTGAGGTGAGAAGACCCATCTTCTCAATAAATTAAATCTCCTTCTCCTATTGGAACTAGGGATCTCCAGAGCCCCCTGTAAAAATTGGGCCTCCCAAATAGGGGAGAGAATGGAGGGTTGGGCAATGGTGAGTAGGGTCTTCTCCTCTGGAGAACCCAAAGGTGCTTTTTGTGGAGGCATCTGGACTTTCTTCTTTTTCCTTGAAGAGGTTTTGCTTGTCATCCAAGAAGCTTCTTCAGCTCTGACTGGATGGTGGGGAATGGAAAGATTTATACTCCTTACAGACAGCTGGTCATTTGCATTCATTTAGAGAGCCGTAGGGGCCACCTGGAGGTTTATCTGTGTCGTCAGGATCACCTGAGTGGCACAAATGGGTGTGGAACCTTCTTGGAACTGCTGAAAGGACTGTGTTGTAGGCTGGACTTTCTTGTTCTTTCTTTGAAGACGTTTCGCTTCTCATCCAAGAAGCTTCTTCAGCTCTGACTGGATGGTGGGGAATGGAAGGATTGATATTCCTTGCAGACAGCTGGTCATTTGTGCTCTTTTGGAGAGTCGTTGATGCCACCTGGAGGTTTGTCTATTTCCTCAAGGTCACCTGACTGGTGCAGATGAGTGTGGAGTCTTCTTGGAATTGCTGCAAAGACTCTGGAGAGGTTTCTCCACTCTGAACCCCGAGATCTCAACTAGCCTTTTTGGACAATACATCTATTTGCCTGCAGGGAAGTAAGCTAGTGAGAAAATGTTGCACGCGGATGATTGCACCCAAAGAGATGATGCTCTGTACGTGGAATTATTTTTTGCTTTCTTCGTGGAAGCTTTAGGAGAAAATGGGGAAGGATCAGCCGGGTGTTTATTCTGCCTCTGACTGCCTGAGACCATCATTACATCGGCCTCCTGCAATTCGGGGAAATTGCCTGACCAAATTGCCATCTTTAGTCAGAGATCCACACGCAGCTTCAGTGGAAGACGCCCAGCAGCAGCTGAGCACCAATCCTGCTTATCTTACCATCAAGTGTGTGTGTGTGTGTGTGAGAGAGAGCATGTGCGTGTGTAGGGCTGTGTGTTGTGTGTGTGGATACTGAAGGTTTCGCCACAGCAGATGCGGCTTTTTGACTGGTTTAATCTTAGGTGGGTATGATCTAAAGTAACAAAGGGGGTGTAATCTCACACATAGGATTGGAATTATGAATACCAAGAGTTATTTAGGAATGTCATCTTCCCCAGAAGCTTTTAGGTAGAATTGGATGCCTTGAATGGATGCTGTTGTACAGCTTTCCTTCCTTCCTTCCTTCCTTCCTTCCTTCCTTCCTTCCTTCCTTCCTTCCTTCCTTCCTTCCTTCCTTCCTTCCTTCTCTCCTTCCTTCCTCCCTCCCTCCTCTTTTCTCCTTCCTTCCTTCCCTCCCTCCCTCCCTCTATCTCCTTCCTTCCATTTCCTTCCTTCCTCCTTCCCTTCTTCCCTCCTCTTCTCTCCCTCCTTCCTTCCTCCCTCCCTCCCTCCTTCCTTCATTCCCTCCCTCCCTCTCTCCCCTCCCTCTCTCCCCTTCCTTCCTTCCTTCCTTCCTTCCTTCCTTCCTTCCTTCCTTCCTTCCTTCCTTCCTTCCTTCCTTCCTTCCTTCCCTTTTGACTTTGTTTGTCTTTGATTCAGGTCCTCCTCAGTTAAAGGTCTTCTAGGCTTCTTTCACAGTGTTAACTTCTGCAAAATATTCTGGGCACCAGATTGTTTAAAACAGAAGCAGACGTGTGGAGTTGATAAACTCCACAAGCATCAGTGGAGAAAGAAGACTTTGCCATCTTCTCCTGGGGCCTCCCACCAGCCACCAGCTGCCTCCTTCACTTCTGCCAACTTCCAAATGGCAGGCAGCATCAAGGTTCCTCTCTCCACATCCATTCCAGTTATGCCAAAAACTGGTACTCAACATGACATCTCAGGCTGGTAAACACAGCCACTTCTTATCATTAAACAAAGGCTGAGTGAAGCCATCAGCTGATTCCATTCAACGGTCTCTATAGGTGGTGATCAAAAAATATGACAGCCACCACAATAGGGCACCACCTGGTTTTTGTGTGTGATGCACTATTCTGACCACCATCTGTATTTTGACCACACGGGGTGGACACCTCTGTTGTCACTCACCTGGAGACATCCTGTTGGTGGGGGGAGTCCTTGGAGGAGAGGGTAACTTTGTGATACCTGCTGTCAAAGAGTTGGGAGTTAGGACACTCAAAATGGAAGTAAGGGATTACTGTCAAGTTCTGTACCTGTATGGACAACTACATTGTAGCCATGTTGGGAATGTTGGGTGCCATCTCCAAACAGGGGTTCGTGGATTGGCATTGCTGCAGGCAGGTGTGTCTGTGGGAGGGTGTCCAAAAAGCCAACATGGAATGGAATAGAGTGGAATGGTTTTGAAGGAAGTGGAGTGGAGTGGAATGGAATGGAATGGAATGGAGTGGAGTGGAGTGGAGTGGAGTGGAGTGGAGTGGAACGGAGTGGAATGGAATGGAGTGGAGTGGAGTGGAATGGAATAGAATGGAATAGAATGGAGTGGAGTGGAGTGGAATGGAATGAAGTGCAGTGGAATGGAATAGAATGGAATGGAATGGAGTGGAGTGAAGTGGAATGGAATGGAATGGAATGGAATAGAGTGGAGTGAAGTGGAATGGAATGGAGTGGAGTGGAATGGAATAGAATGGAATGGAATGGAGTGGAGTGGAGTGGAGCGGAGCGGAATGGAGTGGAGTGGAATAGGATGGAATGGAATGGAAGGGAGTGGAGTGGAGTGGAGTGGAGTGGAAGGGAAGGGAAGAGAAGAGAAGAGAAGAGAAGAGAAGAGAAGAGAAGAGAAGAGAAGAGAAGAGAAGAGAAGAGAAGAGAAGAGAAGAGAAGACTTGGAAGGGACCTTGTAGGTCATCTAACCCTCTGCCCAAGGAGGTGACCCTACACCATTTCAGACAGATGGCAATCCAGTCTCTTCTTGAAAGCCTCCAGTGATGAGGCACCAACAACATCTGAAGGCAGTCTGTTCCATTGGTTGATTGTTCTCACTGTCAGAAAATTTATCCTTATTTCTAGGTTGAATCTCTCTTTGATCTCTGTTCCATCTCTTATTCCTTGTCTGGCCTTCAGGTACTTTGGAAACTAGGTTGACCCTCTCCTCTCTGTGACAACCCCTCAAATATTGGAACATGATAGCTGTGATTCTCAGATCAATGCCCCACCCTTTTAAAAAAAACTTGTGGGGCACCTAAAAGTGCAGCTTCAGTTGCACCTTAGCTGCCCCAATCTTGAGATTTTTTTTTACCTCCTTCCATGAACGCCCCAACTTGAGGACAAAAAAAACCTGCTACTAAGCCCAACCAAGCTTTGGTGTCTCTTGCCCTGTTTACTTTATTTTCCGCAAGTAGATCACACCATGTCTTTGAAATAAAAAAACTCCAGCTGATGTACAATTTTAAATCCAATATAGTGAAACTGCGACGCACAAGACAATTAGGGGGAAATGAAGCCCTGGACGATCATGGGGAGGCCCCTGGAGAAGAAGGGAACTGCAGCTCGATACACGAGGAGAGGGTAAGAGAGAAGCGAGCTAATTTAAGCAAAATCAGTCCTCTGGGGATCAGAGAGAGGCTGAACATCCCGAGGTCCTCAGCAGAGAACAACTGGAGGAAAGCTAATGACGTCTTCATCTCCAGAACTGGGACCTCTCGGCTTGACGTCTCTCCAGGAGAAAGTTCTCAAAAAAGCAGGATTGGGAGAACTTGAAAAAGCAGGCTCTAATTAAGAGGGGCCAGGATGGGCTTGTCACCAATAAATCAAACCAGAGGGAGTTGCTTGCTTGGGGGATCAGGGGGAAACTGGAAACAGAGCCTAGCTCGGCAAAGCCTTGGAGATCATGCCTCATAATCTTCTTCTCCATAAAATGGTAAGATAGGCGGAAGACGCCATCTTTGTCAGCAAAAAGGGTTAGCAAAAACTATTACTACCACTATTCCACACTTTTGGAATGCTTTTGCATCCGGTTTTGGTCAGCCCATTATGAAAAAGATGTTGAGACTCTGGAAAGAGGGCAGAGAAGAGCAACAAAGATGATCAGGGGGCTGGAGGCCAAAGCATAGGAAGAACGGTTGCACGAATTGGGTATATCTAACTTATTGAAAAGAAGGACGAGGGGGCGACATGATAGCAGTCTTCTAATATTGGAGGGGCTGCCAGGAAGAAAAGGGGGTCAACCCATTTCCCAAAGCACCAGAAGGCCAGACAAGAAGCAACGGATGGAAAATAATCAAGGAGAGTGTTATATCGTGGGTTCTGGTGTGCAGGAATGAAGACACACAGTGTTATATCATGGGTTCTGGTGCACAGGAATGAAGACACACGGTTTGGTACAGAGAAACTCATTCTTTATTTCTTGATGGAACTGTACTCAGGCTTGGGCTGCACCCAGCCCCAATATATAGCCAAGCCCTATGGTAGCATCCAATAAGATTCAACCCACGCTTGCCGCCTTAGGCTGACCAATTGCAGGCCCGGAGACGGCCTGTCTGGGTTGCTGGAGAGCCGTTAGCTCTCCAGCAACGCACCTGGTGTGGTACCCAAAAGCCCAGTACATAACAGAGAGATCCAACCTAGAACTAAGGAGACATTTTCTGACAGTGAGAACAGTTAATCAGTGGAACTGTTTATCTCTAGAAGTTGTGGGTGCTGCATCACAGGAGATGTTTTCAGAAGAGACTGGACAACCATTTATCCGAAATGGTATAAGGCCTTCTGCTTGAGCAGGGGGTTGGACTGGAAGACCTTTAAGGTCCCTTCCAAATATTATTCAGTTATTCTGTTAAAACTCACATGTGGCTGAATGACTTAATTTAGATCAAGATATTCTCTTTGGACAGGTGCATCTTTTCCTAACAATTTCCCTGGAAGGGAATCTGCTTTTCTGCCAGGAGTCAGCATTTTCCTTCAGCTGTCTGTCCACCATGTCTCAGAGATCCCTTTGGAAGCTTTACTTGGATCCTTTCCCAATACTTTTTCCAAGGATCCGCTCAGATTTACTGGGAAATGAGGTAGTAGGAAGCACATGGGTATGAAATTACAAGCTTTTTTGTTTAAAATAAGACCACCCGGGTCTAACTTTGCACGGAGCAAAATATTTGTCCAAGTCTCAAGCGCAAGAGTGTTCCATTTGGCCATCTACCAGGCACGTAAAGCTTGTTGCAGAAGGTCAAACTCTGCTGAATTTTGGGCAGGAGACTTATGCATATTCTCAAAGTTATCTTCCTCACAAATTCCTTCTTAATTATGTATATGCACCAGGAGGCCCAGAGGGAAGCAGGCACATTTTTAGAAATCAGAAATCAGAATCATAATTATTGAAGAAAGCTCCTTGGAGAACCGGTGGCAAGGTGAGGAAGTTCTTTCTCCATCCTTAGTTAGGCTGGGATAAAGGAGGAGAGGAGGCTCCTCCTCCTGATTGAAGCTCCACCCCTAATTAACAGAGTCATAAGAGAGTTGGAAAGGACCTTGGAGGTCATTTAGTCCAATCCCCTGCTTGAGCAGGAGACCCCATGCCATTTCAGACAAGTGGCTGTCCAATCTCTTCTTGAAAACCTCCAATGTTGTAGCAGCCACTACTTCTGGAGGCAAGCTGTTCCACTGGCTCATTGTTCTCATTGTTAGGAAGTTCCTCCTTAGTTCTAGGTTGCTTCTCTCCTTGGTTAGTTTCCATCTGCTGCTTCTCGTCCTGCCTTTAGATCAGGGGTGTCAAACTGCTGGCCCACAGGCCGGGGGAGTCACACAGAAGCCGTGCCCATCCCAGCTCCAACAAGGGGGGAAAAGTCATGATACGTTGCTACATGTCACATGATGCAGCACGTTTGACACCCATGCTTTAGATGCTTTGGAGAATAAGCTGACCCCCCTCTTTTTTGTGGAAGCCCCTCAAATATTGTAAGACTGCTGTCATGTCCCCCCTAGTCCTTCTTTTCATTAAATTAAAGGTAAAGGTAAAGGTTCCCCCGCACATGCGTGCTAGTCGTTTCCAACTCTAGGGGCCGGTGCTCATCTCTGTTTCAAAGCCGAAGAGCCAGCGCTTGTCCGAGGACGTCTCCGTGGTCATGTGGCCGGCATGACTAGACGCCAAAGGCGCACGGAACGCTGTTACCTTCCCACCGTAGTGGTCCCTATTTTTCTACTTGCATTTTTACGTGCTTTCGAACTGCTAGGTTGGCAGAAGCTGGGACGAGTAACAGGCGCTCACTCTGTTATGCGGCACTCGGGATTCGACCCGCCAAACTGCTGACCTTCAGATCGACAAGCTCAGCATCCTAACACACTGAGCCACCGCGTCCCTCATTAAATTAGACATGTCCAATTCCTGCAACAGTTTTTCAAATGCTTTAGCCTCCCCCGATCATCTTTTCTGCTCTTCTCTGCATCTTTCTAGGGAAAGAGACTTCTCCAGAGAAATCTGAAATCCATGACTGTTTTTGATATGTAATATATATATATATATATAGTACTCGTTTATTATCAGTTCCGGTAAGAACAATTATTACAAGGCATTTTAGAGTTCTTTAACTTCATTCATTCATTCATTCATTCATTCATTCATTCATTCATTCATTCATTCATTCATTCATTGCTTTATCGATTTAATATGTCGCCCATCCTGCTATCAAGTGCAATAAAAACAGAAATATAAAAACTATAGAAACAGTAAAAATTATAGGGATTAAGTAGAGAAAAAGAGGAAAAAGTCCAACTTCTAGGCACAGTTTAGTAAGTGAGAAGTTCCACCTAGAGATGAAGAATCTATTAGCATTGCATTTTTTCTCCAACTCTGATAAAGCAATCCAGTAGATCCGCAAATTTCCCAGACCTTTTCTCTGTTTGTATTTGTATTGGGTTGTAATTTCCAAAGGGGATGTTGAAGATTGTACATGTACAACCAGCTGTGGCCTTCAGCTACGCTGATACTAACATCACTGTATTGATTAACAGGGATTTTCTGTTGCTTCCTGCTCTTCCCTCTCTGCAGCACTAAGTAAGCACTTCATAGATAATTAATGCTAGAAAGCATACTCCAAAAGGAGAGAGGAACTATAAAATGTAACAAATGGGCAGCTCACATAAAGTGGCAATCACGCATCTGATAAAGTTAACAGTGATGCACCAAATCTTTGCAACCATCAAAGGTTTAGTCTTGAAGATGACCTAAGATCCTGTAGCTTTTCTTGCTGACTTCTTCTGCAAACTCTGCCTGGGCAATTAGTTGTTTGATAATGGGCCAACCTCAGCATGCAGTTTGTTCCTGAGGATTCAGTGCTTGGTGCAGGTCTGACTTGGTTGCTTTCTTGCAGAGGTTTCATAACCAAGCTAGGTAACATTATCGGTGTTAAAAGGGAGGGGGGGTTGTGGAATAGAGGAGGAAGAAGGAAGGAAGGAAGGAAGGAAGGAAGGAAGGAAGGAAGGAAGGAAGGAAGGGGAGGAGGAGGAGGAGGAGGAGGAGGAGGAGGAGAGGGAGAGGGAGAGGGAGAGGGAGAGGGAGAGGGAGAGGGAGAGGGAGAGGGAGAGGGAGAAAGAGGACTGTGGGGTCCTTGGTGCTCTCTGAGCTTGGCTGTTTTCTTGCAGACATTTCATGACCCAACTAGATAATATCATCAGTGCTAGAAGGGAGTGGGGTTTGTTCTCTGTTTATATGCAAGTGTCTTGCTCCATCAGTATTGGTAGGAGTGATCTTGATAGTTCCTTGATTAGGGTATTGTTTATTGCTTGATTGTTGGTATATTATTAATTTCAATAGATCAGGGGTCAGCAACCTCAAACAGTGAAAGAGCCACTTGGAACCGGTTCCCTCACAAAAGGAAAAACTGGGAGCCGCAAAAAATATGTGCGCATGCGCGTACATGCGCACATGCGCAGAACAGGGTTTAACTGAAGAGTAGAGCCAAGGAGAGATATGCACCTACCCTGTATATTTGAATTGATTGGTTGAACTTTTTTAGTCCCACTTTTTTTTTTTTTTTTGGACTGCACATGGCAGAGGACTGGGAGCCGCAGGAGATGGCTGAAAGAGCTGCATGCGGCTCCGGAGCTGCGGGTTGCAGACCTGTGAGATAGATAGATATACATAGAGAAAGACAGAGAGACAGAGAGAGAGAGAGAGATGATATAGATAAATGAGAGAAAGAGAGAGATGATATAGATAGATGTTCTAGATATGATATAGATCAGGGGTGTCAAACTTGCAACGTCACATGATGTGTTGCGACATATCGTGACTTTTTTGCCATTGACAGCAATGGGGTGGGTGTGGCTTCGCTATGATGCATCCAGCCCACGGGCTGGCAGTTTGACACCCCTGATCTAGATGATAGATAGATAGATAGATAGATAGATAGATAGATAGATAGATAGATAGATAGATAGATAGACAGACAGACAGACAGACAGAGACAGATGATATAGATAGATAGATGGAGAGAGAGAGAAAGAGATGAGAGACAGAGACAGACAGACAGACAGACAGACACAGATAGACAGATTGCTACTCTCTTTGGCATCTTCCCATGAATCATGTGTTTTAGCCCTGGCTTAATTGTAACCCCCCTCCCCTCTATACATCCATCTCTGCTTTCACAGCCTTTATGTGTTGAACATAATCACTTGACAATTGCTCATGTCTAATTATGCACCTCCTCAGCGTCTCTCCTGCTTCCTTTTTCCTCTGCTCGGCTGGGTTGTTTTGGCTCTGCTCTGTGTGTCGATCATGTCCCCCTCCTCTGATCCAAGATGTGGTGTCGCCCGCTGGAGTTTTGCACAAGCAAGAAAGCTGAACAGGATCTCTCCCCCTGCTGCAATTTCCCTGATTACAATCTCAGGCTGAATGGGGTGCTAAAGAGGATGTGTCAGCTGTCATTTGAGTCAAATGGGGTTATGTGCTTTTAAAGATCATTTGCTGAATCCGGAGCTCGTTTTAAGGCCTACAGAATTTGTGCAAGTGTTTTTGATAGCTTTTTTTTTTCTTTGAATGAAAGCTGACAGCTGCTTTTTAAAAAGGCACTAAACGTGGGGATTTTAATCCAGCTGAAACAGAAGATAATTAGAAATAGCTGGAAGGAAAACTAATAGAGAGCATGTAATCTACCTAGACATTCCCAAACCGCACCGTAGCACATTTTCCTTTCTTTTGTCCCAAATTGTAGAAGGTGATAAAGCGAATAATGACAATTATCCAGGCAAGGATTCCACAGGGTGGAAGGAATGAGGATTCTTCTTTTCGGAAAGAGGGCCAAGCCACAATTCCTTTCTCTCACTTCACGTGTACAATAAAGTTTAGCACTTTATCATCACCCAGAAGTCTAGAAGTTGGATCTGAGTGAATTTTCATGAGATAGGTAGTTTGCGTGCCTTGTGTAACTGAAGAGAGTTGCGGAGGCAACCATTTTCGCACCAATTGCAGATTTCGATCAGCCACGTGTAGAGCTAGCAGAAGAACTGGCCACATTGCGGTGGTTTGCAGAGTCCGCCAGAGAGACCGGCCACCCAAACACCAGTCGGAAGAATCGACTAGGAGAGGTACTGGGGCCCAGGGTCCAGTTAGTGTGGGTTTTTTCAGAAGCCATAGAAGCGTGTGCCGCACCGGGGCTTGACGCCCCCTCAAACCCAAACTTAAGCTCATGGTAGAGCTACAAAGAGTTCCATGTAAGATGGAATTGGACTCTGGCTCTGCAGTCTCAATTATTTCTCAAGACACTTTTAACTTCGTGTGTAGGCGCAGTAACAATTGGGCCAAACTAAGACCCTCAGATATAATCCTGACAGATTTTCAAAATGCTCATGTTAAAATTATGGGAGAAGCCACCTTGCTGGTAAAATTTAAAAGGTTTTTGGGGCACCTGGATGTAATAGTAGTAGGGGGCCAGAGAATGAGTCTCATTGGACTCGATTGGTTTGATGCCTTAGGTATTCAGATTACTGGCATAAACCGGACACAAACTGCAGACCTCGCGTCAGTATGCAAGGAATATATGGATGTTTTTGATTTAACCCTAGAAACATACACAGGCCCGCCTATCTCATTTAAGCTCGATCCCAATGTAGTTCCAATCAGGGTTAAGCCTCGTAGGGTCCCCTTTGCCTTAAAACATAAAATTGATTCCGAAATTGATAAGCTTGTAGAACAGGGTGTGTTACAGCCTGTTGATGGTGGGGAGTGGGAAACTCCTATAGTTACTCCACTTAAAGCCAATGGGGAAATTCGCATTTGTGCTGACTATAAATGGACTCTAAATAAAGCCCTCAAGCAACACGCTTACCCAGTCCCTGTGGTCAACCATATTTTAGTCTCCTTGCAAGGGGGTACTATTTTTGCTAAACTTGATTTAGCACAGGCCTATCAGCAATTGCTGGTTGATGAGGCTACAGCCATGGCTCAAACGATCGTGACTCACAGGGGGGCTTCCAAAGTTAAATGCTTACAGTTTGGAGTCAGTGTTGCACCGGGTATTTTTCAGGGAATCATGGAGCGTACACTCAAGGGTATTCAGGGCATCTGCCCTTATTTTGATGATGTTCTTATTGCAGGGGAATCCCCAGAAGTGTTGGCCAGTAGGCTCAGGGCTATTTTGCAGAGGCTTCGTGAAGCAGGCCTCAAATTAAAAAAGAACAAGTGTAGTATTGGGGTTTCTTCAACTTAATTCCTGGGTTTCCAAATTGATGCTAATGGCATTCATCCTGCTGATTCTAAAGTGAAGGCCATTAAAATGGCTCCTAGGCCCAAATCAAAAGGAGAGCTACAAGCATTCTTGGGCCTCCTAAACTTCTATCACACATTTCTACCTCATAAGGCTGCAATAGCAAAGGCCCTCCACAGGCTTCTAGATAAGAAAGCTCCATGGAAATGGACTAATTTACATGAAAAAAGCTTCCAGGACTTAAAAGCACTATTGTCAGAAAAGTCCACTGTAACTCACTACAAAGAGTCTAAACCTATATGTCTTGCATGTGATGCATCTCCCTATGGGGTGGAGGCAGTTTTAAGTCACATAGGAAAAAATGGGAAACAGGTTCCTATAGCATTTTACTCAAGGACTTTGTCCTCTGCTGAGCGCAACTATGCCCAGATTGACAAAGAGGCCCTGGCCATCATTGCTGGAATAAAAAAATTCCATGACTGTTTATATGGCAGGGATTTCACGGTCTACACTGACCACAAACCTCTGTTGGGACTTTTCACAATGGACAAACAAACCCCCCACATACTATCTCCAAGAATGCTGAGATGGTATATTTTCCTATCTGCATACAATTTTAAATTCATTCACAAACCGGGCAAGGAAATGGGCCATAATGATGGCCTCAGCAGACTACTACTGGATCCAGATCCAGATCCAGCTGCTAGAATATTGTCTATACAGGACATACCTGAATTTCCCCTCCATGCAGGGGACATTGCTGCTGAAACTGCTATAGATAAAATACTTAGTAGAGTGTTATCATGAGTATACATGGGCTGGTTGGATAAAAGTCCAGGCTCAGAATTTCAGAGCTATTTTGTCAGGAGGCATGAGTTATCTGCCCATAAAGGGTGTATTTTATGGGGAAACAGAGTCATAATTCCCACTTCCCTAAGAGACAGGGTTTTACAGTCATTACATGAAGGCCATCCAGGCATTGTCAGAATGAAAGCTTTAGCTAGAAGCTACCTCTGGTGGCCTGGCCTTGATAAGGACATTGAGGCTCAAGTCCATGGCTGTTATACATGCCAGCAATCTAGGCCTGAAATGCCACAGGCTCCAGTTCACAGGTGGGAGGAAACGCACACTCCCTGGTCCAGGGTTCACATAGACTATGCTGGGCCCTTTCAGGGACAGCTCTTCCTTATAGTAGTGGATAGCGACTCCAAATGGCTGGAAGTAATTCCAGTTCCTAACATGACTACTGCTAGGACCTTCCAGGTGCTGAGAAAACTCTTTGTCACACATGGGTTGCCAGATGTCTTAGTTTCAGGCAATGGGGTCCAATTCACTGCTGCTGAATTTCAGGCTTTTCTTAGAGCTAATCTTATCAGACATGCAATGTCTGTGCCTTTTCACCCATCTTCGAATGGTCAAGCTGAACGCATGGTGAGGACAACGAAGGAAGCACTCAAGCGCATTGTCACAGGTGTGATTTGGCAGATTTTTTACTCTGCCAGTATTCTACGCCCTGCACTGCTACAGGCAAAAGTCCTGCAGAACTACATTGGGGTAGGCATTTGATCACTAAACTGGACAGGTTGCATCCAGATAGAGTGGCAGCAGAAGCCTCTCGACCAAAACCCCCAATGGGGCTTGCACAGGGGCGATTGGGTTTGGGCCAGGAACTATGGTCATGGGAATCTGTGGGTTCCTGGTCAAATTACCAAGGCATCCGGACCCCTATCTTATGAAGTGGGGTTGGAGGGAGGGCGAGTTGTCAGACAACACATTGATCAGCTCAGGAAACGGTTTCCAGAACGGCCACTAAGTGAGGACTGCATCATAAGTCCCTCCCAAGGTCCTCAAACGTGCGGCCAAGTCAGTCCTCACATGGACTATCAGGACTTTTCCTTCTTAACTGAGGCAGAACCGGAGGAAGAACTGGGGAGCCCTGGAGTGCAACATGGGTCCCCTGAAGGAGCAACCCAACCGAACCTCAGCAACTGCTGTGCCTACTCTGCCGAACAGTCTGACTCTGGGGTGGGCCAACCTGGAGAGGCCAGCCAGAGTGCATCGAATCCCCTTGACTCAGGAGCACAAAGGGACAGAAATCTTACCCAACCTGGGTAAGCTGGTTGACTACAAAGTGTTGGGAACTCCGAGATGTTCCTCTAGGGCACACAAGCCTCCTTCATATCTTGCAGATTATGTTGTAAAATAAAGAGCTATATATTGTTGTAATTCCTGTTGTCACTAGACTACATAAACTAGTGGTATGATATAACTGTCTAAAAGTACCATCTTTTGAAGTCTATTGATTCAGACGTTGTTTAATAACATTGTAACCTACATTGTTTTTTATTTTTATTATTATTATCACTTTTACTTTAGTGTGTTTGGATAATGGGTCTTGACAATTGTTGAGACTAATTGGTGTTATTATGGTCTGATCTAAGAGGGGAGGGGTGTTATGTACTGGGCTCTTTGAGGAATACCACGTGGGTTGCTGGAGCAGCTAACGGCTCTCCAGCAACCCAGACTACAAGTCTCCTGTGCTGCAATTGGCTATCTCCAGGTGGCAAAGGTTGATTCAAACCTATTGGCTGCCACCTAGGGGCTAGACTATATATTGCGGCTAGTTGCAGCCATTTCCCCAGTACAGCTCCTGCACAAAATAAACAATGAGTTACCCTGTACTCTGTTCTGCGTCTTCATTCCTGCGCCAAAGAACCCGCTATTTAACAGAGTCAGCAAAGTCCGGGGTGGAATAAGTACACTTGCCTAGCAGGGGGTTGGACTAGAAGACCTCCAAGGTCCCTTCCAGCCCTACACATCTATCACTTCCATATTACACATGTAAGAAGTTAGCACCCTCCCCCAGAGAATGAAATACTTTGAGGAATATTTAAAAAGAGGCAGGATAGAATATTTCCCCAAAAGGTGAAATGGCAAAATCATAGGCAGAAACAGCCCCAGTCTCCCTTTCCTCAGGCAGAAATGGAGAATTTGCAGTCCTTTCAGAAAGACTAGGGCCAATCTATTCATAAGCAAAATGCCTTCAGCCCCCAGAGTTGATGGGATTAAGAATTTGTACTTCCCCACCCAACAATAATTAGAATATCAAAAGAGCACACTCAAGCACAGGTCAAAGTACATTGCACAGGAACAGGCACCTCAAATACTAAGTCCAAAGAAGGTGTAAAACCCCACCCACTCTCAACTCCATTTGGTCAGCTGTCCAAGAACTGCATACTGTTGCTGGTTCTGCTCTTCAGTAAACGAGAACCTTCTTTCCTAAGCGGCCTCCATTTTATTTCCAGCATTTTAGCCGCCATTTTATTTTCAGTGTCTTGGAACTCCCAGCTTAGAGCTGGACTTTCTAACTCATATGTTTATTCGAGATTAGCATTGGACAACCATTTGTCCTGGATAGACTAAAGACTCCTGCCTTGGGCAGGGGGGTTGGACTAGATCTCCAAGGTCCCTTCTAGCCCTATAAGTCTATGATTCTATGAAATAATGTTGATGGAGATATAAAGTAGTTGTTTACTTGGGCAAAAGAGGCTGAAGCATTTTTAAAGTCCAGTTAACATAAGAAGTGATACAGGCAGATGTGTCCCTAATGCACCGAACTATAAGAAGGAGAATGACATAAATTTGCAAGATATTATAGCTAATCTCGATTTTTTTTAAAAAAACCAACGTGCAGGCACAGTACCTTTAGCCTTCTAAGGAGTAGAAGTCTACTCATGGTCTGGTCTACTGAGTGAGACTGATAGTCATGCTGCCAATATTGTTAAAAGATAATTCCTCAGATCTAGCCAGCATCAGAGAGGGTTGATGGGAGAGTTACATAGTTCTGGGACATTTGAAGAATGACACATTGCCCATTCAATATGGAACATCTGCTTCCTTTAAAATAGGGCTCTTCAAACTTGGCAGCTTGAAGATGTGTGGACTTCAGCTCTCAAAATTCTGGAAGGGACCTTGGAGGACCTCTAGTCCAACCCCCTGCTCCAGGCAGGAGTCTCATACCATCCCAGTCAAATGGCTGTCCAGTCTATGTTTGAAAACCTCAAGTGATGGATGGTATGATAGAATGGATAGTGAGAGATAGTATGAGAAGGCAACATTTTGCACAACATGGAAGGCCTAAAAGTGTTTACCTCTACTTTGGCAACTTGAAGATTTGTGGACTTCAACTCCCAGAATTCCCCAGCCAGCTAACTAGCTGGAGAATTCTGGGAGTTGAAGTCCACACATCTTCAAGATGCCAAGGCAGAGAAGCACTGCTTTAAAATATGAGAAGAAGATCCTCAGGTTGAAATGCATCCACGGGATACTTGCAGGACCATCTGCTGCCGGGAACGACTTCCCATCGCCCAGTACGCTCACACAGAGAAGGCCTCCTCAGGGTACCGTCGGCTAGACAATGTCAGCTGGCGACCCCCAGGGGGAGAGCCTTCTCTGTGGGAGCGCCAGCCCTGTGGAACCAAATCCCCCTTGAGCTTCGGAAGGCCCCAGATCTCCAGTCCTTTCGCCACGGCCTCAAAACACTCCTTTTCCACCTGGCTGACCTGGACTGACAGGGATTTTAATTATGTTTTTAATTTTTAACTCTAATTTTTAATTTATTTTAATTTTAATTTTTATTTATTCTACAGGGGCCTTTAATTTTAGTTTTAATTTTAACTTCTGTATTTATTGTATGTTATTGTTGTTGGCCGCCCTGAGTCCTTCGGGAGATAGGGCGGCATATAAGTCCCAATAATAAATAAATAAATAAATAAATAAATAAATAAATAAATAAATAAATAAATAAATAAATAAATAAATACATTGTCTTGTCTACTTCAAGTCCAGCCTTTCTTGGCCATTCCGCCTCCAAGCATTGCTCCAGGCCAACCTGCTGAGGTCTGGAGATCAAGCACGGTCCACCTGCCTGCCTCTGTGGACACCAGAAGCAAAGACCACATCTTCTTCTTAAGGTGTAGCTTCGCAGCTCATCTCCAAAGAAGGACAGGTTCACACCCTGGAGCCACTCCTAACTGGAATGGGATAACAAGGAGAAACTTCCTAACAGTGAGGACAATTAACCAGTAGAACAGCTTGCCTTCAGAAATCGTGGGTGCTCCATCATTGGAGGTTTTTAAGAAGAAGCTAGACAGTTACTTATCTAAAATGTTATAGGTTCTCCTGCTTGACCAGGGGGCTGTACCAGAAGACCTCCAAGGTCTCTTCCAACTCTGTTCTTCTGTTAATTAATCAGTGGAACAGCTTGCCTCCAGAAGTTGTGGGTGCTCCATCATTGGAAGTTTTCAGGAAGAGACCAGACAGCCATTTGTCTGAATTGGTGTAGGGTTTCCTGCCTAAGCAGTGGGCTGGTCTAGAAGACCTCCAAAGTCACTTTCAACTCTGCTATTCTGTTATTTGATTGATTAATTGGTTTCTATGTGCCCATGTCAACCAAGGACTCCAGGTAGCTTACCATGCTAAAGCTAGTAGAACAATTTTAAGACTAAAGAAACATTTAGTACAACGAAAACATCTAAAATGAATCTGTACAGCAGCCGAGATAATTAGCCGGTAAACAGTTTGTGAGTTATTCCAGGAACTGAGGTTAAGCAGCACAATGTGTGATTTGATGTGAGCCAACGGCGGCTGAGAAAAATATTAGATGAACATGAGTTGCCCTCTTATGCGTGCGCGCGCGCACACACACACACACATACACACATACACACACACACACACACTGCTGATCGCCCATCCTCATTTCAATCCATGGGGGAAAAAATTAGAAAAGAAAAGAAAAGAAATGCCAGCTATGTACACACAACAAATGCAGGCAGTCCTCAGTTTATAATCGTTCATTTAGTGACCATTCAAAGTTATAATGGGGCGATAATGGGGGTATTGTATTATTAAGTAGATGATTTAATATGGCGGCAAATAGACAACTCTTAGGAAAAAGAACAAGATTACATTTAAATAGATAAAATGTGTATTTTGGATATTATATTTTGTTATGAATTGAGGCAAGGGAAATCTTGGTTACCTAAACCCTGAAAACTATAAATATTAAAGGTTAAATTGGAATGTTGATGAGAAATGAAAAATTGGGTTAAAATGAATAACATTTTGAAGATTGAGTGTAATTAAAATATGTATAAGCTAAAAATTTAATGGCAAAGGTAATAATGATGTTTTCGCTGAGTTGATTCAGTATAATAAGAACTGTACTAACTTGAATATGAGACAGTAAATGTTAAGGGAAAAAGAGAGGAAATATCTGATGTTGTAACCTGAGATTTGTACTAAAGATTTTGTTATCGAACTATTGATTAACCCAGTCACCATGTTGCTTTTTAAATACTTACTGTAAATGTAAAATTGGAAAAAATAACATATTATTAAAAACCTATAATGGGGCTGAATAAGTGACTTATGACCGTTTTTCACACGGCCGTTGCAGCACCCCCATGGTCACATGATCAAAATTCAACAATTTGGCAATTGACTCACATTATGATGGTTACAGTGTCCTGGGCTCACATGATCTTCTTTTGCGACCTTCTGACAAGCAAAGTCAAGGGGGAAGCCAAATTCGCTTAACAACTGTGTGACTGACTTAACAGCGGCAGTGATTCACTTAACAACTGTGGCAAGAAAAGTCATAAAATGGGGCAAAACTCACTTAACAACTGTCTCACTTAGCATCGAAAATCATGGGCTCAATTGTGGTCATACCATTGAGGGCTACCTGTATCCTGAAAAGGGAATTCTCTGTGTTCCCACGATACCATTATAAACCAGGGTTTCTCAGCCTTGACCACTTGAAGATGAGTGGACTTCAACTCCCAGAATACCCCAGTCAACTGTGAAGTCCACCCGTCTTCAGGTTTGCTGGCTGGGGAATTCTGGGAATTGAAGTCTACCCATCTTCAAGTTGTTGAAGTTGAGAAACACTCTTTTAAACTAATCATATGACGGGGTTCAGATGACAAGCTATAAGCAACAAAAACGAAGAAACAAACAGATTGGGCGAGACCCGGCTGAAAAACAGTAATTGTGAGAGTCCTAGTGGATGATCACTTGACCATGAGCCAGCAGTGTGCAGCAGCAACCAAAAAAGCTAATACAATCCTGGGTTGTATAAACAGACGCATAGAATCAAGATCACATGAAGTATTAATACCGCTTTATAAAACCCTAGCAAGACCACACCTGGAATACTGCAGCCAATTCTGGTCACCATATCACAAAAAAAGATGTTGAGAGTTTGGAAAAGAATTCAGAGAAGAGCAACTAAGAAGATCAAAGGGCTGGAGACCAAAACATACGAAGAACGGCTGTGGAACTTGGGTTTGGCTAGTCTAAAGAAAAGAAGAAATAGGGGAGACATGATAGCAGTGCTCCAGTATCTGACGGCCTGCCACAAGGCAGAGTTGGCCAGGTTGTTCACCAGAGCACCAGAGGGAAGGACAAAAAACAATGGTTGGAAGCTGATCAAGGAGAGAAGCAACCTGGAATTGAGGAGAAACTTCCTGACAGTGAGGACAATCAAACAGTGGAACAGCTTGCCCCCAGAAATCGTGGGTGTTCCATCACTGGAGGTTTTTAAGAAGAGACTGGACAATCACCTGTCTGAGATGGTGTAGGTTCTCCTGCTTAAGCAGGGGGCTGGACTAGAAGACCTCCAAGGTCTATTCTATTCTATTCTATTCTATTCTATTCTATTCTATTCTATTCTATTCTATTCTATTCTATTCTATTCTATTCTATTCTATTCTATTCTATTCTATTCTATTCTATTCTATTCTATTCTATTCTATTCTATTCCATTCTATTCTGGTCTGGTCTGGTCTAATTTCCATTCCATTCTATTCTATTCTAAGGCATTAAGAGAAAATCCCATCCCATCCCATCCCATCCCATCCCATCCCATCCCATCCCATCCCATCCCATCCCATCCCATCCCATCCCATCCCATCCCATCCTATTCTATTCTATTCTATTCTATTCTATTCTATTCTATTCTATTCTATTCTATTCTATTCTATTCTATTCTATTCTATTCTATTCTATTCTATTCTATTCTATTCAACTGAGCTTAACACATCGGGTAATTCAGGCACTGATCTAGTCAGAAGCCAATCTACCGCTCCCTGCTTTGCTTCTTTTAGACGCAGGTCTGCATCTACGAGGAGCACAAGATGAAGGAACATGCCCTACAACATTACAATGCCAACTTTTTACCCCTTTCTGTGGACTACATGGGGGGGTCAAGTTTGCATCCTAACAATTGTGACACCCATTCTGACACTTCGCCTTCAGAGTGCAGAGAAGAGCAGCCAAGGTGAGGGGACCAGGGGCAAAAACATACGGAGAACAGTTGCAGGACTTGGGTATATCTAGCCTAGAGGAAAGAAGGACTAGGGCTGACATGATACTGTAGCAGAATTCCAGTATTTGAGGGGCCACCACAAAGACGAGGGGTGGGGGGTTCAGCCTATTTTCCAAAGCACCAAAAGGGAAGATGAGAAACAATGGATGGAAACTAATCAAGGAGAGAAGCAACCTGGAATTAAGGTGGAATTTCCTGACAGTGAGAACAATCTCAGAAGTTGTGAATGTCCCATCACTGGAAGTGTTTAAGAAGAGATTGGACAATCACTTGTCTGAAATGGTACAGGGTCTCCTGCTCAGGTGTGTGTGTGGGGGTTGGACTAGAAGACCCCCAAGGTCCCTTCCAGCTCTGTTATTTGATTAATTAGTGGAATGGAAGTTGCCTCCAGAAGTGGTGGGGGCTCTATCGCTGGAAGTTTTCAAGAAGAGATTGGACAGCCACTGGTCTGAAATGGTATGAAGACTCCTGCCTTGGGGTTGGACTAGAAGACCTCCAAAGTCCCTTTCCTCCCTGTGATTCTAAGTGTAGTCTTCTCTTCCAAGAAGAGGGGGGGTGTCCACCTGTTCTCCAAAGCACCCAAAGGCAGAAGTAACAGATGGAAACCTAGTACGTGGGATCTCCTGCTGGAGCAGGGGGTTAGACTAGAAGACCTCCAAGGCCCCTTCCAACTCTGTTATTCTGTTATACTCTAACAGGGCCTATTAATTCCACAGGGCTGAATGCCTCAAGAAGAGACTTGGGTAACCGGATGTTGCAGAAAGAAGAAATGACCCCATCTTTGCCGAAAAGGCCTGAAAAGCCCCTTGTTCCTTCCCCCACCTCTCTCTCTCTCTCTCTCTCTCTCTCACACACACACACACACACACATACACACACATGCAGCCTGCAGTGCAGTTGTCACCCCTATTCCAGACCTTTCTTTGCAGGGGAGTTAGCTCCAAAGCAGGAGGAAAGGTACAGGGTCTCCGGTTTGAGCAAGGGGTTGGTCTAGAGGACCTCCAAGGTCCCTTCCCACTCTGTTCTTCTGTCATTCTTTGCCCAACAGCAAGACGATCACCAAGGGTATGGAAATCGAAATTGAAAAAAAGGACCTTGAGCTCAGCAATCGTTAAATAAGCTGGGCCTGATAATAGGCTGCTGAAATTAACTTAATAGCCTAAGTATAGAGTGGTGTTTGACAGGCAGGCAGCTGGTCTCTTGGTGCTCAGAATTCACAATTTGTTCTATCAGAAATGCAAAGAGCGTGCCTGAGGTTCCTGCTTGTGGATGGACCCAACAGCTCGAGAATGGGGCAGAGAATGGGGCAGATGGGGTGGGGTTCCTTCTCCTGTTCAAGCCACCATCCTTCCCTTAGGACAGGGGTAGGCAACCCTTGGCTCTTTTATGACTCGTGGACTTCAACTCCCAGAATTCCTGAGCCAACATGGATCAGCTTGGAAACCTCTCCCTTTTCCCCTCAGCATGGCTGGCTCAGGAATTCTGGGACTTGAAGTCCACGAGTCATAAAAGAGCCAAGGTTGCCTACCCCTGCTAGGAAAACTGCGTGAGTTTCTTGAGCATCAGAGGTGGCTTAATTCTGCAGATGAGAGTTGAGGTGGACAGGGTTATGTACCACGGACATTTGCACTTTATGCATTTATTTCATGTGGCGTAGCAAAATGCAACCTGGGGCCATAAAATTAACAGAAGCAACTTATAAAAGGTGTATCAAAACGTAAAACACCAGGGCAGTGAGTGTTTTTTTTTAAAAAAAAACACACAGAATGAGTGATGAACAAAATTATGAATAGAGGTAAATGATTTGGTATGAGCAGTTACTGGAGTGACTAAACCTATGGTCGGATATCTGGATTGTTTAGCCATTGGACAGCACTGCCCTCAAGATGTTGTATTTCATGCAGGGATCCAGGGAACTTGCTAAGGGGCCTTTCCACCACAATATGATATAAAGTTTGTGGGACTTTCCCACAGTCGCAGTTAGAATGATCAACCTAATTAAGGGGGGTGCAATGTAGACTAGCCTCCTTGTGGTGCACCCTGTGCAACGTGACTTTGTCATAGCTAAATACATATTCTATGCAAGCGGTTGGCCCTGTGACTGTTGGTGGGAGTGTTGTTTTCTTTCTGCTTATAATGGCAAACCACTACCATATACACAGAGAACAAAGCCTACTAGCACTGATGATGTTACCCAGTTGGGTAATGAAATGTCTTCAAGAAAACAACCAACCTCAGAGAGCACCAAGGACCCCACAGTCCTCCTCCTCCTCCTCCTCTGCAAACCCTACTGCCTTGTAGCACTGATGATGTTTCCTAGGTGGGTAATGAAATGTCTTTAAGAAAACAACCAACCTCAGAGAGCACCAAGGACCCCACAGTCCTCCTCCTCCTCCTCCTCCTCCTCTGCAAACCCTACTGCCTTGTAGCACTGATGATGTTACCTAGGTGGGTACTGAAATGTCTTCAAGAAAACAACCAAGCCCAGAGAGCACCAAGGACCCCACAGTCCTCCTCCTCCTCCTCCTCCTCTGCAAACCCTACTGCCTTGTAGCACTGATGATGTTACCTAGGTGGGTACTGAAATGTCTTCAAGAAAACAACCAAGCCCAGAGAGCACCAAGGACCCCACAGTCCTCCTCCTCCTCCTCCTCCTCCTCCTCCTCCTCCTCCTCCTCCTCCTCCTCCTCCTCCTCCTTGCCTCTGCAAACCCTACTGCCTTGTACCACTGATGATGTTACCTAGGTGGGTACTGAAATGTCTTCAAGAAAACAACCAAGCTCAGAGAGCACCAAGGACTCCACAGTCCTCCTCCTCCTTCTCCTCCTCCTCCTCCTCCTCCTCCTTCTCCTCCTCCTCTCCTCCTCCTCCTCCTCCTCCTCCTTGCCTCTGCAAACCCTACTGCCTTGTACCACTGATGACGTTACCTAGGTGGGTACTGAAATGTCTTCAAGAAAAGGATTCCACAGTCCTTCACCACCACCTCTTCCACCTCCAGGAGTGGGATACTCCACTTCTGAGGACAGCAAAGGAGTTTGGTGCAAACCGTGAATTCGTGCTGCTTCCCCAGCCAGAAGATCAAAGTTTTCCATCATGCAGCCATGGATGCAATTCAACCTGAGTTTCTTCCTCTCATATTCTCATATTGCTCACAGCTGCCTGGGGAATTCTGGGAGTTGATCTACCTTGGACAGATCTGCTATCTCTGCCATGAAATTTAAATCCATTGTTTCTCTGTTCACTTGGTCTGTGCACCTCCATCAAAACAGGGAGTGAGGAACAATGGCACGATTAGATATGCAACCCCTTCTTTCAGACCTCAAGGGAAACTGAGTCATCCAAGAAAAGGGATCAAGCTTTTTCCCCAAGAATGAAAGAAAGCCTGCAGATACATCAAAATTTCAGGATTTGCACAAGGCACAGTTATCCTTCATTACTGGTTGAAAAGTCCAGGGAGTTACTCAAGAATAGACCTTATTCTCTCTCTCGCTCGCTCTCTTTCTCTCTCCAGCAGATCTGCTTTCCATTCCTGGGGAAAATTCTCATCGGAGACCATCTTCTGCTTTGTACTTAAACTTTCTGCATCTTCCCAAATCGTCTCCTTTCCTTGCCCTCAGCTGCTTCCTCCAAGGCTGAGCCACATGCAGCTGTTCCCTCGGCCAGGGGGATTTATGGCTGGCTTTGATAAGAACAAATTTGTTATATTAATGGGCCTGTTGTGATTTATGGCTCCAACATTCCCGTATGCACATATGGGAAATTGTTCTCAGCTGGACAACATTAGGGGTTTTTTATTGTTATTATTATTTGTTTTTGGACAGAGACAGTTAGTGGCTAAAGGAACTTGAGAAGAACATGAGTTCCAAAGAGCTTTTCACTGGAGGCCAGGAGGTCTAGGTGGGTTAGACATCCTGGTGCAAGTGGAAAACAAGACTTAGAGGTTATCCCATGCTGAGGTTATCCCACAAGGTTCTTAGCGTTTCAGGTATCTTAGCGCCCGTTATTGGCAAAGAAACCATTTTTAGACCAGGCTCCAAATAATGGGTCAGAATAACAGAATAACAGAATTGGAAGGCACCTTGGACCTAGTACAACTCGCTGTTCAGATGGGAAACCCTACACCATTTCAGTTGAATAGTTGTCCAATCTCTTCTTAAAAACCTCCAGTGCGCTGCAGCAGCTACAACTTCTAGAGCAAAGTCATTCCACTGATTAATTGTTCTCATTATCAGGAAATTTCTCCTTAATTCCAGGTTGCTTCTCTCCTTGATTCATTTCCATCCATTGCTTCTTGTCTTGCCTTCTGGTGCTTTGGAGAATAGGTTGACCACCTCTTCTTTGTGGCAGACCCTCATATATTGGAAGACTGACCTCCTCTTCTTTGAAGGGAAGGCTATGCTTGGAAACACAGGGAAGAAGGGGACCTTGAAGGGACTTTCTAGTCCAGCCTCCTGATCAAGGCAGGAGTCTTTATAGCATTTCAGACAAACAGCTGTCCAGTCTCCCACAACTTCTGGAGGCAGGTTGTTCCACTGATCAATTGTTCTCACTGTCAGGAAATTTCCCCTTAGTTCTCTCCTTGATTAGCTTCCATCCATTGCTTCTTGTCCTGCGCCCAGGTGCTTCAGGAAATGGGTTGATCCTCTCTTCTTTGTGATGGACCCTCAGATATTGGAATATTACTATCATGCCACCCCTCCAGAGGGACTTTGAGGGAAGGATCATGGGCTCTGTCCTGGGCCCTGGACTCTTCAGTATTTTTATCAAGAATTTGGATGAGGAAGTTGAAAGGACGCTCATGTTTCCAGATGAGACAAACCTGCAACGGGTGTCTTATATTTCAGGTAGAAGAGAAAATATAATAATATAATATAATATAATAAGTAAAGGTAAAGTTTCCCCCGCACATGCGTGCTAGTCGCTTCCGACTCTAGGGGCCGGTGCTCATCTCCATTTCAAAGCCGAAGAGCCAGCGCTTGTCCGAGGATGTCTCTGTGGTCATGTGGCCAGCATGACTAGAGTCCAAAGGCGCACGGAACGCTGTTACCTTCCCACCATAGTGGACCCTATTTTTCTACTTGCATTTTTTTATGTGCTTTCGAACTGCTAGGTTGGCAGAAGCTGGGACGAGTAACAGGCGCTCACTCTGTTATGCGGCACTCGGGATTCGACCCGCCAAACTGCCGACCTTCTGATCGACAAGCTCAGCGTCCTAACCCACTGAGCCACCATGTCCCTAAATAATAATATAATATAATATAATATAATATAATATAATATAATATAATATAATATAATATAATATAATATAATATAATATAATATAATATAATATAATATAATATAATATAATATAATATAATATAATATAATATAATATAATATAATATAATATAATATAATATAATAATATAATATAATATAATATAATATAATATAATATAATATAATATAATATAATATAATATAATATAATATAATATAATATAATATAATATAATATAATATAATATAATATAATATATTGTTGTTGTTAGCTGCGAAGTCATGTCTGACCCATTGCAACCCCATGGACAACGTTCCTCCAGGCCTTCCTGTCCTCTACCATCTTCTGGAGTCCATTTAGGCTCATGCCTCCTGCTTCAGTGACTCCATCCAGCCACCTCATTCTCTGTCGTCCCCTTCTTCTATTGCCCTCAATCTTTCCCAGCATTAGGCTCTTCTCCAGGGAGTCCTTCCTTCTCATTAGGTGGCTAGAATAGAATAGAATAGAATAGAATAGAATAGAATAGAATAGAATAGAATAGAATAGAATAGAATAGAATAGAATAGAATAGAATAGAATAGAATAGAATAGAATAGTTGGAAGGGACCTAGGAGGTCTTCTAGTCCAGCCCCCTGCTCAAGCAGGAGACCCTATACCATTTCAGACAAATGGTTGTCCAGCTATGCTGACTCAGGAATTCTTGGAGTCCATGAGTCATAAAAGAGCCATGTTTGCCTACCCCTGGACTAGACGTACCGAATTCCAGCAACAGTTCTTCATATGTTTTAGCCTCCAGTCCCCTGTTCATCTTTGTTGCTCTTCTCTGTACTCTTTCTAGAGTCTCAACATCTTTTTTACATCGTGGTGACCAAAACCCGTTGCACTATTCCACGTGTGCCCTTACCAAGGCATTATAAAATGGTACTAACATGTCATGTGATCTTGATTCTGTCCCTCTTGTAATGCAGCCTAGAACTGTGTTGGATTTTTTGGCAGCCGCGGCACATGGCTGGCTCCTATTTAAGTGATTACCTACTAGGTAAAAACATCTAGAGAACTTGGGCAGTGGGCTGAAACGAAGAGGGAAGCCAACAGGGAGAAAGATACAGCTTTGCCTTTGGATGGGAAAGCAGAAGGCCCAAGGATAGAATGGAGAGACCTTGCTTGGCAGTCGAACGTGGGATGGGGATCTGAAGGTCCTTGGTGACCACAAACTGAACACCGGCCAGCAGCGTGATGGAACTGCTAAAACATAATGGCTCTCTTGGGGGTCATTAGCCAAACGCCAAGTGTCCAAATCGCAGGAAGTAACGGTTCCTGCCTTAGTCAAGCCCCCACTTGGCGTACTTCCAGTCCGAGTAGGACGTTGACAAAATGGAGTAAGTTCAGAGAAAGGGTAAGAAGATGGAGAGAAGGTCCTTTGAGGCATGGTTGATTATGTGGGCCTGTTTAGCCTGCGGAAGTGAAGACTTGGGAGAGATATCAAATACTTTAAGGGTTGTCAAAAAAGAAAGGAGTACATGCATTCACTTGGTCAGCCAGAGGGCAGGACCAGAAACTGCTGGAAATAGGTTCAAGTTGAATATCAGGAGAAATTTCATGATCTGGAAAGATCTGGTTGCTTCATGTCATGAAGTGGTGGGTTCCTTGTCTGCCCAAATCATAGAACCATAGAATAATAATGTTGGAAGGGACCTTGGAGATCTTCTACCCCAACCCCCTGCTCAAGGCAGGAGTCCTTACACCATCCTTGACAAATGGTTGTCCAATCTTTTCTTGAAAACCTCCAAGGATGGAGCACCCACAACCTCTGGAGGCCTGCTGTCCCATTGATTAATCACTCTCACTGTCAGGAAATTCCTCCTTTCTTTTAGTTTAACAGAATTGGAAGGGACCTTGGAGATCATCCAGTCCAACCTCCTGCTTAAGCAGGAAACCCTATAATTTTTCAGGCAAATAGTTGTCCAGTCTCTTCTTGAAAAACCTCCAGTTTTGGAGTGCCTAAAACTTCTGGAGGGAAGTTGTTCCACTGGTTGATTGTTCTCACTGTCTGGAAATTTCTCCTTAGTCCCAGATTGCTTCTTTCCTTGATTAGTTTCCATCTGTTGCTTCCTGTCCTGCCTTCAGGTGCTATGGAGAATAGGTTGACTCCCTTTTCTTTATGGCAACTCTTTAGATATTGGTACATTATGATCATGTCCCCCCTAGTCCTTCTTTTCATTAAATTAGACACACCCAATTCCTTTATATGTTTTAGCCTCCCATCCCCTGATCATTTTTGTTGCTCTTCTCTGCACTGTTTCCAGAGTCTCAACTCCTTCTCTCAGTTTCCATCTGTTGCTTCTTCCTCACACTGGCTGAGGAATTCTGGGAGTTGAAGTCCACAATTCTTAAAGTTGCCAAGGTTGAGGACCCCTGGATTAGATGACATCTGAGGTCCCTTTGAACCCTCAACCTTCTGAGATTTGAGGGTTCCGCAGCATTTTTAATTGATTTCATCTGAGCTGTCTTCTGCAAATCAGGTCGAAGGGCTAAGAAGGGCCCTTATTCCCAAAGATAAATTATCAATGCCTCATTTATTTAATAAATGAATAAACCGAATTTTTCCTAATCTAATTAGGTGGTCTTGGTTTCCACATGATTTTTAACTACATGAACCCAAAATGTGTAAATTAACTGGTTTTAATTAGCAAATGTGTGTAGGTGCCTAAAAAAAACAACAACACACCTTTTATGATGACATGTTTTCCAGGCATTAATGTCATAGATTGAAAGAACTGCAGTTAACCAAATTTGACAGATAAATAAAAATGGTGCATGTGCTTGGGAATAAACGCAGCCTTTGGAAAGTCAAGATTGGTTTCCTCCTAAAAATAGCATGACCTGTAAGAAGAAAGTGGCTTCAGAGCTGCAACAGATGGGTTCCATTCATCAGCCTATTGAGTTTGGATATTTTTAGGAAAAGTTTAGTTCTAGATGACAATCCCTCTTCTCTACATCCCCACCCAGAATAACCTACTTTGAGTTGCTCCTAACCCTCCTAAATTCATTTCTGCCCAGGAAGCCCTTGAGAAGACTCTGGCTATTCACAAACTCCTTAGCAGTTCTCTACTAGATAAATACTTGGCTTAATTTGTGCCTAATGGGGTGCACCACCTCCAAGTTCACTGAACAAAGTCAACAGTGAAATGTGGTGGGCTATTACGGTCCTTTGCTGATTAAGCACGAAGGTGTTCTGTGATCTTGTACCGTTTACTCTGTTACCTTCAACTGCCACCATATATCATCCCTCGGGCAGATTCACAAGCTAGCTCACCTCCCAACTTTGAGTAAAGCAAGAGGCAGCATAATCTATTCTTTTGTTGGAAAAAGACACACCAGGGAACCAGAGATCAACCTGTCCTGTTAAGCAGCACAACACCCACAAACAAGCCAATAATCACAACATTGTGGGGTCCTTGGTGCTCTCTGAGCTTGGTTGTTTCATAAGCCAACTAGGGAACATCATCGGTGTTGAAGGGAAGGGAGTCTGTGGAGAGGAGGAGGAGAAGGGAGGGAAGGGAGGAGGAGGAAGAGGAGGACAACTGTGGGGTCCTTGGTGCTCTCTGAGCTGGGTAGTTTTCTTGCGGATATTTCTTTACCCAAGTAGGTAACATCATCAGTGCTTGTCATCATCATCCTCACTAGAACTAATGATGTTATCTAGTTGGATCATGAAATGTCTGCAAGAAAAGCACCCAGCTCAGAGAACACCAAGGACATCACAGTTCTACTCTTCCTCCTTGTCCTCTCTCAACCCCCCTCCCTTCTACCACTTATGACATTTCCTAGTCTGGTAATGAAATGTCTGCAAGAAATTAACCAAGCTTAGAGAGCACCATGGACCCCACAGTCATCATTCTCCTCCTCCTCCTCCTCCTCCTCCTCCTCCTCCTCCTCCTCCTCCTCCTCCTCCTCCTCCTCCTCCTCCTCTTCTCTCCAAACACCCCTTTCTGCTACTACTTATGACATTTCCCAGTCTGGTAATGAAATGTCTGCAAGAAATCAACCAAGCTTAGGGAGCACCATGGACCCCACAGTCCTCCTCCTCCTCCTCCTCCTCCTCCTCCTCCTCCTCTTCTCTCCAAACCCCCCTCCCTTCTACCACTTACGACATTTCCTAGTCTGGTAATGAAATGTCTGCAAGAAATCAACCAAGCTTAGGGAGCACCATGGACCCCACAGTCCTCCTCCTCCTCCTCCTCCTCTTCTCTCCAAACCCCCCTCCCTTCTAGCACTGATGAAGTTCCCTAATTGGATCATGAAACATATGCAAGAAAAAAAAACAAGCTCAGAGAGCACCAAGGACCCCACAGTCCTCCTCTTCCTCGTCCTCCTTTCCCCCTCCTCCTCTGTTCACATTGGGGGAATCATGTGACCCTGGAACACTGCAGCCATCATAAAGATGAGCCAGTTGCTAAGTGTCCAAATTTTGATCACTTCATCAGCGGGATGTTGTAACGGTTGAAAGTGTGAGTCACTTTTTTCAGGCCCATTGTAACTTCGAACGGTCGTTAGATAGACTGTAGTAAGTTGAGGGCTATCTGTAATACAAGAAGAACAATACAATTTTGAAAGGGGAAAAAAAATCAGACAAGCTTCTTCTTGTGGTTCAAAAGCCCAAAAGTTGTCTTGTCTGAATTCCTGGAAGCGCAACCTGTTCCTGCATGTGAGAACTTTGATTGAGGAGCCATTTCTGAGTGTGAGAAACGGACTTTCTCAGCAAGGACAAGAGACGCAGGCAGAGAAATCAATTCTCATGCACTGCTAACCTAAAAGAGAAAAGTTGCATTCTTGGGTGCCCGGAGGCTCTGCTGGATCACAGACCAGCTGGGTTAAAATTTGGGTCTGTGCCTCAGTTTGCGTGGAAATATATGATTCTAATTCCAGTGGGAGCAGTTTGCCTATTTGCATACATCGGCGTGGCAACCTTTGGTGAGACATCTATAAAATCACCAGAGCAACCATTTAGAATTGATTAAAACCCGAGAAAACGTTCGTAAAAATGATCATGACAGTTAGCATTGTAAGATGCTCCTGCTGGAATGGTGTTGTAAAAAGAACGGTGTTATGTATCCAGGTGAAGGGAACACAGACACACGCTCATAGCAGTCACCACCAGGGGGCGTTGGACTTTTGGTGGGAACCCAGTTTCGACGGGAAGCAGAGGTTCAAACCGATTGGCCGGCTGCTCACCTGGCCAGGTATAAAAGGAGGGCAGGTAACCCCTATTCCCCCAGTAAAGTCACTTCCACCGAATAAAGATCTGCCATGCTGTACTCATCGTCTCGGCGTCCTTCCTGCTCTCCAGAACCCACAACACAATAAACGGTCTTTGTCGTTTTTCTAATGGAGATCAGAGGAGGGTCCAGGGGTCCAGAGGAGGTCAAGAAAAGTAAAAATGGCAGCCACAGGATCCAAGCCCTGCCCCCTCTTTAGGTGCATCGAGAGGCTTTGGATGCATGGTGGGGGGTGAGAAGTTTGTCTTTTTTAAAAAATTAGGGCTGGCTCAGGAAGAGGGCCTTGTTTTATTTTCCAAAGCACCTGAAGAGAGGACAAGAAGCAACGGGTGGAAGCTCATCAGAAGGAGATCCAACCTGGAAATAAGGAGGGATTTCCTGGCAGTGAGCAGTGAGAACAATTAATCGATGGAACAGCTTGCTTCCCGGAGTTATGGGTGATCCACTGCTGGAGGTTTTCAAGAAAAGATTGGACAACCATTGACCAGAATGATATAAGATCCCCTGGTTGAGCAGGGGGTTGGACTGGAAGCCCTCCTAAGTACCTTCCAGCCCTAGGAGTCCAAGTTCTCCTTCTCTGTGTGTGTTTCTCTCCCTCTCTCTCTCTCCCCCCCCTCTCTCTCTCTCTCTCTGTGTGTGTGTGTCTGCCTGTCTGTCTCTCTCCCCCCTCTCTATCTTCTATCATCTATCTTCTGTATCTCTATCTATCTATCTATCTATCTATCTATCTATCTATCTATCCATCATCTATCTATCTATCTATCTATCTATCTATCTATCTATCTATCTATCTATCCATGCATCCATGCATCCATGCATCCATCTATCCATGCATCCATGCATCCATGCATCCATCCATGCATCCATCCATCATCTATCTATCTATCTATCTATCTATCTATCTATCTATCTATCTATCTATCTATCTATCTATCTATCTATCTATCTATCTATCTATCTATCTGCTTTCCAGAAAAGATTACTCAACCATTTGTCCAGGATGGCCTAAAGATGCCTGCCTTGGGCAGGGGGGGGGGGTTGGACTAGAAGACCTCCAAGACCCCTTCCAGTTAGCTAGGATCCTATGTTCTGAAGGAGCAGGAGGTAGTGACTGAATTATCTCCTCTTAACCAGGCCTTGGGGAAAGGAATCCTGCCTTCCTCTTAAGACGATGAGGTGAGATAGCTCTCACCTCTTCCCTCTCCTCCCTCCTGGCAGCCTAATTCCCCAGCCTCCAGTTCTGGGTCTATTTATAAAACCAAATGTTTGCGCCAAGAAGAAATTTCAGCCTTCTTTTCCCGGAATGGACAAAGGACATGGCCGAGCTTTCGTCCCAAAGAGAACTCTCTGCTTCTTTTAGCTAGAAATATTCTTTTGGATGGAGACCTTGATTTAAGATGTTTTTGTAAAACCGCTTCGTTTTGAATGACGGAAAGGTCAGGGAGAGAAAGAACCCACTGAATGGATCAAATGTTCCTCCAAACCGTTTCAGAGAGAAAAAATTTCCTTTCATTTTGCAACGAAAAACAAAAGGAACGCGGAGCGCAGTTACCAACCTCCGAGCTGCTGGGAGAACTTCCAATTTTTGGAGACATTTCACCTAAGGAAGAATGAGAACCGTGCCAAAATCTTCCATTTTATGAATGTTTATTCCCTTAATGAAAGGGATTTTCCATTTTTCTACTTCCTTCAGAAGGTGTGCAAGAATTACAGAATAACAGAATAATAGAGTTGGGAGGGACATTGGGGGGTCTTCTAGTCCAACCCTCTGCTAAAAGCAGGAAACCTTATACCATTTCAGACAAACAGTTGCTTTAAGATAATTGCCTTAACATTTCACATTTAAAAAAAACCCTTACTTTCCAGCTGGAAGATGATCAAGTCTTCTCTGTTGCACACCTCTCTGCTTTTGAATGTAAGAGAATAACTGAGTCGGAAGGGGCCTTGGAGGTCATCTAGTCCAACCCCCTGCTCAAGCAGGAGACCATATACCATTTCAGACAAATGGTTGTCCAGTCCCTTCTTAAAAGTCTCGAGTATTGGAGCATCCACAGCTTCTGGTGGCAAGCTGTTCCACTGGTTAATTGTTCTTACTGTTAAGAAGTCTCTTCTTTAATTCCAGGTTGCTTCTCTCCTTGATTAGTTTCCATCCATTGCTTCTTGTCTTTGCTATCAGGTGCTTTGGAGAATAGGTTGACTCCCCCCCCCACTCTTCTTTGTGGCAGCTCCTCAAACATTGGTAGAGTAACCACCATCACCCCATCTCATTGCCTGGCCAGTAAATCACCCTGGTGAGGGTTTGCCTCATTAAGACTTATGTCAGGATGCAATTAAAGTGTAACTGCAAAATGAAGACGGGATTGCAACACAATAAAGATAAAAGCACACACATCTCTCTTATTCTGCTTGCCCATCCCGGAGAGACTTTTATTGAGTGTTTCCTTTCCATTGGAGAAAAAAAAATCAAAAGCAATTTTTGTTCAAAATGACCCTACATGGTCCTGCCCTAGAATTGCCTAGCTGTGATTTGGGATAGGGATTTGCTTCTGGAGCATAAGCAAAAGTTGCATTATTAGGACACAGTATGACTATTTGTTCTGAGCTTCCTTCTGCCTAAACTTCCCCTGTTATTTTTCTAACGTGAATGGACTGTTTGATGGAAATGGGAAAGAGAGGCAGAAGGGAAAATGCATCCAGTTTAGGATGCCATGATAGAAAAGGATGTTGAGACTCTGGAAAAAGTGCAGAGAAGAGCAACAAAGATGATTAGGGGACTCTGTGTGTTTGTGTGTGTGTGTGTGAAACATACTGTAGAATGAATGGTTGCAGGAATTGTCTAGTTTAATGAAGAGAAGGATGAGGGGGGACATGATAGCCATGCTCAAATATCTCAGGGGCTGCCACAAAGAAGAGGGGGTCAACCTGTTCTCCAAAGCACCAGAAGGCAGGACAAGAAGCAATGGATGGAAACTAATCAAGGAGAGAAGCAACCTAGAACTAAGGAGAAATTTCCTGACATTGAGGACAATTAAGCAGTGGAAGCAATTGCCTTCTGTGGTAGTAGGTGCTCCATCACTGGCTGTTTTCAAGAAGAGATTGGACAACCATTTGTCTGGAATGGTATAGATTCTCCTGCTTGAGCAGGGGATTGGACTAGAAGACCTCCAAGGTCCCTTCCGACTCTGTTATTCTGTTAATCAGTGGAACAGTTTGCCTCTGAAGGGTTCTGTAACTGGAGCAAAAAGAAATGGTTTAGCCTAACTATTGCTATCTCACTTTTGTAATCAGCGTTTGCATCAGGGACAAATCTCACACAAGCGTGGGAAACATGGACATGGATGGGATGTACTGAAGGAAAGAATAAGGGAGAGTACAGGAATGATTGATGTCTTCCCTTATGATGCAATGGCTCCGTTGTCTGATTTTCATTGGCTAACAAATTTTATAAAGCAATGCTACTAACTTTCTAAGGTGGGGCACTTCTGGACGTAACTCTGCCAGCGTTCCAGTTTGTCTGCCACCCAGCCATCTTATTGAATCAATCAAAGCACTCTTTCCTCAAGAAGCCTCCGTTTGAGTTGCCTGATTAGACTCGGTATCTCAAATTTAAGTTTGTGCAACCTGTCTGCACAAACAAGCAAAGTCCCATCCGTGGGATGCAGGCAGCACACAAAACCACACACTCTCCCGGTCCATGGAAAAATCTCTCTCCACGGAACCGGTCCCTGGTGCCCAAAAGGTTGGGGACCTCTGATAGAGGTTCTCCTGCTTGGGTTGGACTAGAAGACCTCCAAGGTCCCTTCCAAACCCATTATTCTACGTTCCACGAGAACAGCTTGGAGAAGAGTTCCTTTGCTGAGGACAGGAGGCAGCTAAAGGCACTTCTCGGGAGGAGTCCAGATAACTTTTGCAGTGTGAGGGAGAGCGACGCCAGTCGCTTCTGATTTACAGTCCCATCTCCGTAAACGAAACGCCTTTGGTGTACTCCTTTCCCCTCCTCTGCAACTCTGCTCCTTGAAGTGGGGGGGGGGAAAGGCAGTTTGACTTTTCTTGCTCCTCTTTTCATGACTTTCTTCCTTTCTCTTCTCAACTTTTGAAGACCCAGCGATATCTCAGCAGGGGATTAGTTTCTGAGAAAAGAAGAGAAACGAAAACAGGCTTGGCTGCTTTTCCTGCATGTAAAAACCTTTCAGAGATCCCTGCAGCAGCCCCCAGCTGTGTTAAAATTGTGAGAGTTGTGAGGCCACTGCGGTGCAGGAGAAGAGGAGAACGTGAAGAATCTTCCTGACCAGGCTTAGACAAGCTTTGTCTCCCTGGCTGATTCAAGACCAAGGTATCCTCCACCCCTGTTTCATTTATTTGCTTGTTTGTTCAATTTCTATGGTTGCCCATCTCAGAATGACAGAACTGGAGGGCAAGGAGGCCAGGTGGGGAATAACAGATGGAAACTGATCAAGCAGAGATTCAACCTAGAAATAAGGAGAAATTTTCTAACAATCTACCAATGGAACAGAAGTTGCCTTCAGAGGTTGTGGGAGCTTCATCAGTGGAGGCTTTTGAGAAGAGAGTGGACTGCCATCTGTCAGAAATGGTGCAGGGTCTCCTGGTTGAGCAGGAGGTTGGACTAGATAACCTACAAGCTCCCTTCAACTCTTCTCTTCTCTTCTCTTCTCTTCTCTTCTCTTCTCTTCTCTTCTCTTCTCTTCTCTTCTCTTCTCTTCTATTCTATTCTATTCTATTCTATTCTATTCTATTCTATTCTATTCTATTCTATTCTTGTCATTGTTCCGATGAATGAGACAAATCAAACCAATTGCAGGCATATTATTTATCTAAAATGTCTTAGTAATTAAACGAAACATCGGCACTCATGGAGGGATGCCAGAATCTGAAATCTCCTCCACCCAAACCATCGTACCACACACACACAATCCCCACCCTTATCTACATGTTATAAATCACATTATCCAATTAGTCTCAAGTATGAGTCTCTCCACCCATTCTGTACGCAGGCTTCTTATCTTCTCAAAATTGACATTAGAAAATTCCCTCACTCCAAGATTCTAAGTGAAGCAGTTTAAACAAAAGGCTGTCTCTTACATTGTCAGTGCAGGAGGCTTTGAGGTACTTGAAGCAGAACAACTAGATTCTGGAATAGCTTTGTACCAGACAATATTAACCTTGTGAACTCTTTTTTTTGTCATGTATTCAAGATGGGCTGTGGTTACTATGTATGCATGGATGGATGGATGGATGGATGGATGGATGGATGGATGGATGGATGAATTGATGTTTTGGTGCCATTTCTGTATAATTTGGTATTTTTGGATGCAGGTGTTCTTACTATTTTATTATTTTTTTCTAGAGTGGTGCATTGGAATTTCATTTTGAAATTCACGAACCCAGGTGGTGCAGTGGTTTGAATGCAGTATTGCAGGGAAACTCTGCCCACAGCCAGCAGTTTGATCCTGACCGGCTCAAGGGTGACTCAGACTTCCATCCTTCCAAGGTCAGTAAAGTGAGGACCCAGGTTGTTGGGGGCACCATGCTGACTCTGTAAACCACTTAGAGAGGGCTGTAAAGCACTGTGAAGCAATATCTAAGTCTAAGTGCTATTGCTATTGTTATTTTAATGTGTGCCACTGGGTATACAGAAAACTAATGAGAAAGGCTGTTATGTTCTGTTCCGTTCTGTTCCATTCCATTCCGTTCTGTACCGTTCCATTCCAACTCACCTATTCTGTTCTGTTCCATTCCATTCCACCTCTCTCCATTCCATTCCATTCTATTTTCTATTCTGTTCTGTTCTGTTCTGTTCCGTTCCGTTCCATTCCATTCCATTCCATTCCATTCCATTCCATTCCATGCCTTTCCACTCCACTCCACTCTATTTTCTATTCCGTTCTGTTCTGTTCCATTCCACCTGTTCTGTTCCATTCTGTTCTGTTCCATTTTGTTCCATTCTGTTCTGTTCCGTTCCGTTCCATTCCATTCCAACTTCAGCAGGCTAAGCACTAGCGTGCAATTTGGCAGTTGAAAAGGAACCCACATTGTGCTCAATCTGACCTCCATCCAGTGCATTTCTCTTGTCCTAAAGTCAAGATTAAAAGTTGCAATTAAGGGATAAATACCAGGGCGTTGTGCAGCTAAAAGGAAAGGCATAAAGACAAAAAAATAACAACAATGGAAGCATTGACTGGGTAAGAAGAGAGAAGCACCCATGCATGAACTGACATGAAATCTGTGGGTTGAGGCATGAGGAAAAAAAGCCATCATCGCACTAACCCTGACAGATCTTTTAAAATTCATCCCCCGTAAGAGAGAGGCTAACACGGCTGGAGAGCTGCGGTGTGAAAATAAATAAAAGAGAAAGGAAATCATCCTGTTCGACGCTGGAGTCAGTTTCCATCTAAAGCATCCAGGTCCACATTTTCTCCATCTATTTATTTGCGATGAGCTATTAGTCATTTTTCAACTGACTCGGAATATAGATTTTGGCAGCTGGAAAACAAACGTTGGAAGAAAAACAACCAGAAACATCTTTAGCAAAGTAAAATTTAAAAAGAAAAAAAAAGACAAGGAGACACGCAGTAGAAATTTAGAGTAGGCTATGATAGCCTAACAGGGACTGATCTTTTCCGAGACGTTCCTATTGTTCTCGAGCGTTGAATAAGAGCAACAGCTGAGCTTTAATAATAAAATGCACACCTATTTATTTGCTCTTTCCTCCCCATCTCTTTTTCCTTAAGTGTCAGGTAAATTTGCAGGCAGAATTGCTCTTTGAAAAATGCTCTACGTGCTTAAGTTGTCCCAGAAACGTTTTTTGGAAGAAGACTGGGGTTGTTTTGGTTTTTTTTTAACAAGGCACTTAATCAACAAATGCAGCTTATTCTTTTTTTTTTCTCCAGGAGTTCATTTTTGCTACAATCCCATTGTGGCCAAGTGGATCGACTGGTTTTTGCTATTTAGTGTAATAAATAACCATGGGTGGGTGGGTGCGGGGGAATCCCTCTGTTCTGAATTATTCACTGTCCTCATTGAATCATGGAACTGTTGGTGGAGCTGGCAAATCCTCCAGCTTTCTGCAACCAGTTAAATCACCATCACAAGCTGGCTGTCCAGCCTTTTCTGAAAAACTTCCAAAGATGGAGAACGCATAATCTCCGTAGGTGGACTCTTCCAATGTCAGAAATCTCCTCTTCAAGTGAAATCTAGGGTAAATTCATCCTGGTTGTTTCTGGCATTACTTTCTGTAGCCATGGAAGATCGTTCGTGAATATCTTCTCTGCAGCTTTTCTTTAGGTACCTGAAGACCGGTATCATGTCTCCTTCCAATCTTCTTTTCTCAGAGAAAAACATCTCCGGTTCTTCAGGATATTGTTTCTCAAGTTTGGTAACTTTCAAGATATGATAATGAGGATGAGGATGAGGATGGTGGTGGTGGTGATGACGATGATGATGATGATGATGATAATAATAATAATAATAATAATAATAATAATAATAATAATAATAATAATAATAATAATAATGTTGGAAGGGACCTTGGAGGTCATCTAGTCCAACCCCCTACTCAGGCAGGAAACCCTATACCAGGGGTGTCAAACTCAATTTCATTGAGGGCCGCATCAGCATTGTGGTTGCCCTCAGGGGGCTGGGTGGGTATGGCCAGGGTGGGCATGGCCTACTGGGTAGGCGTGGCTAGAGTGCGTATGGCCTACTGGGTGAGCATGGCCAGCACTACATCGTTCACATCAAGGGTGCCTATGGGGGCCTAGTCATGAGAGGGACAGATCTGAGGGTTTCTGGCAGAAAGAGGGTCTCTGGGCCAGGGCCAAGGCAGAGGGGGCCGTTCCCTCACTGTTTCCAGGATGGCTTCACGGGCCACATGAAACCACTTTGTGGGCCGGATCCGGCCCCCGGGCCTTGTTTTGACATGTCTGCCCTATACCATTCCAGACAAATGGCTGTCCAGTCTCTTCTTAAAAAATTCCAGTGTTGGAGCACACACAACTTCTGGAGGCAGGTTGTTCCACTGGTTAATTGTTTTAACTGTCAGGAAGTTTCTCCTTAATTCCAGGTTTCTTCTCTCCTTGATTAGTTTCCATCGTTGCTTCTTGTCCTGCCTTCAGGTGCTTTGGAGAATAGCTTGACTCCCTCTTCTTTGTGGCAGCCCCTGAGATACTGGAACACTGCTATCATGTCCCCCCTTGTCCTTCTCTTCATTAAACATACCCAATTCCAGCAACCATTCCTTACAGTATATGTTTCAGCCTCCAGTCCCCTAATCATCTTTGTTGCTCTTCTCTGCACTCTTTCTAGAGTCTCAACATCTTTTTTACATCATAGTGACCAAAACTGGATGCAGTATTCCAGGTGTGGCCTTACCAAGGCCTTGTAAAGTGGATCTCAACTCCCAGAATTCCTCAGCCAGCAATTCTGTGAGTTGAAGTCCACACATCTTGAAGTTGTTAAGGCTGAGAAACCCAGTCATAGGGTAATGTCTTGACATTTCTGCCTGGCCTGACTCTCTTTCCTCTGAACCTTCCCAAGCCTATCAACATCCTTCTAGAAACCTGGTGGGCAAGAACATCCAGAATATTCCAGGTGTGGTCTCACCAGCGCAAACAAAGAAGAATACTGGCCACATGGATCTTTAATATGGAACTTCTAATGTAGCCTAGAGCTGCATTACCTCTTCTAACTGCTGGCTCACATGTTGACCAATGTTCAGGTTATTTTTTGTTTTGTTTTGTTTTGTTGTTGTTGTTGTTGTTGTCAATGACCACAACCAAATTCTTCTCAAATATAGTATTTCTCAGCCAGTCCCAAAGAGACTGGCCAGCCATTTGTCTGAAATGGTATAGGGTTTCCTGCCTGAGCAGGGGGTCGGACTAGATGACCTACAAGGTCCCTTCCAACTACTTCTTCTTCTTCTTCTTATTATTATTATTATTATTATTATTATTATTATTATTATTATTATTATTATTATTATTATTATTTGTGTGTGTCTTATGTTTTACTTCCCTAAATATGATACGTTATGTTACTGGTAAACATGCTGAATAACGCCTTCAAGACAGATTCCTGAAGGACTCTACTGGCCATTGCTCTCTATTATTGTAGAGCCATCCGTGTTGACTCTCAGGGTGCAGCCAACCATTGTGGACCTATCTTCTTGTAGTGCCATCCAACCAACGTCTACAACTTGTCAATATGAATGTAATGTACTTTGGCATCTTTTTTTATATTGAAAAGTTTTAACATACATTTTATCTTTAACAATCCCCCCTCCCCCTCCCCTACCCTTCCCTCCCTACCCCTCCCCCCCCTCCCCCCCCCCGACTTCCCAGAGCTAAGTACAAGGTATAAAAACAAAAAAAACAATCATGAACATCCATATGCTAACAACCATAAACTCTAAAATCTATCGCTCTCTAGCTCATATAAGATAACTACAAGCACTATTAATATTAAATATAAAAAAAAAGAAAAAAGAAAAAAGAAAGGAAGACTTATTCAAATGCTACATGAAACTTTTTAGTCCCATATTTGTTCTGGATATACTCAATCCATTTTCTCCACTCCATAATATAATGTTCTTGCGAGTGATCTTTCAAATAAGCCGAGATCTTTGCCATCTCTGCCAGGTCAGAAACCTTTAAAGTCCATTCTTCTATAGTCGGCAGTTCCTCCTTCTTCCAATAGTGACCTATTAAGAGTCTTGCTGCTGTAATTAGGTTCAACATCAACTTAGTGTCCACAACAGTAGCATCTGTAATTATGCCCAACAAAAAAAGTTGCGGACAAAACTTTATCCTTTGCTTGAAAATCTTCTACATATTCCACCAAATTTTTATCCAAAAAGCCTTAACCTTTTTACAAGTCCACCATATGTGAAAATATGTTGCATCTTCGTCACCACACCTCCAGCATTTGGGCTGATAATTCGGATACATACTTGCAAGCTTTTTAGGATCTAAATGCCATCTATAAAACATTTTATAAAAGTTCTCTCTTAAATTTTGAGCTTGTGTAAATTTTACGTTCCTCACCCAGATCTTTTCCCACGTGTCCATTGTAATAACTTCTTGGATGTTTTGGGCCCATTTTATCATACAATCTTTAACAAGTTCTGTTTCTGAGTCAATTTCTATCAATGCAAGATATATCCGTTTGATATGTGCTGGACCCTGATTTCTAATTTGCTTTATCAGATTTTCATCAGTCATTGTAAAACCAGTTTTCTGATCTTCTTTCCACCTGGCCCGTAGCTGAATATATTGAAACCAAGTTTGAACAATCTTCTCATCTCGCAAGAGGCTGTATGGTTTCAGACACCAGACATTTCTTTCCAGACTTAAAATCTCCTTATACGTAGTCACATCATGTTTAAAACCAACATTTATATTTTCTATTGCGTGTTTTGGGATTGCCCACAATGGTATCTTACAATCTAACTTATGTCTATACTTCTTCCAGACTCTCAACAATTCCTGTCTTAAAATATGCACTTTAAACACATTATCTACCTTCTTATCATAGAACAAATATGATTGCCAGCCAAATAACAAGTCGTGGCCCTCAAGATTTAATAATCTCTCTTGTGTCAAATTAATCCAATCACTTATTCCTGCTAACGCAGCAGCTTCATAATATAATTTAAGATTGGGCATTTTAAGACCACCTCTTTCACGAGTATCCTGCATAATCTTAAGTTTAACTCGTGGCCTTTTCCCTGCCCAAACAAATGTATTGATACCTCTCTGCCATTCCTCCAAATTAGAATCTTTCTTAAGAACCGGTATCATTTGAAATAAAAATAAAAATTTAGGCAGGACATTCATTTTTACTGCTGCAATTCGCCCCAACAAAGACAATTGCAATTTTTCCCAACTCTCCATTTCTTTTTGAATTTTTCCCCATAATCTTTCATAATTATTTTTATATAACTTTGTATTAGAGGGTGACAAAAACACCCCCAAGTATTTGACCCTCTTGACAATCTCAAATCCAGTTAGTCCTTCTAAAAGAGCCCTTTGCGATACTGTCATATTTTTGGCCAGAATTTTAGTTTTTTGTACATTAACTTTAAATCCAGAAACCTTCCCATATTGCATTATTATCTCCATCAGGTCCACAACAGAGTTCTCCGGCTGGGTCACCGTAACAACCAGATCATCTGCGAACGCTCTCAATCTATAATCCTGATCTCTAATTTGTATACCCTTAATTCTTTCCGAATTCCGTATTTTTACCAATAATATCTCCAATGTTAACACAAATAACAAAGGCGATAACGGACACCCTTGCCTTGTGCCCTTCTCAATATTACAAGCTTCAGTCAAACTATTGTTAACTATTATTCGGGCAGTTTGTTTTTGATATAATGCCCTAATTGGTTGCAAAAATTTATCCCCAAAATTCATTTTATCTAAAACTTTCATCAAAAATTGCCAATTCAATTGATCAAAAGCTTTTTCAGCATCTAAAAAAATTAGCGCCGCAGGGATCTGGTTGTTCCTTTCCAAAAACTCTAACACATCAACTATATGCCTCACATTATTTTTCATTTGCCTACCACTAATAAACCCAGTTTGATCCCCATGAATCACCTGTTGCAGAACCCTCATCAGTCTATTAGCCAACACCTTAGCAAATATCTTATAATCTGTATTTAAAAGTGATATCGGTCTATAATTTTTTACTTGAGTAGCATCTTGATCTTCCTTCGGAATCAAAGAGATAAAAGCAGTTCTCCAAGACGGAGGCACCTTCCCCCCTCTCTGAATTATCTGGAACAGTTCCTTTAACGGCTTTACCAACTCCATTTGCAAATTTTTGTAGTAAACCGCAGTCAAACCATCCGTACCTGGCGCTTTATCCAACTTCAATTCCTTAATTGCTGTAAGAATTTCTTCTTCTGTTATCAATTGGTTAATCTCCTCTTTTTGTGCCTGCGTAAGAACCGGGATGCTAGCATTCTCCAAATATACATCAATATCTTTTTCATTAATCTTCTCCTTAGCATATAATTTAGAATAAAAGTCCAGAAAGGCTTCCTTAATAAGATCCTGTTGAAACACAACCTTTCCCTTATGTTCAATTTTATCTATATTAGAAGCCCTTTGCTTTTTCCTTAGTCTATAAGCTAGCCATCTACCTGGCTTGTTAGCATTGCAAAAAGTATTATGCCTAGCAAACCGCAAATTGGTTGCCACTTGATCAGCCATTAATTTGTCAAATTGTCCTCTTAATAGCTTAATAACCTCCTTAGTCTTCACATCCAATGGGTTCAAAATCAAGGCCTTTTCTTTTTCCCTAATTTCATTCTCCAATTCTTTCCTTCTGGCTTCCAAAGTACGTCTGTGTTTATTATTCATATATATCAACACCCCTCTCATATAGGCCTTGCTAGCGTCCCAAACCATGTCCATAGAAGTATCCTTATTCATATTAATTTAAAAAAAAATCCTTCATCCGCTGTTTACATTCTTCCACATTTACTTTGGCATCTTAAGTAAACCAAAAGACCCAGCAGCACCAGAAGAAAAAACAGGAGTCCTTTACAACATATAGTTTAAAGACTGTACCAGTCACTATGTAGGACAAATAGACAGAAGACAAGCGGAGCACATCCATGCACACCAACTAACCCCCAGAAGACAGGATGAAGACTCCTTAATTGCACAGCACAAGGACAGACTTCACCATACTTTCAACTGAAAACCCGTCAGCATCTCAGACCAAGCTAAATTCAAAAATGCCAGAGAATTCCTAGAAGCCAGGCACTCAGACAAATCAGCAATCAACAGGCACATAGAGATAAACAACATCATCATACCATTCAAAAGAGACAATCAAGAAACCAAAGAAGACGCAAAAACACCACCTCACCAGCAATCAATACTCAGATAAGAAGAGATTAACACCAGGATTAATGCCACAACATCAATAAAACAGTAAAGAACACCCCAATCAAGGAACTACCAACTCAGACAAACAAGCAAAGAGCCTAATCAAGGAACCACCAAGGAGGAAACAACCCTCCCACCAACACTGACAGGACAAGCCAGTAGAATATAAATTGAGAGCAAACCCCATTCTCTATTAGCACTGATAATGTTACCTACTTCAGTCAGACCCCACAGTTCTCCCCTTCCCCTCCTCTTCCTCTTCTTCCTCCTCTTCTTCTTCCTCCTCTTCCTTTTCTTCTTCTTCTTCCTCCTCCTCCTCCTCCTCCTCCTCCTCCTCTCTACATACCCTACTCCCTTCTAGCACCAATGATGTTGTTTAGTTGGGTCATGAAACGTCTACAAGAAATCACCAAGCTTAGAGAGCACCAAGAATCCCCACAGTCCTCCTCCTCCTCCTCCTCCTCTTCCTCCTCCTCCTCTCCACACACCCTACTCCCTTCTAGCACCAATGATGTTGCCTAGTTGGGTCATGAAACATCTGCAAGCAAACCACCAAGCTCAGAGAGCACCAAGAACCCCACAGTCCTCCTCCTCCTCTCCACACACTCTACTCCCTTCTAGCACCAATGATGTTGCCTAATTGGGTCATGAAAAGTCTGCAAGAAAACCACCAAGCTCAGAGATCACCAAGGACCCTACAGTAATGGTGATAAAATGGAGGAAGAAAAGATCAGTCAGGACTCAAGTAGCATCTAACCGAAAGGTCCTAATTTCCCAAGTGCTAAGACCTCTCTGATTTTTTTTCTCTCTTGCAAGCTTGGGACCAAAGAAAGTCTATCTTTTCTGCTCTGGTGTTTGCTATTTATTTTGGAAGCCATGGCCATGTTCCTCCCCCATGTTCCCCCTGCCTTGCTTTGAACATTTAAATTTCAGTCCTTTATCCATATTAAATGATTATGACTTTATTTTTTTTACGTAGAATTGAGTACATCAGCGGTTACGTATGAACCTTATCCTGACCCCCTGAGCGGGAGCAGTGGGCTTTTGGCTCGGCAAAGCAGAGACACAGATGCTGCAGGGGAAAAAGACATCCAACCCTATCTTAATCTTGGAAGCATTGTGAAGATAACAAAACCCTCCCACTCCAGCCATTTACACACACACACACACAGAGACATCCCACCCCCGCACATGTCACGGAAAGCACTGGAGTTGGGTGAAAAAGAACCGCATGCAACTGGTTCTTATCAAAGGGAGTCTTGTGGCATCTCAAATTGAATCTCCCGGAAGCTTTTGTTGGCTGCCTCTGGCTGAACATCTGATGGATCGGATTGTGGTCCAAGGAATGCAGGCCACAACAAATGTGTGAGTCTACAATGTCACAATGCTCTTTTGTTACATTTCGTACAACAGACCAACGAAGTTGGCTGCTTTCTGGAGAGTCACAAAGGGGGGGTCTTCTTGCTCCCCCCCCCTTTTTTTTTTTTTTTTTGCTAAGACTGTTCTCGGTTTGGCACCACAGTTTGGAATGCTGATCTGTCTTGGGAAAGTCCTCTGCTGATAGACAGAATATCAGAATAACACAGTTGGAAGGGACCTTGGAGGTCTTCTAGTCCAATTCCCTGCTTAAGCAGGAAACCCTAATACCTTTCTGGACACATGGCTGTCCAATCTCTTCTTAAAAACGTCCAGTGTTGGAGCACCCATAACTTCTGGAGGCAAGCCGTTCCACTAGTTAATTGTTCTCACTGTCAGGAAATTCCTCCTTAGTTCTTGGTTGCTTCTCTCCTTGGTTAGTTTCCATCCATTGCTTCTTGTCCTGCCTTCAGGGGCTTTGGAGAACAGGTTGACTCCCTCTTCTTTGTGGCAGCCCCTGAGATACTGGAAGACTGCTAGCAGGTCACCCCTCATCCTTCTCTTCATTGGACTAGACATACCCAACTGGTTGTCCAGTCTATTCTTAAAAAACTTCCAGTGTTGGAGCATTCACCGCTTCTGGAAGCAGGTTGTTCCACTGATCAATTGTTCTAAAGGTCAGGAAGTTTCTCCTTAGTTCTAGGTTGCTTCTCTCCTTGATAAGTTTCCATCCGTTGCTTCTTGTCCTGCCTTCAGGAGCTTTGGAGAACAGGTTGATCCCCTCTTCTCTGTGGCAACCCCTCAAATATTGGAAGAGTGCTATCCTGTCATTCCTCATGCTTTTTTTTCTCTAGACCAGCCAGACCCAATTCCTGAAACTGTTCTTCCTATGTTTTCATCTCCAGGCTCATAATGGTTTGGCAAAGGCTGAACCATTCCTCCCAATATGTCTATGAAGAGGAGAGCATAGGGGAAGTAACACCACCTAACGGGAATCAGCACTATACCTTCCCTTAAGAAAGAAACAAGAATGCTCTTTTGAGGACCATTCTGGACAGGGAAGATAGAGGGTTGGAGAGAGGAATGAAGAAATCCAATAAAGGAGAATATTCGAAGACCCCACATTCCTCCTCCTCCTCCCCTTTTTCTTTCTCCTCCTCCTCCACCTCTCCTCAAGCTCTTCTAGCACCGATGACGTTACCCAGCTGAGTACTGAAAAGTTTGCAAGGAAGCCACCAACCTCAAGAGAGCACCAAGAAGCCCTCAGTGAACAAATCTATTGATGCTAAAGTGGAGAGTCCTTCTTTCAACAGAGGTGGAAGCTTCAGACACAACCTGTACCCCATTTTTTATGCATCTCTTGCATCAGTTCCCAGGAAGATCAGAACCTCTTTGTAGGTTTAGCAGGAAGATCATACTTAATGATCCAACTAAGACAGGGGTAGGCAACCTCGGCTCTTTTATGACTCATGGACTTCAACTGGCTCAGGAATTCTGGGAGTTGAAGTCCATGAGTCATAAAAGAGCCGAGGTTGCCTACCCGTGAACTAAGAGAAGGATTTAGTAGCAATGGCCCTTAATGATTCTTGGCCTACTCACCAAAGGAGCCTCTCCAGATTAGGTGAGAAATGAAACTTCTCTGGAGGACACGTATGGAGTCCCCCTAACTAACCTGCTCAGACTGAAGAAGCGACCTGGATCAGCAGGGAAATGGATGAAACCAAAAAAAGAAAAGAAGTCGATTTTCCCGTGACTGAACTTCCAGACATCCCTCCCAATCAGCTGGAGTGTGTGGCAGGGTGAAAGCCCCAGAAGATCTCACTGTCTTCTCCTTCAGACCCGACAAACAAACCCTGAGCCGGCAAAACATTCCCAGCTTTCCTGCAGGAGGTGAAATGAATAGATGGGAGACAAAAGGCAAAAGTGCGCTCGGCACAAGTCATGATTAGTCTGTGCAGACGAGAGCACCGGGGAAAAAAAAAAACACGGGATGGCCATGCCACCCGAAGGACATTTCATCACCCTGAAAGCCGTAGTCAGTAGAGGCGATTCTTCATTTTCCAGGTTGGACCTAATAACCATCAGACTGATGGGCAGGAGGAGGACAGGAGGTGGGGAAGAGCAAGGGGTCCTGGGAATGCTTTGCTTGTGTAAAATGGAAACCACACTGCCTGGAAATGTCAACTGCTCAACAAATTGTGGGGGGAGGAGGAGGAGGAGGAGGAGGAGGAGGAGAAAATGAAGAAAGGAGGAGGAAAAGGAGGAGAAGATGGTGAAAGAGGAGAAGAAAGAGGAGGAGGAGGAGAAAGAGAAAGAGGAAAAAGGAAAATGAGGCGGAGGCGGAGGCGGAGGCGGAGGTGGAGGTGAAGATAAGAATAGCAATAGCCAGGGCTTTTTTTCTCATAGAACGCTCAGAACGGAGTTCCGGCACCTTTTTTGGATGGAACCTTGTAGGGTAGGCAAGGCGGGTTGTATGACATATGTGAGTTCCAGCACCTTTTTCTTTTACAAAAAAAGCACTGGCAATAGCACGTAGACTTATATACCGCTTCACAGTGTTTTACAGTCCTCTCCAAGCGGTTTTACAGAGCCAGCCTGCTATACTGCATTCTGACCACCATGCTACCACGGCTCGTAGGATGGAGGAAGAGGAGAAGGAGAAGGAGGAGAAGATAGAAAAAGAGGAGGAGGAGGAGGAGAAGAAGATAGAGAAGGAGGAGGAGGAATATTTCGAGAGCTGTCGTTCAGTCTCCTTCCTATGTAGGCAACAGGAAGCTGACTTGGCCATTGCTTCTTCCCCGGCCCGGTGAGAGGCAACGTTGCTGTTGGCACCCTTGGAAGCTGCTTCTCCCGCCCAGCATCAGTTGACCGAGGGCAGCCCTTCATGAAGACACAGCTGTACCAATGCAAGGACAGGAGGACATTACGGCCAGAAGGCCCGGTGGGGAGGATCGTGCACGAAATTCCACCACTGGCCAGCACATTCCCCTCTGGCTTTGGGGAGCCTTCCTTGGGAAAAGGGCAAAAGGTCAAGTGCAAAAACAGCCGGAGGCTAGCAAGGGGGAAGGCCGGGGGAGCAGCCATTGGGAAAGCCCTCTGCTTTTCTTGCATTAGATATGAGCAGGAAGAATGTTAAAACTGCTCATTATTGCAGGAAGGAGAATAAAATCTGGGCTCTGAAGTCTGCAGTTATGTTCAGTCCCCTCCATGCAGATTTTATATTTCCTTCCTTTCTTTCCTCTCCTTCCCTTCCCTCATCTTCCCTCCCTCCCTCCCTCCCTCCCTCCCTCTCTCCCTCCTTCCTTCCCTCCCTCCTTCCTTCCCTCCCTCCCTCCCTCCCTTCTTTCTTTCTACTGATGATGTTAGCTAGTTGTATGATGAAAAGTCTGCCAGAAAACAATCAAGTTCAGAGAGCACCAAGAACCCCACTGTCGTCCTCTTTTTCTTCTGCTTCTGCTTCTTCCTTCTCCTTCTCCTCCTCCTCCTCCTCCTCCTCCTCCTCCTCCTCCTCCTCCTCCTCCTTCTGCTTCCTCCTCCTCCTCCTCCTCCTCCTCCTCCTCCTCCTCCTCCTCCTCCTCCTCCTCCTCCTCACAAACCACATTCCCTTCCGGCCCTGTTCATGTTACATAGATAATGAATCATCTGCAAGAAAACAACCAAGCTTAGACAGCACCCATAGTTCTATTACTACTATTAGTACTACTACTACTACTATCATTACTACTCTTCACAAACTGCTCTTCCTCCTAACAGTGATGATATTCTCTAGTTGGGTAATGAAACGCCTGCAAGAAAACCACCCACCTCAGGGAGCACCAAGGACCCCACAGTTCTCCTCCTCCTCCTTGGAACCCCCCCTCCCTTCTAGCACTGATGATGTTCCCTGGTTGGGTCATGAAACGCCTGCAAGAAAACCACCCATCTCAGGGAGCACCAAGGACCCCACAGGGCCTGCCTAACATCTGGAGCTGACTGCTCTTCCCTGGAAGATCTGAAGCAGCCCTGCGGATTTTTCATGGATACGGGCGAAAGGTCTACCAGTTAGGGAAGGCCTGATCCAGAAAGCCTGCCTCTCGGAGGCTTTCCTCCACAGAGTCTTCAGATCAGAGCCGGAAGGGAACTCACAATGGGGAAGGGCTGAGTTTCTTTCCGTTGCCTGCAGCTTCGCACTTTCTAAACCACCACCACCCCGGTTGCCTTCACTGCATTCAGATGGGCTCAGGGGAGATGAAGAGACATAGAAAGTGACCTCTGGTTGAATCAGAGGCAAAGCATAATTTTCCCTTTCTTCAAGGGACAAAATAGGAGTCAGCGGGTCAGGGGGAGCAGGAGGGAAGGAGGACCCCCTTAGCAGCCAAGCCCAAGGAGCCATGCTTCCCTCTGACAGCCTGTCCAAGGTGAGGAGATATATTGCTCGGAGATTTTCAGTCTCCATAGATTTGTAGCCTTAATGGCAGCAGCGCCAACTGCCCAGGTGAAAGCACGGGGTCCTTCTCTCTGCCCTCAGCAGGAAAGGGGGCTGCTGAATTTTGCTTCACCTGGAAAGGGAGAGAGAAAGGGCTGCTTCACGCACTGGCTAGGACTCCAATGTTTGTCAGTAAAAGCCTGCTGGGTGCATTCTCAGAATGCTGGCAACACATGAGGATTTTCTCTTAATGCCTTAGAATAGAATAGAATGGAATGGAAATTAGACCAGACCAGAATAGAATAGAATAGAATAGAATAGAATAGAATAGAATAGAATAGAATAGAATAGAATAGAATAGAATAGAATAGAATAGAATAGAATAGAATAGAATAGAATAGAATAGAATAGAATAGAATAGAATAGAATAGAGCTGGTAGGGTCCCCTGAGGTCTTCTAGTCCAGCCCCCTGCTCAAGCAGGAGAACCTACACCATCTCGAACAGGTGATTGTCTAGTCTTTTCTTAAAAATCTCCAGTGACCCTGTGTGAACCCAGCCTTGGTGGATACAGTATGGTTTTCTAGCCCCACACCTTACTAGTACTGATGACGTTACCTGGTTTGGTTCCTGAGATGTCTGTAAGGAAACAACCAAGCTCAGAGAGCACCAAGGACCCCACAGTCCTCCTCCTCCTCTTCTCGACAAACGCTCCTCCCTTCTTGCACTGATGATGTTACATAGTTTGGTTCATGAGATGTCTGCAAGGAAACAACCAAGCTCAGGATGATTTTCTTCAGATTCTTGTAGTGAACATGAATTCTACATATGGGTCCTCAACTGCCTTTTCTAACTCTAGCCTTCATAGTATATAGGCACACGTAAGGAGAGAAAGGGGGAGGGGGGAAATCTAAAAGAAAAAGAGAAACACAGAGAGAGAGAGAATGAAAGAAAGGGAGAGAGAGAAACCTAAGAGAAAGAAAAAGAAAGAAAGAAAGAAAGAAAGAAAGAAAGAAAGAAAGAAAGAAAAAGAGAAAGAGAGAAAAAGAAAAGAGAAAGAATGAGAAAGAGGGAACAAGAGAGAAAGAGAAAAAGAAAGAGAGAGAAAGATAAAGAAAGAAAGAGAGGGAGAGTGGGGGGAGAGAGAAAGAGAGAAAAGAAAAAAGAGAGAAAGAGAAAAGGGTGAAAAAGAAAGAGAAAAACAGAGAAAGGGAGGGAGAAAGAGAGGACAAGAAGGAAGGAAGGAAGGAAGGAAAGAAGGAAGGAAGGAAAAGAAAGAAAGAAAGAAAGAAAGAAAGAAAGAAAGAAAGAAAGAAAGAAAGAAAGAAGAGAGAAGGAAAGAGAGAGAGAGAGAGAGAGGGAGAGAGAGAGAGAGAGAGAGAGAGAGAGAGAGAGGTTTCACATTGCTCCCTGCTGCTCTGATAATTCCTGAATTCTCAGGGCTAGATGAGGATGTGTGGGTTGGAAGACCCAGCCAGCCTGGGAAACCCCATGATGGGTGGCTGCATTAAATAGCTGCCTCCCATCTTTTGAACCACAATTAAAGCACAACAAAGGAAGGCAAACCACCAATTAGTGACAAAACCCCATTAGCAAGTTGAGTGCATGACTCCAGACCACAAAATCTGACGCTCCCACAGCCTGCCTCGTCTTTAATGTGCTCCAAGTCCTTCATGGGGTGCTCAGCAAGCAACCAAGGGGAAAAGACCCCTCCTCCCACCCTCCTTTGTTGGCCTCAGACCCTTTGGTCAGGAGCGGCGGGGTGGGGGGAAGGCTTGTGGTCAGGCTGGGCATGTCAGACACCCTCCCATCCCCACCCAAAGCCCCCCACCCCCAGGGCACGCTGTTCCCCAAGCATGGCAAAGCCCCTTGCTCTGCCCACCCACAGCAGCTGATGAAACATTGCAGACAGCGGAGGCTTGGCAAGAAAACCCAACACCGTCTGAGCGCAACCGGAAGAACACGCTGGAAAAAGTTACCGCCATATGCTGAAACACAAAAGTGGGTGTGGGGGTGTCCATCCCATCCATATATTTTAAATAACACACGAAGTAGCCAGTTTGGGTGATGTTTGAAATCTATCTCCCGCCTTGTCACATATATTTTCAAGATGTCTGCTATAAATTTAGATCAAACGTAGAATGCAAATGGATGTGAAAAGGACCCCCTTTACCCCCCCGCCCCCCCCCCCTCTGTTCTCCCCATCTGGGGCTAATCTCCGGGAGGTGATGAAGACAGATGGTAGCAATTTCTCCAGGTTTTGGAGTTCCCCACTCCAGTAACAGATGGGATCTGAAGATGGGAACGCCGGAGGACGAACCCCTGGGTTCCCCTGCTCCCACCCACAGGAGACATGGCACAAACAACGTAGCTTTAACTTTTGTCTTTTGGGGGAGAGCGTTCCTGGGAAACCTAAGAAAACTGGAGGGGTTGTCTTCATGGATCTTAACTTTTCTCAGCAACATCCCTACAAGAAATATTTAACGTACAAGGGCTAAGTTGTCCGAAGTAAGTCTGTAAACTGAGGTTTACAGTTGCGTTGTGGTTGAACCATGAGAAAGGAAGGAGGTGGAAGCAGCCCACAATAGGGGATTCATAAGAGAAAGCAATGGGTCAGGCTGTGGGTCAGATTAGAGAAGAAAGAGCAGAGAAACAGACACTCTTCATTCAAGAGCCTTGTTGTTGTTAGTTGCGAAGTCATGTCCGACCCATCAAGACCCCATGGACAACGTTCCTCCAGGCCTTCCTGTCCTCTTACCATCTTCTGGAGTCCCTTTAAGTTCACGCCTACTGCTTCAGTGACTCCATCCATCCACCTCATTCTCTGTCGTCCCCTTCTTCTATTGCCCTCAATCTTTCCCAGCATTAGGCTCTTCTCCAGTAAGTCCTTCCTTCTCATTAGGTGGACAAAGTATTTGAGTTTCAACTTGAGGATCTGGCCTTCTAAAGAGCAGTCAGGGATGATCTCCTCTAGGACTGATCAGTTTGATCGCCTTGCAGTCCTTGAGCAGGATGTTGCACTAGAAGGCCTTCGAGGTTTCTTCCAACTTTGTTATTCTGTTATTCTCCAAAGCACCTGAGGGCAGGACCAGAAGTAATATGAGAGAACCAGTCTAGAAGTAAGGAGGAATTTCCTGACGGTGAGAACCATTAATCAGTGGAACAAACGGCTTGCCTCCAGAAGTTGTGGGTGCTCCATCACTGGAGGCTTTCAAAAAAAAGATTGGACAATCATTTCTTCAGGATAGTATGGGGACTCCTGCCTCGAGCAGGGGACTGAACTATCAGACCCCAAGATCCCTTTCAGGCCTATGATTCTATGATTCTAAGGTTGCGTAGGCCAGATTTATAGCCACCACAGGTATTAAGTAGAATAGTTCTTGGACCTCAAATGTTTGCAAAAACCCATCATCTAAGTCTGGGGGAAATGGAAAGGAGAAAGGTATGTTCAGACAGTCTGATGGATAACTGTCCTATCCTTCAGTGGTTCCATCCTGGTTTCTTTGATTGCTGCTTTGTTCACCTACCATATGCCTATTTTTAGACTTACCATGTACAGTATATCTGTTTCCCATCTTCAAATCCCATCGGTTTCCAGACATCATGATCAGACCTCCTATTAGTGGAATGGGAAAACTTGGTGTGGCCAACTCACCACAGCCACTATGGCCAACTCACCATGGCCATATTCACCATGGCCAACTCGCCACGGCCAACTCACCACAGCCAACTCACCACAGCCAACTCGCCATGGCCAACTTGCTACAGCCACCATGGCCAACTCGCCACAGCCACCACGGCTAACTCACTGTGGCCAACTTGCCACAGCCAACTCGCCACGGCCAACTCACTATAGCCAACTCTCTCAATTTAAGTATTTAAAATATTTTTTTTAAAAAAAATTAATTGTTCTTATTCACATTTCATTTTGTCCCTCTTCGGCATCTTTTCTTTAATGATTATATTTCATCATGTCTTGGATACTAGTGTAACTCTTGTGTTGTCCCTCAGCAAGTTGACCATGGTGAGTTGGTGGCACTGAGTTGTCCTAGATCCCCTGTCAGCTAGATATACAAACAATCCACGTTTACTGAACTTAACTTGTTGGCGTTGTATAGTGTTGAACTTCTACAACTTAAAATTAAATTGCACTGTTTTGGATGAAGTCTGATATTAAATCTAAAATCTTGTTTAATTGTCGCTTGCCTAGATGATAGCGTTCATAGCTGCGTTTTTTGTATTTTATTCCTGGGGGCTCTTGTGAAGCACTGAGATATCTTCATTATTGAGGAACATATTGAATAAGAAACCAATGTCTAAGCAAATTCTGATAATATTCCATTTCACATGTGTTTCCTCATTTCCTCATATGCTCACTTGGCTTCACATTCATCTTCCACTTTAACAATTCCATATGAAAATGCTTCCCTGAGCACTGCAAAACACGCCATCTAAAGATGTATTTTTGTACTTTAAAAAAAATTAAAAACCCCACGCTACTCTGAAACTCTTTGGGAAGGATGAGAGAATAGATAATTGCGTTCCAATTTGCAAATTAACCTGGAAGACGAGGTTCAGGCTGACATTCACACACACACAAATTCCACCGAACATCCTTGGAAAGGACAATGTTGGTTGCACGGTTGAAAAAGTGAGCTGCATCCTGGCTGGGTTTGTTTGGTTGTTTTTTTTTTGCATCATCTCTCTTCCTTTTCACTGTCAAAAAGGAAGAGACATCTGACGATTGACTCCTCAGCCAAACAGGCTCCAGATTTTCTCATCGACAGGCTAATTCAAGAGAGCTCAGCCAGAGCGGTCAAAGATGGACCCCAAACTGACAAAAAGAGCATCTTAGAACTATTTAATTCTGCATAAATTATATGGTACAGTTTGGGCGCATCACATTTCACACTCAATTAGGGCCACTCTTACGGGGAGGCGACCCTGAAGGCCGGGCGCAAGGCGGGAGAAGCCCACCGTGGGCTGGCAGGGGAGGGGGGAGAAATTGTGGTGCTTCAAAGTATAGCTGTAACCATGGCAACGGCAGAAACCTTTCCAAGCACTGGAGATGGATATTGACTGTATCTCGAGGTAATAAAAAGCCAGAGCACCTGTAAAGACTTGGCGTAAGGGATGAGAAGACCTGTCACACAGGAGCAGACCAGGGATGATACAGCTTGAAGGAAGGAGAACCAGGGTCCACCAGATGCCGTTCATTGTGACAAAGGTCAGATCCTGCACTTAGCCAGAAGAAACCCAATGTATAGGTAGAGAAGAAGTGGTATCTGGCTCAACAGAACAGCCTATGAGAGGAAACTAGGAGTCTTGGTAGACCACCCCTGGTGAGGCCACACCACTCCTCCTCTCCACAAACCCCACTATCTTCTAGCACTGATGATGTGACCTAGTTGGGTCATAAAACGTCTGCAAGAAGACCACCAAACTCAGAGCGTGCCAAGGACCCCATAATTGTCCTCCTCCTCCTCCTCCTCCTCTCCACAAACTCCACTACCTTCTAGCATTGATGATGTGACCTAGTTGGGTCATGAAACGTCTGCAAGAAGACAAACAAACTCAGAGCATGCCAAGGACCCCAAAATTGTCCTCCTCCTCCTCCTCCTCCTCCTCCTCCTCCTCCTCCTCCTCCTCTTCCTCTTCCTCCATCCAGTTCTGGTCACCATGATACAAATAAGATGCTTTAGAGGCCCTTAAAAGAGTGCAGAGAAGAGCAACAGAGGTGATAAAAGGTCTGGAGGCTAAATCCTATGAAGAACGGTTGAGGGAGGTATGTCTAGTCTAACAACAACAGCAACAAAAGACTCAGTGGGGGCTTGATAGCAGTCTTCTAGCACTTGAGGGGCTCTCACAGAGAAGAGAGGGTCAATTTACTCTCCGAAGCTCCTGAAGGCAGGACAAGAAAGAATGGGTGGAAGCTTATTAAAGAGAGACCTAACCTAGAATTAAGGAGAAATTTCCTGATAGTGAGAACAATCTATCAATTAACAATTGACCAGTGGAATGGCTTGCCACCAAAAGGTGTGGGTACTCCATCACTGGAGATTTTCAAGAAGAGATTGGACAGCTATTTGTATAGAAATTTATAGGGTTTCCTGGTTAGCCAGTGGTTGGACTACAAGACCTCAAATGTCCCTTCCAGCCCTATGATTTTATCAGATACTCCAAGGCTTCTCCTTCTCCTTCTCCTTCTCCTTCTCCTCCTCCTCCTCCTCCTCCTCCTCCTCCTCCTCTTTCATCTTCTCCTCCTTCATCTCCTCCATCTCCTCTTTTTTTCTTCTCTTTTCCTGATTCACAGATGGTAATCTGAATTTTGACAATAAATGCACAGGAAGAGCAACAAGGGTCTTCAGAATAATGGTCCTGTTGAGAGAATCAAATTAATATGATTTCCCATTCTTAATTTGAATCCCAATAACAAGTGCACATATACCGTTCAATAAAATGAACAGCGACCAGGCAAAGAAAGGTTTGCTAAAGTCATTATTCCAATCGTTTTCTTCATAAAAGAATCCTCTTGTTGTGTTAGTTGTCATTTATCATTGGATGTAATAGCTAATGCCCTAGAAAACAGAAATAAAAGTCAGACATTCCATTGTGATCACTCGGAGAAATGAGCTGAAAGTAACTGAATGAAATATAACCCAGGCAAAGGCAGAGTTCTGCACTTAGCAGACAGAAATGAAATGCTCTGGTACAAAAGGGGAATAAGATTTTGCAACAGGAATTCATTGAGAGCTAAATAGGAGACCGCAGGATGTTGATACACCTGCCAGGAGTGCAAATGCAGTTGTTGGATGCCTCAGCCAAAATCTAATTTTCAAATCATAGGAACGTCTATGGAGAGGCTCAATCATCCAGGTCATGGTTGCCCCAAAGGTGTTTTCTTTCAAAAGGTAACTAGACTTTTTTTTCCCTTGAAGACATTTTACTTCTCATCCAAGAAACTTCTTCAGTTCTGATTAAATGGTGGAGGATGGAAGGATTTATATTTATATATTTATATTTTTATATATAGGAGAGCAAACCCATCAGGACGAGAGTCAGCAGTCCATCCGCATTTAAAAGACAAAGGCCGCTCTTTCGAAGACAGCAAAGTCCACATTTTGGACAGGGAGGACCGCTGGTTTGAAAGAGGGGTCAAAGAGGCCAGCTATATTAAAACTGAACAGCCCTCCCTCAACACGAGGGGGAGGGGTACGACATCATCTATCTCCAGTCTACAGCACAGTCCTTTCAGCAATTCCAAGAAGGCTCTAAACAACTCAGGTGACCCTGGCGACACAGATAAGCCTCCAGGTAGCACTAACAACTCTCTAAAAGAATGCAAATGACCAGCTGTCTGCAAGGAGTATAAATCTTTCCATTCCCCACCATCCAGTCAGAGCTGAAGAAGCTTCTTGGATGAGAAGAGAAACCTCTTCAAAAGAACACAAGGAAGTCCAGTTGCCTTGTAAAAAAAAAACATCTTTGGGATAATATGCCTCCCAGCTTCTTCCACTAATCAACTTGCCAACAAAAAGGGGAGAGGGGTGGGAAGCAAAGGGAGGAAACAGAAGCCATTCATGAACTGTGAGAGCCTGCGAAATGCCAAAGTCACTGCTGCAGGTGCTGAACGAAGAAGTGGGCTGTTCCAATAACATAAAGAGGTTTTTACTATTGGACAATATGAACACCCAAGGGGTGGAGACAAGGGAAGCTATTGCTTAACTGGGCAAGTTTTCACATGGGAAAAACCAGAGCTGGTTTTGCTTCTTCAGTTCCAAGATGGTGAATCCAATAAAGTTGTACCTTTGGGGACTTAATTGGCTTAAGGGTTCCTTTTGTTAAGTTTGCTAGTCAGACCATTGTTATTAAATCAGCTCATATGAGGCCCTTGGTGGTCTCTGAGCTTGGTGGCATTCTTTCAGACATTTCATTACCTAACTAGACAACAACATCAGTGCTAGGAGAGAGTGGGTTTGAAGAGGAGGAGGAGGAGGAAGGAGAGGGAGAGGGAGAGGAGGGAGAGGAGGGAGAGAAGGAGGACTGTGCTAGACTCTAACAATGTTACCTAGTTGGGTAATAAAAAATCTTCAAGTGAACAACCAAGCTGAGAGAGCACCAAGGATGCAAGAAGGAAGGAAGGAAGGAAGGAAGGAAGGAAGGAAGGAAGGAAGGAAGGAAGGAAGGAGGAAGCAAGCAAGCAAGCAATCTGTGTGCAGCCAGTTTGGTTTCTGAATGAATCTGGTCCCTATTTCCCTGCAAATTTCACTCCCTGAACCAAGGTTCAGCCCCACACCTTGTTCTCCACTGATGGATTCACCCACCCACCCCTGCCCAAATCTTGGCCCATCGCATCCTGGCAGAGACATCCTCAGCTGCAGGGCAAAGCCTCTCTCCTCGCCTGGCTGGCCCTCCCGCCATCTCATTAGCCGCGGGCCCGCCATTCTCCTTGGCATCTCATTTCCAGGATCGCTAGTGACAGTTCTCTAAATGGCTTGACATTCACAGCTTTCCAAGAGAGGCTGCCTGCCTTTAATATGCAATTGGTTTGTTTAGATGCAGAACAGAATTCTCTCTCTCTCTCTCTCTCTCTCTCTCTCTCTCTCTCTCCCTCCCTCCCTCCCCCCCCCTCTCTCTCTCCTGTGAATGCCAAGCATGAGAGAGGTTGCTTACAGACCCCGGTGTCCACAGAGAGAGGATCCAAGCTGTAACCTTGTGGTCTCCTGCTTCCTGGGAGCTTAGGAAGGACCTCAACATGTGCAGCCATGAGGGCAGTTGCAGGACACAGCTGGGACCAAAGACCAGACCTGCCCTTTGACAAATGAGCTGTATTTTTCTTATAGGACTTGCTGAAAAATACTCAGCATTCAAGAAATGTTGTACAGTGCTTATACAGAAGGATGGCCCTCCATAATCCCAGGCTGCTTGCTCCTTCCTTCCTTCCTTCCTTCTTTTCTTCCTTCCCCCTCCATCTCCTTCTGCCATTTCTTCTTGCCTTCTATCTAAAGCTCAAAGGTCCTTTACGAAGAAGACCCTCGCCTGGTTTTTGCATTGGTTAAAAGGGAGAGTGGAGAACTTAAGAGAATAGCTCTACATCAACCAAAAGAGTGCGGTTGAAGTGAGAGGGGAAGAAGGGATGCCTGGAGAGGGAAAAACTGTCCTGTAGAAGGGCAACACAACACAACCAGGCGTGCCAAAAATTCTAGAGGAGAAACAGCAGGACCACGCAGGAGATGGTGTGGCATCAGGACCCTGGACAGAGCCAGGGGGAACTGAGTGCAGGAGGGAGTCCCACCAGCAGGGATCAGGAGAGTTGATCCCTAGGGTGGGTTCTTCCTTTGGGTAGGTCTTCTTCTCACAGGGGAGTGGAATGGTGGAGAAACAGCATAAATGAAGCCCAGATGGTCTCTGCAGCTAAAGCATCAAGTGGGAGAAAGTTGTTGAACAATGAAGGAAGAAGAGTGGAGGAGTAGATATGGCATGCCAGCTTATCCGGGACCAGCTTCTGCAGTTGGCCATGGCCTTCTCCTTCATCTCGGAACTCCTCCTCACATTCTGACTACAACTCTACAATAGAACACAACGGTAAACAGCCTAATCAAGGAACCACCTAAACAACTCCCAGCAACACTGACAGGGCAAATAGAGAGCAAACCCTGCATCTTTCTAGCACTGATGATGTTGGGTCATGAAATGTCTGCAACAAAGCACCAAAGACCCCACAGTCCTCCTTCTCCTCCCCACCCCTTTCTAGCACTGATGATGTTACCTAGTTGGGGCATGAAATGTCTGCAAGAGAACAACCAAGCTCAGAGAGCACCAAGGACTCTACAATCTTCTAACCCTCTTCTAGCATTGATTATGTTACCTAGTTGGGGCATGAAATGTCTGCAGGAGAACAACCAAGCTCAGTGAGCACCAAGAATGCTACAATCTTCCTTCTCCTCCCCACCCCCTTCTAGCACTGATGATGTTCCCCAGTTGGGTCATGAAATGTCTGCAAGAAAACCACCAAGCTCAGAGAGCACCAAAGACCCCACAGTCCTCCTCCTCCTCTCCACAAACCCCTCTCCCTTCTAGCACTGATGGTGTTACCAGGTTGGGTCATGAAACATCAGCAGAAAACCCACCCAGCTCAGTAAGCACCAAGGACCCCACAGTCCAACCTGAGCTACAGAGATTCTCTTCTATTGAATACAACTGTGCGGAACTCAGGCCTCTATTCCTCTGGGTCTTTGGGGTAATAACTGGCTGAGTCCATGCAAGTTCATCTGGGTTTCTGGTTATCCAGACCTTGTGGCTGTCTCTCCCAGCTGTGTCAGAAAGTTCCTCCGTGCAGTCCACAGCTATTGAGGAAAACATAATAGATTCATTAGCAGTCTGGCATGAATCACTGCAGAGCCTCATTGCCCAGATTTGTATTTTGCTGTGTGTGTCAGGAAGCCCCTCTTGTGTACATTGATCTTCTGGCCTGCTTTGCAGACACCTCTGTGTTCCTTTAATAAAGCTTTAGATGTCTTTGCCTTCAACTTCCTTGCCCTCCTGTCTCCAGCATCACCTGCTGTCACTACTGATTGATTAGGGTAGCCATGGCAACCGATGAGCCAGTCAATCAGATCACAGCGCTGTGTCTACTGTCCTGACATCTCGGTTGCCCACATGTGGTCTAACACAACACATTGGTTTAATGGCAGCGCCATGAACAAAAAATGTAGGTGTGCAATAAAAGTAAATAAAGAACAAAAAATAAATCTTTCTTCCTTCCTTCCTTCCTTCCTTCCTTCCTTCCTTCTTGGACCTAGGATATTATGCAATAATTAGAACTCATGCAGAATCTGTTTATCTCCTATTTTTATTTATTATAATTGATCAAGCATCAGACACACCCATATTCATGGTCAACAGGCTGTAACAGCGAATCTAGAGTTGTTGGAGATGACAGAGCTCTCCACAGATGCTTCTGGGCACAGATGGCATGTTCTGACAAGTGCTTTGCGCGACCCTTCATTTTCTCCTGGGCCAGCAGCTCCTCCTCACATGTCACCACAGCTGCCACCAAGAGTGCGACTCTTGCCGTGCCTGTATTAAGCAGGAGAGGCTGCTCTCATTTCTGGTATTATTTAGTCAGGACGGGTTTCAACTGTTACTGTTGGCTCCTGTGTGTCCATGTCTTCCTTCCTTCAGTATCTTAGGGGCTGCCACCAAGAAGAGGGGGTTAACCCAGTAATGGGATTCAGCCGGTTCACACCACTTCAGCAGAACTGGTAGCTAATTTTTTGTTGCCCAGGCCCAGAATGGACTTCCAGAAGTGGCATTCATACAGAGAATCGGTTGTTCACATATTTGAATCCCACCACTGGGTTAACCGATTCTTCAAAGCACCTGAGGGCAGGACAAGAAGCAACGGATGGAAACTAATCAAGGAGAGAAGCAACCTAGAATTAAGGAGAAATGTCCTGACGGTGAGAACAATCAACAATCAACATGCCTTCAGAAGTTGTGAGTGCTCCATCAACAGAGGTTTTGAAGAAGAGATTTGTCTGAAATGGTGTAGGGTCTCCTGCTTGAGCAGGGGGTTGGTCTAGATGACCTACGAGGTCCCTTCCAACTCTCTTATTCTGTGTTCAGTACCCCAATCCATTGCTGCAACTGTGACTACCACTTTCCAGCTTACACAAACGACACTCCAGTACTAAGGGGCAAAAGACTGCCTCCCGCCGTGAGCTAGTTCTCCATACATAAAACAATTGAGCAAGCCTAAAAAAAAAAAAAAATACAGAGGAAATGTTCCTCAAATTAAGAAACATCCAGGATCCAGCAAGCCTCTTCTGAATCTAGTCCAGTGGCAGGGGAGTTTGGGTGGGGCAGGGGGGCCGAAGGTGTTAAAAAGCAAGGTGCAAGTCGTAAAATAAATAAATAAATAAAGAGTAAGGCTTCAATCACGCTGTTGCAACTGCCATCTTGACTTTCTTTGAATCTCTCCGCAATCACCTCTACCTGGTAGACATAGGTCCTAGCCATAAAAAACACCATCTGATATTTCTAAACAAAGTTCACAAGGAATCGCCCTTTGTATTGTGTCTTGAACAAGACCTGTCTAGGTTTTATCTTCTGAGTCTAACATGTTGCTTAGGATGGCTGTCGATCTTTGTGTCTCTGTCGTTGTTCTGCTTCGGGGCTCAAATGAAGGAGAGGATCATAGCTACATTTCCGTCAATGAGGGCAGCTTTTGAGAAGCTAAGCAACCTTTGCGTCCCATGTCTGGTGCCTGAAGCTATCATAAATCTACTTCGGAATCAATAGCAGTGCCTTCCTGATCATGGGGAAAACACAAGAGGATTGGAAAAGAAATGTGAAAAACATGAAGCCCATTTTAAAAGAAAAAAGTGAGGAAGAGAGAGTCATGTAAACTCTCCAGAATGGCCTTTAACAATGGCAGGGGTTAATGGCCAACACCATCAGCTCCACTCTACTGGTAACATATTGACTGCACTTTGGGTGGTTGGAAAGAGAACTGGACACGTGTGTGTGTGTGTGTGTGTGTGTGTGTATTAGGGGTGCAATGGCTCAGTGGTTAAAGATGCTGATCTTGTCAGCTGGAAAGCCCTGGTTCGAGATCCAAGCACTGTGCGATGGGATGAGCTCCTGTTTCTTGCCTCAGCTCCTGCCCACCTAGCAGTTCGAAAGCATGCAATGTGAGTAGATAAATAGGCACCACTTTGATGGGAAGATAACAACATTCTACGGACCTTTGGTGTATAGCCGTGCTGGCCATGGAAATGTCTTCAGACAACGCTGGTTTCCTCAGCCAAGAAACAGAGACGAGCAGTGTGCCATATCTATCTTTACCTATATCTATCTACCTCTATCTAATCTATCTATCTATCTATCTATCTATCTATCTATCTATCTATCTATCTATCTATCTATCTACTATCTATCTATCAATTTATCTATCTACCTCTATATCTCTATCATCTATCTATCTCTGTCTCTGTCTCTATATCTATCTATCCATCCATCCATCCATCCATCATCATTATCTATCTATCTATCTATCTATCTCTATCTATCTCTATCTCTCTGGCATCTATCTATGTCTATGTCTGTGTCTCTATCCATCTGTCTGTCTGTCTATCTATCTATCTATCTATCTATCTATCTATCTATCTATCTATCTATCTATCTATCTATCTATCTCCCCTTCATGGATTACTGCCTTGTAGTGGTGAAGGGGCTTGCATAATTCAATGAAGCTATGAGCTATGCCATGCAGGGCTACCCAAGATGGACAGGTCATAGCAGAGAGTTCTGACAAAATGTGATCCACTGGAGAAGGAAATGGCAACCCACTCCAATATCTTTGCTATGAAAACCCCATGGACAGTACCAAAAGGCAAAAAGATATGATGCTGGAAGATGAGCCCCTCAGGTCAGAAGGCGTCCAATAAGCTACTGGGGAAGAGCAGAGGGCTAGTACTAGTAGCGCTAGAAAGAATGAAGCGACTGGGCCAAAGCCGAAAGGACGCTCAGCTGTGGATGTGTCTGGTGGTGAAAGGAAAGTTCGATAAGATTTTTTTCTCCATAAGAACCTGGAATGTAAGATCCATGAATCAAGGCAAGCTGGACGTGGTCAAACAAGAGATGATGACTGAAGATCGACATCTTAGGAATCAGCAAACTAAAATGGACAGGAATGGGTGAATTTAATTCAGATGACCATCAGGTATACTACTGCGTGCAAGAATCCTTCAGATGAAATGGAGCAGCCTTCATAGTCAATAAAAGAGTAGGAAAAGCAATACTGGGATTCAATCCCCAAAATGACAGAATGATCTCAGTTCGAATCCAATGCAAACCATTCAATATCACAGTAGTCCAAGCCTTTGCCCCAACTACCAGTGCTGAAGAGGATGAAATTGACTGGTTCTATGAAGCCCTACAGCACCTTATGTCATGGTTCCGATTAATGAGACAGTTCAAACAAAATTCAGGCATTTTTTATCTAAAAAGTCTTAATAATGCAGCTTCGGCACTCATGGATGGATGCTAGAATCTGAAATCTCCTCCTCTAAGCCCATCATATCATACACAATTCCAACCCTTATTTACACATCATAAATCACATTATCCAATTAGTTTTACATATGAAGTTTCACTTCCCTTTCTGTGGCCGGCTATTTCTTATCTTCTCAAAATAGCTGTTTGACATTTCCCTCCCTTCTGTGATTCAAAGCAAAGCAGTTTAAACAAAAGGCTGCCTCTTATATTGTCAGTGCAAAAACATGTCAATGTTTGCAGCATTGACACCTTATAGAACTAACACCAAAAATGATGTCCTTATCATCATGGGGGATTGGAATGCTAAAGTAGGAAGCCAAAAGATAACCGGAATAACAGGCAAGTTTGGCCTTGGAGTACAAAATGAAGCAGGGCACAGGCTGACAGAATTTTGTCAACAGAATACGATGGTCATAGCAAACACTCTTTTCCAACAACCCAAGAGACGGCTTTACACATGGACATCACCAGACAGTCAACACAGAAATCAGATTGACTATGTGCTCTGCAGCCAAAGATGGAGAAGCTCTATACAGTCAGTAAAAACAAGACCAGGAGCTGACTGTGGCTCAGACCATGAGCTTCTTGTTGCAAAATTTAGACTTAAACTGAAGAAAGTAGGGAAAAGCACTAGGCCACTCAGGTATGAACTAAATCATATCTCTGATGAATACACAGTAGAGGTGACAAAGAGATTTAAGGAATTAGATCTGATATACAGAGTGCCTGAAGAACTATGGACAGAGGTTCACAACATTGTACAAGAGGTAGCAACTAAAACCATCACAAGGAAAAAAAATGCAAGAAAGCAAAATGGCTGTCTGAGGAAGCTTTGCAAATAGCTGAATAAAGAAGGGATGCAAAAGGCAGGGGAGAAAAAGAAAGATATACCCAATTGAATGCAGAATTCCAGAGAATATCTAGAAGAGATAAGAATGCCTTCTTAAATGAACAGTACAAAGAAATAGAAGAAAACCATAGAATATGGAAGACCAGAGATCTCTTCAAGAAAATTGGAGAGATGAAGGGAATGTTTCATGCAAAAATGGGCATGATAAAGGACCAAAATGGCAGGGACCTAACAGAGGCAGAAGAGATTAAGAAGAGGTGGCAAAACTACACAGAAGAACTTCACAAGAACGAGCTTAACGTCCCTGATAACCACAATGAGGTAGACACTGACCTCGAGACAGACATCCTATAATGTGAAGTGGGCATTAGAAAAGCTGAGCAACAACAAAGCTAGTGGAGGTGACAGTATTCCAGCTGAGCTATTCAAAATTTTAAAAGATGATACAGTAAAAGTGCTATACTCAATGTGCCAGCAAATTTGAAAAACTCAACAGTGGCCACAGGATTGGAAAAGATCAGTTTACATTCCAAATCCAAAGAAAGGCAGTGCCAAAGAATGTTCAAACTATCACACCATTGCACGCATTTCACATACTAGTAATGCTTAAAATCCTACAAGCTAGACTCCATCAGTATGTGGATTGAGAACTACCAGAAGTGCAGGCAGGATTTCGAAGAGGCAGAGGAACTAGAGATCAAATTGCCAACATACACTGGATCATGGAGAAAGCTAAGGAGTTCCAGAAAAACATCTACTTCTTCTTCATTGACTATGCTAAAGCATTTGATTGTGTGGATGATAACAAACTGTGGCAAGTTCTGAAAGAGATGGGAGTACCAGACCATATTATTTGTCTCTTGAGAAACCTATATGCAGGTCAAGAAGCAACAGTAAGAACTGGACACGGAACCACTGATTGGTTCAAAATTGGGAAAGGAGTCCGGCAAGGCTGTATACTGTCGCCTTGCCTATTTAACTTATATACAGAGCACATCATGAGAAAGGCAGGGCTAGATGAATCAAAAGTTGGAATTAAGATTGCCAGGAGAAATATCAACAACCTAAGATATGCAGATGATACCACGCTAATGGCAGAAAGCGAAGAGGAAATAAAGAGCCTCTTGTTGCAGGTAAAGAAGGAGAGTGCAAAAGTTGGCTTGAAACTTAACATTAAGAAAACCAAGATTATGGCATCCGGCCCTCTCAATTCCTGGCAAATAGATGGGGAAGAAATGGAGGTAGTGACAGATTTTATTTTCCTGGGCTCCAAGATCACCGCAGACGGGGATTGCAGCCAAGAAATTAAAAGACGTTTACTCCTGGAGAGGAAAGCCATGGCAAATCTAGACAGCACACTAAAAAGCAGAGACATCACCTTGCCAACAAAAGTGCGTATAGTCAAGGCTATGGTCTTCCCAGTTGCAATGTATGGCTGTGAAAGTTGGACCATAAGAAAGGCTGAGCGCCAAAGAATTGAGGTCCTTGAACTATGGTGATGGAGAAGACTCCTGCGAGTCCCTTGGACTGCAAGGTGATCAAACCGGTCAGTCCTAGAGAAGATCAACCCTGACTGCTCTTTAGAAGGCCAAATCCTGAAGTTGAAACTCCAATACTTTGGCTACCTAATGAGAAGGAAGGACTCACTGGAGAAGAGCCTAATGCTGGGAAAGGTTGAGGGCAAGAGAAGAAGGGGACGACAGAGAATGAGGTGGCTGGATGGAGTCACTGAAGCAGTAGGAGTGAGCTTAAATGGACTCCAGAAGATGGTAGAGGACAGGAAGGCCTGGAGGAATGTTGTCCATGGGGACGCTATGGGTCAGACCCGACTTCGCAACTAACAACAACATCTATCTATCTCTATTTTTCTTTCATCTATCTATCTCTGTCTCTGTCTCTGTCTCTGTCTCTGTCTCTGTCTCTGCCTCTGCCTCTGCCTCTGTCTGTCTGTCTGTCTGTCTGTCTGTCTGTCTGTCTGTCTGTCTGTCTATCTATCTATCTATCTATCTATCTATCTATCTATCTATCTATCTATCTATCTCTTCATCTCTATCTCTCTATTTCTCTGTCTCTCTGTTTCTGTCTGTCCATCCATCCATCTGACAGTTGACACCTGACAGTTCCTTCCTTCTTGAGAATCCAAACCCCTGAGTTTGCTTTCAGTCTGTCCCCTTCATGGAAATTTTTGAAACCACCCTTCCGTTTCTAAATAGCTTTGTCACTCCAAGAATGGAGCTGGCTCGAAGTAAACCAAAAGTATGCAACACACCTTAGCCCCCCTGTGCAAATTGCTGGGTGTGCAGTTACAGAAGAGCTGAGTTGATTTGATCTTGCAAGCTTAGGCCTTAATAGTTATTAAAGCTCTCCAGAAACTCACAGCTACTAGATCAAAGTAGCTTACAAGAATACCTCAAGTACTTTGCACATTAATTAAGATAAATGTGACATTCAAGCTGCCATATAGCTCAGATCTAAAATTCTCGCAGCCCACTTTAGAGGAGACAGCAAGCTCAGAGTTTGCAAGCATAGCAGAATAATGAAGATTTAATTCAACTGTTAAGCCTTAAGGCCTCACAATATACATCTTAATGTTTTCGCGGTGAGAATATATTTAAGAAATTGATTTGAATGAATTAAGATATTAAAATATTTACCCTGAGTTTCATTACCATATTTTAGCTGTGTCAGATAGTGAGCACTGGGTGGACGTGAAAATCGAGTTTCAAACTAGTCATAATGTCACTTTTTTCCACCGTATAAAATATCACTTAATCTCAGGGGTCCTGAAATACATAATTCCTTTCCTCCTCTGTACTCCTTGGAATTCTATCGTGGACATTTTGATGACAAATCTTTTTCAATGGATTCAGATGATGTTCCATATTTTTTATCTAGAACTAACACCAGAAGGTCTTAAAAATTGACATGGGACACCTGTACAAATGTAGGAGGCAGGAAGGAAGGAAAGCAGGTTAAGTGATTTTGGGCCAATCATCTGGAGACGGTGAGTTCTAGTCTTGCCTTAGCCATGAAAGCTGGCTGGGTGACCTTGGGCCAATCACCAGGAGACAGTAAGTTCTAATCCTGCCTTAGGCATAAAAGCCAGCTGGGTGACTTTGGGCCAATCACCAGGAGACAGGAAGTTCTAGTCCCACCTTAGCCATGAAAGCTGGCTGGGTGACCTTGGGCCAATCACCAGGAGACAGTGAGTTCTAGTCCCACCTCAGGCTTGAAAGCTGGCTGGGTGATTTTGGGCCATTCACCAGGAGACAGTGAGTTCTAGCTCTGCCTTAAGACACCCAAAACAAGCTGGGTGACTTTGGGCCAGTCTCTCTCAGCCCAACTCACCTCACAGGGTTGCTGTTGTGCAGAAAAGAGGAGGAGGAAAAGTATGTTGGATATATTCTCTGCCTTTAACAGAATAACCGAGTTGGAAGGGACCTTGGAGGTCTTCTAGTCCAGCCCCTGCTCAGGCAGGGGACACTATACCATTTCAGACAAATGGCTGTCCAGTCTCTTCTTGAAAACCTCCAGTGATGGAGCACCCACAACTTCTGGAGGGAAGCCGTTCCACTGATTAAATATTCTGACTATCAGGAAATTTCTCCTTAGTTCTAGGTTGCTTCTCTCCTTCATTGGTTTCCATCCATTACTTCTTTTTGCTGCACTCAGATGCTTTGGGGGATAGCTTGACTCCCACTTCTTTGTGGCAAACCCTTAGATATTGCTACACTGCTATCATGTCCCCCCTAGTCCTTCTCTTCATTAAACCAGACACATCCAATTCCTGCAACCATTCTTCTTATTTTTTTTTAATTCAGGGTGGACCTCTGCAGCAGAGCTGATGATGGAGTCAGTCCACTTCACATATTCTGATAAGACCACACTGTACTTTTAGGTGTTATGAGATGTGATTTCCCTTCCCCTCAACACTTCCGTTTTTCAGGAACTGTATGTCTTCAGTGAAAGAGTCAAAAAGAGTTTGGTTCCTAAATTCGCCACACCCCTGTGGGGAAAAAAACGGGTGACATCCTTTTCATCATGGACACCCAGTGTCTCTTTGTTGTAGTTAGTCATGTCCGACCCATCGTGACCCCATGGACAACATTCCTCCAGGCCTTCCTGTCCTCTACCATCTTTTGGAGTCCATTTAAGCTCACGCCTACTGCTTCAGTGACTCCATCCAGCCACCTCATTCTCTGTCGTCCCTTTCTTCTCTTGCCCTCAATCTTTCCCAGCATTAGGCTCTTCTCCAGTGAGTCCTTCCTTCTCATTAGATGGCCAAAGTATTGGAGTTTCAACTTCAGGATTTGGCCTTCTAAAGAGCAGTCAGGGTTGATCTTCTCTAGGACTGACCGCTTTGATCGCCTTGCAGTCCAAGGGACTCGCAGGAGTCTTCTCCAGCACCACAGTTCAAAGGCCTCAATTCTTTGGCACTCAGCCTTTCTTATGGTCCAGCTTTCACAGCCATACATTGCAAATGGGAAGACCATAGCCTTTGACTATGCGCACTTTTGTTGACAGGGTGATGTCTCTGCTTTTTAGTGTGCTGTCTAGATTTGCCATGGCTTTCCTCCCAAGGAGCAAGCGTCTTTTAATTTCTTGGCTGTAGTCCCCATCTGTGGTGATCTTGGAGCCTAGGAAAATAAAATCTGTCACTACCTCCATTTCTTCCCCATTTATTTGCCAGGAATTGAGAGGGCCGGATGCCAAGATCTTGGTTTTCTTAATGTTAAGTTTCAAGCCAACTTTTGCACTCTCCTTCTTCACTCGCAACAAGAGGCTCTTTATTTCCTCTTCGTTTTCTGCCATTAGAATGGTATCATCTGCATATCTTAGGTTGCTAATATTTCTCCCAGCAATCTTAATTCCAACTTTTGACTCCTCTAGCCCTGCCTTTCTCATGATGTGCTCTGCATATAAGTTAAATAGGCAAGGCGAAAGTATACAGCCTTGCCGGACTCCTTTCCCAATTTTGAACCAATCAGTGGTTCCGTGTCCAGTTCTCACTGTTGCTTCTTGACCCGCATATAGGTTTCTCAAGCGACAAATAAGATGGTCTGGTACTCCCATCTCTTTAAGAACTTGCCACAGTTTGTTGTGATCCGCACAATCAAAGGCTTTAGCATAGTCAGTGAAGCAGAAGTAGATGTTTTTCTGGAACTCTGCATTTCTTAGCAGCTCCTAACTGGGAGCAACAGCGTCTTCAAAGCACGGAACCATCATCATGATAAGTTCCCCTTATCACCAAAGTTATGGATGAGAGCTGAACGTTGCTGATCTGGTGGTAGACAGATAAATAAACCCCCAAATGGAACAATTCTTGGTGGTAGCACAGCCAAGAGATCCTCAGAATTTTAGCTTATCTTTAATTAATAAAATAGGCAGCCTCAAATCCCCAGGGATGTTCAAAAACCATTGTCTGACTCAGTCACAAATAATTAGAAATTGCTCCATCTCGGGATTATTAATCACTTCTTTTCTTCTCCTCAGTTAAAAAATAATAATAAACAGGAGCCAGAGCGATCGGCAGTACAGATAGTCTTCAACTTATGACCACAATTGAGCTTTAAATTTCTGTTGCAAACTCAGACTGTTCTTAAGCGAATTTTACCACCATGTTACCACCTTCCTTGCTGCAGCTTGTTAAGGGAATCACTGCAGTTGTTAAGTTAGTGACACAGCTGCTAAGTGAGTCTTTCCCATGGACTTTGCTGGTCAGAAGGTCGCAAAAGAGGATCACGTGACCCGGGACACTGTAACAGTCATAAATATGAGCCAGTTACCTAGCGCCTGAATTTTGATCACACAATCAAGGGGATGTTGCAACGGTCATAAGTGTGACAAACAGTCATAAGTTGGCCATCATAAATATGAACCAATTGCCAGGGGTCTGAATTTTGACAATGGGGTTGTTGCAATGGTCGGAAGTATGAAAAACGTTTTCCAACCCCACTGTAGCTTTGAATGGTCACTAAACAAAATCTGGTAAGTTGAGGACTATCTGTAACTTGAAGGAATGTTTCAAATTTTGCTTTTTGCAAAAGTTTAAAATCCACTAATCAGCTGTCCATCTAAAAAGCCATTTGCCCAATTGCGAGGCTAATCCCCTGAACTCTTCATTGAAATCTGATTTATTCTGTTGCTTTGATGATATTGTGTATTTTGTTTGCATCAGCGCTTCCATGGTATTTGTTCTCAAAGCAGCAAGCATTAAAATAATCAGTGATAAGGACAAGATAATTAAAAGAGGAAACTAATAAAAGGACAATCTTTAAAATGTTAAGCTGTTGAATTAAACTTAAAGATTGAAAGCATTATTCTTTTCTATACAAACTATAATCTCCAATGGAAAAGAATCTCTATAGCTCAGGATTGAACCGTGATGTCCTTGCTGCTCTCTGCACCTGGTGGTTTTCTTGCAGACATTTTATGACCCAACTAGGTAACATCATCAGTGCTACAAGAGAGTAGGGTTTGCACTCTGTTCATATACAAATGGCTTGTTCTGTGACTGTTGATGGGAGGAATAATAATAATAATAATAATAATAATAATAATAATAATAATAATAATAATAATAATAATAATAATAATAAAACCATTTCAGACAAATGGCTTTCCAGTCTCTTCTTAAAAACTTCCAGTGTTGGAGCATTCACCGCTTCTGGAGGCAGATTGTTCCACTGGTTAATTGCTCTAACTGTCAGGAAGTTTCTCCTTAATTCTAGGTTGCTTCTCTCCTTGATTAGTTTCCACCTGTTGCTTCTTGTCCTGCCTTCAGGCACTTTGGAGAATAGCTTGACTCCTTCTTCTTTGGGGCAGCCCCTGAGATATTGGAAGGCTGCTATCATGTCCCCCCTCGCCCTTCTCTTTGTTAAACTAGAGATACCCAATTCCAGCAACTGTTCCCTATATGTTTTAGCCTCCAGTCTTCTTGGGGGTTCCTTGATTAGGCTATTGTTTACTGCATGATTGTTGGTCTAGTATTAATCTAAATAGAAGATGGATGGATGGATGGGTGGGTGGGTGGATATGATGGATGGATGGATGGATATGATGGATGTACAGACACCAATAGAAGAGAATATTTGTAGCTGTGGGGTTCTTTGTTCTTTCTGAGCTTGGTTGTTTCCTTGCAGATGTTTCATTACCCAACTAAGTAACATTGTCAGTGTTAATAAGTGTGGGGTTTGCACCCACAAATTCTGTAGGCAAGACATTACATTACATTCTCTACATGGGGCTACCCTTGAAGACCACTCGGAGGCTCCAACTGGTACAGAATGCAGCTGCGAGAGTTGTGTTGGGAGTTTCCCGACACTCCCATGTCACACCTTTGCTCCGCGAGCTGCATTGGCTTCCAGTTGTCTTCCGGGTGAGGTTCAAGGTGTTAGTAATGACCTACAAAGCCCTACATGGCATGGGTCCAGAATACCTTAGGGAGCACCTGCGGCTGGCGTCAACTTCCTTCCGCCCAGTACGCTCCCACAGAGAGGGCCTCCTCAGGGTGCCACCGGTCAAAGAGTGCCGACTGGTGGCCCCCAGGGGGAGGGTGTTCTCTGTGGGCGTGCCGGATTTATGGAACCATCTTCCAGTCGAGCTCCGGATGGCGCCTGACCTTCGCTCCTTCTGGCGTGATCTCAAAACCGATCTTTTTGAACAAGCTGGCCTGGCCTGATGGGATGGGGTTGGGTTTTATAAATCTGTTTTAACTTTTTAATGTGTTCTAACTTATTCATGGGCATTGTTGTTTAATCACTTTTAATTTTTGTATTTCATTTTTTAATATGTATTGCCCTGTTCACCGCCCTGAGTCCTTCGGGAGAAGGGCGGTATACAAATTAAATTAATAAATAAATAAATAATTACACTGATTAATTATTCTCACGGTCAGGAAATCCCTGCTTATTTCCAGGTTGCTTCTCCCTCTGAGGAGCTTCTTGTCCTATCCCTCAGGTGCTTTGGAAAATAGGTTGACTCCCTCTTCTCTGTGACAGCCCCCCCCCCAAGAATTGGAAGACAGTGGTGTAAAGCAGGGGTCTTCAAACTCGGCCCTTTTATGACTCATGGACTTCAACTCCCAGAATTCCTCAGCCAGGCACACTGGCTGAGGAATTCTGGGAGTTGAAGTCCATGAGTCATAAAAGGGCCAAGTTTGAAGACCTCTGGTGTAAAGAAATGTGATCTTGATTCTATCCCTCTGTGAATGCAGCCTAGAACTGCGTTGGCTTTTTTGGCAGCTGCAGCACAAGGCTGGCTCATAATGAAGTGATTGTCCACCAGGACTCCGAGATCCCTCTCACAGTTACTACTATTGAGCAAGGTACCACCTGTGCTGTTCCTGTGCATTTGGTTTTTCTTACCTAAATGTAGAACCTTACATTTTTCCACCACTGAATTTCATTTCGTTAGATAGCACCCAATGTTCAAGTCTGCCAGGATCCTAGCTTGGTGAGTGCAAGAAATTTTATACAGTTTACAGTATTTTGTAATGTTGAGGCTTGCTTTGTGTGCTTCTGTTGTTTGATTGGTTTTACTTGTTTTGCAAGGGCTTGTGATGGGTCTTAAGTATTGGCTTCCCTTGGTCGTAATCCTGTCAAGCAAATGTAATTGATTTTATCCTGCTATCTTTAGTCTTCTCCCTCTAGCCTGCCTCCCTTAGTCAATAGGCAGCCTTGAGTCCTTTTGTGAATGACGGGGGTTACTCAAGTTCATGAATGAAACATGGTTTCTGTATTTTTTTGTCCTGAACTTGATCTTTATTCTTGTGATTTTTTTTGGGGGGGGGACATAGTATAGATTGTGGGAGGTCAGCTCCCCAGAGAAGGCAATATTAAAAGGGCAGAATATATTTCCCTAAAGGATTTTAAAAGCAGAAACCAACCCTGCCCCCAAATCTCTCTGTCCCAAGCACAAACCAACTCTATAGAAATGCAGATGGGATAATCTTGTCAGGAAACTCGGATTAGGAAGAAAGATCTCTAGAGTCAACATCAGCCACAGCCCCAGGGAATCAGGGGACATAATAGGACATACCCACAACCATCAAGAATCCTAGAGGGGCACACCTAGGCTAAGGACAGAATACGTGACAAAGGAAATACGAAGTTTGAAACAGGAAATAACTCCAGACAATAGAGTCCAGGGGGTAGAAAAACCCACTACCCACATGTGCTCAGCCCTTCTTTTTCTGTTGGATCCATCTTTCAGTCTGGCTTTCCTCTGCAATAAACTACAACCTTCTTCCCAAAGCAGTTGCCATGTTTACTCCCCGCTTGGAGGAACCATAATGAAGACTTTTCTTCCTACAATATATAAAAAAGATTGGGGTGTGTGTGTGTGTGCGTTCTTACCACAGTACCTTCAAACAGTTGGTAAATAAACTGGAAACGAAATATCCAACCCCTCTTTTGTCCACTGGTTTAAAACTTACAAAGCAGAAAAAAGAATGCTGCTCAAAGCAAGTTCAGATTAGTGGTATCATTTTTTACATTTTTATTTTTTTGCATCTTCACAATAGCCAAAATAAATATCTGCTCAGGAGAGAGAAGCTGTGGCTACCGTCCCCCCCCCCCCCGCCCCCTGCAAATGCAACCAGATGGATATGCTTTCAAGCCTTTGCTGAAATGAGCAAACAAAGCTTTTTACTCCAGGTTGAGGGCAGTGAGCTGTTAAGTGGTGCCCAAGAAAGAGTGCTGCTTTACTCCTTATTTATGTCCTATTGACATATTGTTGACGATTAGAAAGCAGCTGAGGGGAGCTCCTGGCCCCAAGCAGTTTATAGTCTCAAATTCAACTCCTTGAAAGGGAGAGAAAAGAAGAAAGGCGGGAAGGTTAAGGGTGGAGGAGAACCAGGCAAGAATTCACACTAAGTTGGGCTTATAGGCCATGGGTGGAAGGTTGGGGATCAAAGCCACCCACAGAAACTCACTTCCAGGGCAAGTTCAATTTTATGGAATCCTGCCATAAAATTGTGGCATGTTTTCATCCAACAATTTCTGCTGATGCTTGTAGGGCCAGAGGAAAGGAGAAGGAAAGTCCAAAGAAGGTATTTGTAGCTCGGGGGTGAAGTGTGGGGACCTTGGTGCTCTCTGAGCTTGGTTGTTTTCTTGCAGACATTTCATGACCCAACTAGGGAAGATCATCAGAGCTAGAAGGGAGGGGCTTGTGGAGAGGAGAAGGAGGACAGTGGGTTCGTTGCTGCTCTCTGAGCTTTGGGGTTTTCTTGCAGACATTTCATTACAAACTAGGGAACATCATCAGTTCTAGAAGGGGGTGGGGAGGAGAAGAAAGATTGTAGAGTCCTTGGTGCTCTCTGAGCTTGGTTGTTTTCTTGCAGACATTTCACACCCCAACTAGGTAACATCATCAGTGCTAGAAGGGAGGAGGAGGACGAATGTGGAGACCTTGGTGCTCTCTGAAGTGGGTTGTTTTCTTGCAGACATTTCACGCCCCAACTAGGTAACTTCATCAGTGCTAGAAGGGGGTGGGGAATGGGAGGAGGACTGTGGGGTCTTTGGTGCTCACTGAGCTTGGCTTCTATATAGTGGCTTGCCTTGCCAGTGTTGCTAAGTCTATGGTTTTCTCCTTGGTCAAGCCTTGATTAAGCTATTATTTTCTGCCTGAAAGATGGGGGGCTTTTCCAAGAGGGAGGGGGCTATGTTGACCATCTATTGCCACCTCAGCCCATGGCTACATTTGGGGGAGCTGTAGACCTCCAAGACATGGGCAGATCCAAAAGTCTTGCCCAGAGAAAACAGGGCATCTCCGTCAGTACTGTTGTGATTCAGGGTCAGCCTGTGGGTTCGGCAGTTGGGTCGGACGAATCAGAGGAGGAGGGGGATGTTGAAGACCTTGCTGAGGGGGTTGAAGATCTTGCTGATTATAGCCCTCAGGCAGGCTCCTCCCACTTGGTCACCATGGAGACCCAGCTGTGTGAGCCTGACAGTGTGGATGAAGATGACCCACAGCTGGCCCTGTTCAAGGACGCCCGACGCAGGAGGCAGTCAAGTAGGAGTAAAGGCTGTGGGGCTTCTCGGAAGGAGGCAGAGAGAGGCCACGCCCTGAACTCTTTATAAAGGGAATGTTTGGGGAGGGCTGGTTTGCTGAAAGCAACCGCTCATATAGTGTTTCAAAGCTCCTGTATCTTGGTACGTGTCTTGTTTGTTTTTTGTAGTAATAAATTTGGCAGGCGTCGTTCCAGCCTCTTGCCGTTTATAAAGGGGTTGCCTTTTCTGCAGGGCCGGTAGCAGGCTGGTACAGAACAAGTACATGAAGATACAAAACACCTGAAGGCAGGACCAAGAAGCAACGGGTGGAAGCTAATCAAGGAGAGAACCAACCTAGAATGAAGGAGGAATACCCTGGCAGCTAGAGCAATTAATCAGTGGAACAACCTGCCTCCAGAAGTTGTGGGTGCTCCAACACTGGAGGTTTTTAAGAAGAGACTAGACAATCACTTGTCTGGAATAGTATGGAGTCTCCTGCTTGAGAAGGGGGTTGGACTAGATGACCTCCAATGTCCCTTCCAACTCTGTTGTTCTATTATTCAGTTACATCTCACTCTTGGGGCTTGAGGAATAGGTATCTTTCCCTCTTAGCCCCCTCCCCCTTTGCCAAATGGAAAGCAAGATCTGCACGAACAAAGCATTATTCAACAGTTCCTAACAATAGCACAAAGTAATGAAAAAAAAGGCTTGATTCAGACAATAGTCCCTGAATTTTAATGCCTCGCTTAATGTTCTCCATTAAAACAGATCTATATTCATTTTCCAAATTCATTCACATGCAGGTGGAGAGAGAGAAAGAGAGATCTCAAAAGAGCAGTCACCCTGAATGTCACCTGGATGCATATTTGGAGAACACATAATTCTGAAGAACATGCCTCTGAGCGCAGGCAGAGTGCCACCTAACCCACAAATAGGAAGAAACAAACTTTAATTCCATCTATGTCTTCTAGTTTGTCCCAGTGCTATGTTTCTATGGAAATCCTTAGAAAAACTAGGATGTTGGCCTAAAGAGACACTTTGTGGTTTCATTTTGGACTAAAACCGGAGAATCCAATCTGTGGGAGGTCAAGCTCTTTTTGTGGTGAACTCCGGTTCTTGTCTCTGGTGAAACTCAGATGTCTTTCCCAAGAAGATAAGAGCAGGAGTTTCAGACCTGCCGAATTCTATGAAAGCCTGATCTCTTCCCAGAGGGATCTGCAGCAGGGATCTGCAACCTTGACAACTTTGAAGACTTGTGGACTTCAGCTCCCAGAATTTCTCAGCCAGATGATGGCTGAGGAATTCTGGGAATTGAAGTCCACAAGTCTTAAAGTTGTCAAGGTTGCAGACCCCTGATCTACAGGATCAGTTACTCAGACAATTGTTATAGAATATAGAATAGAGCTGGATGGGACCTTGGAGGTCTTCTAGTCCAGCCCCCTGCTCAAGCAGGAGAACCTATACAATTTCAGATAACTGAGCATCTAATCTCTTCTTAAAACCTCCAGTCATGGAGTGCCCGTGATTTCTGAAGCTGGTTAATTGTTCTTATTGTTAGGAAGTTTGTCCTTAATTCCAGGTTGCTTCTCTCCTTGATTAGTTTCCATCCAGTTTTTTTTCTTGTTTTGCCTTCTGGTGCTTTGGAGAATAGGTTGGGCGCCTCTTCTTTGTGGCAGCCCCTCAAATACTGGAATACTACTATCATGTCACCCTTATTTCTTCTTTTCTTTAGACTAGCCAAACCCAAGTCCTGCAGCCGTTCTTCATATGTTTTAGTCTCCAGGCCTTTGATCATCTTAGTTGCCCTTTTCTGAACTTTTTCCAAAGTCTCAACATCTTTTTTGTAGCATGGTGACCAAAAGAGATTGCAGTATTCCAGGTGTGGTCTTACTAGGGTTTTATAAATACTTTACATGATCCTGATTCTATGCCTCTGTTTATACAACCCAGGATTGTATTAGCTTTTTTGGCTGCTGCTACACACTGCTAGCTCATAGTCAATTGGCCCTTTTAAGTCACAGGCAGGGAGACCTGTTTCAAAGGAACTGTTCTGTTCCAGCCTATGACTGACCCTGTTTGAATGTCAGGGACAACCCCTTTTTATAGTCAACAGGCTGGAAAAACCCAACCAAATTTATTTACAAAGAAATTAAAAGTTCAAACAAGAGTTAAACAGGAACAACAGACCACGACTCTAGCAGAAGATGTTCAAACGGTTGCCTTCAGCAACCAGCACCTCCCACCTTTTATCAGCAGTCCCAAGGTGTGGCTTCTCATTGCCTTCTCCTCCTCTCACCGAGTTGCCTCATTGCCTTTCTCTGTTCTGCTCTGCTGGATTGCCTCCTGCTCCTAGCATCCCTGAATAGATCCAGCTGTGAATCATCTACGTCCAATACCTCATGCTCACACAGCTGAGTCTGATGAGGAACATGATGGGAGGGGCCAGGCTGAGAGTCCTGCAGTGCATCAGAGCCTCCCTCTGACACCAAAGGCTCTCCAAACCCATCCTCTTCCTCCTCTTCAGAATCATCAGACTCAGCTGCCGGTACCACAGGCTGACACTGAATCACAACAGGAACTCTCCTCCACCCTCAAGGAGCTTGAATGAATATTGAACCCTACAGAATTAAAATTCTGACTGCAAATTCTTGGGATGGAGTCCCATCACATCTGGAGAATATCCATGTGAATCAGGATGTCACAGATTCCTAGACAATGAAATATTTATTTATTTATTTATTTATTTAATTTATATACCTTGACAGGTATATCTTGACAGCCACCTCATCTGTTTTGAGGCAGAATTCAGAAGGATCCCTACCAATGTTGGCTTGCCAAGCAATCATGGAGACCTCTTCAGCACAGGAACAACAAAGACTTTGGTTCTCTCTTCAAAGTGCCTCTGGGTCTCCTAACATTAACCTGATACCACCTTTCTGCCAAAGCTCAGGTGCTCCTCTCCTACCAAAGCCACCTCTAGAGATGCTTGGGGCTGCCTCATCTTAACTTGTTGACTTTGAATAGTCTTTTCTAACCTTCCATGTAGATGTCCACAGCCTTCTTATCCTTCCATATCTTGGCCAAAAAGCAATAAACATCTTGGAGGCATGTAGAATAGCAGAATAACAGAATTGCAAGGGACCTTGCTAGTCTTTTACTTCAAACCCCTGCTCAGCCAGGAGACCACATACCATTTCAGATAAGTGGCTGTCCAGTCTCTTCTTAAAAACCTCCAGTGATGGAGCACCCACAATTTCTGGAGGCAAGCCATTACACTGGTGAATTGTTCTCACTGTCAGGAAGTTTCTCCTTAATTTCAGTCCCAAAGCTGCTTTTTCAAGAGGCAACAGGACTTTCTGGTTTTTCTTTGAAGATGTTTCGTTTCTCATCCAAGAAGCTTCTTCAGCTTCAGTCCAGTTGCCTCTTGAAAAAGCAGCTTTGGGACAACCACGACCTGGATGACTGAGAATCTCCACAGACACTCCTTAATTCCAGGTTGCTTCTTTCCTTGATTAGTTTCCATCTGTTGTTTCTTGTTTTGCCTTCAGGTGTTTTGGAGAATAGGTTGACTCCTATTGTAGAAGCTCATCTCCTCCTCTTTAAGGTGCTCCTAGGGGATTTTGAAGATGTCCCCTTGTTCCTGCCAAAGAAGACTTGTTCATTGACCCCCCCCCCAGGGTGATGGTTGTGTGGAAACAAGCCAGCAAGTAACAGAGATTATGTCTGTAGCTCATGTCCACACTAGTCCCTGGATTCCAAAAATCAAGGCAAGTTCCTCAGCTTGAAAGAATTTATCCTGTCACTCTCCTTCTTATTGGGGGGGGGGGCTAAAATTAACCATTTTATTCCACTAGCTCTCCTGTGCCAACTCCCTGCTGTCTCTACTATCCTGGGAACCCAATTCAATTTGCCTCTATCCTACTTAAAATATGACACCTGGAGCTGAGTTGACAACATTTTCACCACCAAAGGAAGAAAGACTTGCTTAAAAGGAGAGGACCCCCCCCCTTTTTTAGTTTCCAGCCTGAATTGAGCCCTTGCAGAGAGATGGCTTTGAGACCCAGATGTTGGCCTAGTCCAGGGGTCTTCAAACTTGGCCCTTTTATGACTTGTGGACCTTAACTCCCAGAATTCCTCAGCCAGGCGGCCTGGCTGAGAAATTCTGGGAGTTGAAGCCCACAAGTCATAAAAGGGTCAAGTCTGAAGATCCCTGGACTAATCCATGCCTCCAAATGGGCCAGGATACCATTGACTCCCTTCAGCTGTCGTTCAAAACCAGGTCATCTCATGCTTGGACTATTTCAATGTAGTCTACATGGGGTTACCCTTGAACAGCATAACAGAATATTATATTATTATGCTGTTATTAGTATTATGAAGAATAACAGACTAACAGAGTTGGAAGGGACCTTGGAGGTCTTCTAGTCCAACCCCTTGCTCAGGCAGGAGACCCTATACCAGGGGTCTTCAAACTCGGCCCTTTTATGACTCATGGACTTCAACTCCCAGCATTCCTCAGCCAGGTATGCTGGCTGAGGAATTCTGGGAGTTGAAGTCCATGAGTCATAAAAGGGCCGAGTTTGAAGACCCCTGCCCTATACCATTCCAGGCAAATGGCTGTCCAATTTCTTCTTAAAAACCTCCAGTGTTGGAGCACCCACAACATCTGGAGTTAAGCAGTTCTACTGATTAATTGTTCTCACCATTAATAAGTTTCTCCTTAGTTCTAGGTTGCTTCTCTCCCTGATTAGTTTCCATCCATTACTTCTTGTTCTGCCTTCAGGTGCTTTGGAGAATAGTCTGACACACACACACCTCTTCTTTGTGGCAGCCCCTCAAATATTGGAAGACTGCTATCCTGGTCCTTGTTTTCATGAAACTAGACACACCTAATTCCTGGGTATGATTGTGACTCTCTCGCGATTTGTGATTCTGTTGTGATTTTACACATTGGGATATACATTTATGGTTTTATTTTGATGTTGTAAGCTACCCAGTGTTGTCTTGCAGCAAGATGGGCTGCAAACTCCATCCATCCATCCATCCATCCATTCATCCATCCATCCATAAAATTCCTCCCGGCTGGATGCTAGCACACTTGCTGGCTGCAGGGCATGGATGCACCAAAAGTATTCTTCTCAAATGAAATCTTATATCAGAGGAAGAGGGAGAACATTTTCCACCACCACCACCCCAGTTGTTTTGGGATGAAAAAGCCTTGAAGGGACTGAGATGGCCATGGCGTGGGGGGAACCAGCAGACTCTCCATTCCATTCTCTTCTTGAGTCACCAGTTGACCTGTGGTTGCCATTTGGCACAAGTTCAGCCAGCATCCAGCTGGCCTTGGCTGACCTCCAAAATCTGAGTAAGGTTGGAATTGGCCTGGATGGGACCTAGGACTCCAGGCTGGACTGGAAAGAAGCACAGATACAAAGAAGCAGCTTCTGATATTCTTCCCAGCAGTTATAAGTAGCATTTTATTTTAACCTCTCTCTCTAAATTTGCATCGTTCTGTTCTTCTTTTTATAATCTCTCCTGTTCAATCACCCAAGCCATAAATCATGAGTTCATTTTCTTTGTGTTTATGCAAAAAGTCCATAAGAGGTTAGCAGTGGATAATGTCTCCTCTCTAATCAAAGAAGTCAGCTCATTCATTCCTGGTGCAATTCATACCCAAGATCTGCAGACAGGCCAGGATGGAGCCTGCTTTGACTAGATGGGGTGAACTGAGACTGGGACTAAAACCTGGGTCTTTCTTCAGGTAAAGTTAGCCCCCACCTGCTTGGCCTTCTGAAAGAGCCTTGAAACCTGCCTCTGCCAGCTGGGCGGGGGACACTTTATGCTGGGGGGGTGGCAGAGGATTCGTACGCCCTTGTCGCGTCTCCTCTTGGTTTTTAGTTTCTTATTTAATGCTCTAGACTAGAGGTTCATTGCTGTGTATTACATTTTTATCATTTAGTTAGCTGCCTAGAGTTGCTGCAACTAGTGGGATGGAAAGAAAAGGAAAAGAAAAGAAAAGAAAAGAAAAGAAAGAAAAAGAAAGAAAGAAAATAAGAGAAAGGGAAGGGAAAAAAGAGGAAGGAAGAGAAGAAGAAAGGTTTGTGGGTAAGAGGGAGGGAGGGAGGGTGGAAGGAAGGGAGGGTGGAAGGAAGGAAGGAAGGAAGGAAGGAAGGAAGGAAGGAAGGAAGGAAGGAGATGGGAGAGAGGAAAGGAGGGAAGGAGCAAGGGAGGGAGAGGGAGAAGGAAGGAAGGAAGGAAGGAAGGAAGGAAGGAAGGAAGGAAGGAAGGAAGGAAGGAAGGAAGGAAGGAAAAAGAAAGAAAGAAAGAAAGAAAGAAAGAAAGAAAGAAAGAAAGAAAGAAAGAAAGAAAGAAAGAAAGAAAGAAAAAGGAAGGAAGGAAGGAAGGAAGGAAGGAAGGAAGGAAGGAAGGAAGGAGAAACAAGAGGAAGGAAGAGAAGAGAGAAAGGCTTGTGGGTGAGAGGGAGGAAGGAAGGAAGGAAGGAAAGAGATGGGAGGGAGGGAAGGAGTGAGGGGGAGGGAAGGAAGGAAGGAAGGAAGGAAGGAAGGAAGGAAGGAAGGAAGGAAGGAAGGAAGGAAGGAAGGAAGGAAGGAAAGCGGAACAGGGGAATTGGACAACTTGCCACAGCCAAACTCTTCACGGCCAACCTGCTGCGGGACAACTCAGTGTGGAACAATTCAACAATTTTATTTAATTATTTCAAATAAATTTTAAAAATATTTTTTGTCGATTACCTTTCTGCCCCTCCTTTTGCATCCTTTCTTTAATGATTCTGTTCCACCATTTCTTTGACATTAGTGTAACTTTTGTCTGCCAACGAGTTACCCTGTGGCAAGCTGGCTGTGGCGAATTGTCACAGACCCCCTGAGCAGGGCTCCTGCTGCTTCTGTGGTGATTTCAGCATCACTTTGAGTTGCTGGCTCTCCTCCTCTTGACGTCCCAGAGCAGCTGCCCAGCGGCTGCCCAGCCTCCAGCTCTAGGCCCCCCACTCTCCTCTTTGGGCTTGTTTCTGCCCAGGTTCTTCCAGAGGTGTCTTGATTGAACACCATTGTAACTGGGGAGGTGCCCAGCTGTGATGTCAGGGAGGGGGCAGGATCAGACACGGCAGCCAGGAGAAGCCCAGGTGGGCTCCTGAAGCCCGACCCTCTCCATTCCTGCTGCCACACACAGATCAGTGACCTCCTGAAAGGCAGGAGAGCAACTGGTGAAGAGGAGCCACCAATTGTTCATCGGGGCCTCCTTCTGCAGCGATTTCCCTGGTGGGATTCAACTCGGTCAGGGGTAGGCAACCTTGGCTCTTTTATGACGGGTGGACTTCAACTCCCAGAATTCCTGAGCCAGCCACGCTGAGGGGAAAGGGAGAGGTTTCCAAGCTGAGCCGTGCTGGCTGAGGAATTCTGGGAGTTGAAGTCCACCAGTCATAAAAGAGCCAAGGTGGCCTACCCCCTGAACTAGGTGAACAACCGGTTCTCTGTGTAGATGCCGCTTCCGGAAGTCCATTCTGGGCCTGGACAACGAAAAAAATAGCTACTGGTTCTGCTGAACTGGTGCGAACTGGCTGAATCCCACCGCTGAGCAATTTGGAAGGGAGGCACATGAGGCAAGGCAGGAATTGGTCAGAGGAAGGAAGAGGAGTCTTGTGGAAAAAGGCGGTAGTGGAGGAAAGCCAGAAAGAGATGCAAAATTAAGCGTGTAGAAAGAAAACAAGCACCCTAATGACCAGAGTGATACCATGTCAAGATGGTGCTCACAACCATCCCCCTTAATTTTTTTATTGAAAAATTTTAAAATACATTTTTAAAAACATAAACTCTCCCCCTCCCCCTCCCCCCACTTTCCCACCCTTCCCCTCCCCCCCTGACTTCCCAGAGCTGAATACAGGGTATAAACTTTAACCAACTTAAGCTAAAATATGCTAACCAACTAAAAAAAGACACATTCGATTCTATCGCGCTTTAACTCCTCTTAACATAACTAAATAACTAAATAATACATCATATAATACTAATACTTATTCATATACTAAATGAAACCTTCCAGTCCCATTTTTATTCTGAATATAATCGATCCATCTTCTCCATTCCAAAATAACCCCCTAACTTTTTTTTTTATAGGACTTGCAAAGTGTCTAATCGAAGGGGAGGAGTTTTCACTAAATGGTTCTGGCTGCATTGGGAAACTGCCAGCTGGGCTGGAAGGAAGGGTCAAGCAGGGTATTAGCCCTGAGTGCTTGTGTAGCTGCAAGAGGCATAAGGCTGATCCTCCTCCCCCCACCCCACCAAGCTCCGTGAAACCTTACCTGGTGCTTCCCATAGGAAGGCAAGCAGTCTGGGGAGATTCCTGTATTCTACGCAGAAAACAATAAAGTTGCATGACTTAGCTACTACTGAGTGCTTCTGTGTGCCATCTTGACTTTTTGACAGTCCATCAGAGGGGGGTGGCAACCCTTTTCTCTCCTGCTGGAACCAATCCTGATCTTCTTCCCTGTTCCCCTCAATCTTTTTGTTTTTTTAATAATGTTTTATTTTATTTCAAAAGCTAAACTACAACATCCAAAACTAAAAAAAAAAGGAACGAGAACAAGAAAACAAAATGAAACAAAAAAGTGCAGCCAAAGAAAATAACAAATGTAGAGTGTCCCCACCCTGGTGGGATATGATGAATATATTTCAGCAATAATACCTTTTCCCTTTTGCAAAATCGGTTCACAATTTCCTAAACAGGCTCCTACATCTTCAGCAATTTGGTTCTTCCCTCCTGCCTGAAGTAGGGAATTGCTGTGCCATCTCTTTGGCCCTTTGCCAGGGCTCCGTCGCAACAGCCAACTTTTCTGAGTCGTGCCATCTGCTGCGTTTGGTCAGAGCACCGGTGACCCACAACATCCACGGGGAAATCAGCTCTGAACGTGCACAGAGTCTTCGGCCCACCTTCCGCAGCAGCAGCAATTGCATTTGTGTTGCCTTCCAAGCCAGCCATGCTCCCTGTGTGATGGGCAGAACTGTGGGCTTCTAGATCCCACACCTACCTTGGACTCCACAGAGGAACCAGCGGCACATTAGGAGTGACTTTGATTTTAGGCTTTACCAATTAGATAGATTAGTTGTTCTTGAAATGGCTAGTTCAGGGGTAGGCAACCTTGGCTCTTTTATGACTGGTGGACTTCAACTCCCAGAATTCCTGAGCCAGCATGGCTCAGCTTGGAAACTCTCCCTTTCCCCTCAGTATGGCTGGCTCAGGAATTCTGGGAGTTGAAGTCCATGAGTCATAAAAGAGCCAAGGTTGCCTACACCTGGGCTAGTTTATACTATTATATAAAAGTAAAAAGTTGAGGTTTGAGGTTAATGTTTTATTCTACTGCACCAAAGAGGGTCGGAAGTCAATGCTTTTTTTTTCTTCCTTTTCCCCTGTCGAAGGAAAAGTCTTCGTCATGGTTCAGTCCAAGCCGGGAATAAACAACATGGTGACTGCTTTAGAAAGAAGGTTGCAGTTTATTGAAGAGGAGAGCCAAACAGGAAGATGGCTCTGGAAGAAAAGAGAGTGAGCACATGTAGGGAGTGGGTTTTTATACCCTCTGGAGCCTTTTGTTTGGAGTTGTTCCCTGTGGCATGAACTTTGACTTGAGTCTGAGTGTGTCTTTCTGGCATTCTGATGGTGGTGGGTTAATCCTATTACATTTAATTTTTAATTTATTTAATTTATTAATATTTCTATACCGCCCTTCTCCCGAAGGACTCAGGGCGGTGTACAGGGCAAGAATAAAACACAAAGCTACAAAAATTAAAAAGTAATTAAATACATGCCCATAAAAAACAATAAGTACATTAATAAAACCCCAATAAAATGATAGTAAAAACCCCACCAATCCCCCCTCAGGCCAGGCCGGCTTGTTCGAACAGGTATGTTTTCAGATCGCGGCGAAAGGAGCGAAGATCGGGCGCTGTCCGGAGCTCAACCGGTAACTGGTTCCATAGCTCCGGGGCGCCCACAGAGAAAGATCTCCCCCTGGGGGCCACCAATCTACGTTCTCTGACCGGTCGCACCCTGAGGAGGCCCTCTCTGTGGGAACGCACAGGGCAGAGGGAAGTTGACGCCGGCAGCAGGTGTTCCCTAAGGTACTCTGGACCCCTGGGGTCATATCCTGTTTCCCTGGGGCTGGGGCTGATGACTCTTAGATTTTTGGTGTGAGTGGTTGTTGACTCTAGAGATCTTTCTTCCTAATCCCAGTTTCCTAACTCCAGTCTTTCTGACAAGATTATCACATCTACAATTCTGCAGACTTGGTTTCTGTTTGGGACAGAGATCTGTGAGCAGGGTTGGTTTCTGCTTTTAAAATCCTTTAGGGAAATATATTCTGCCTTTTAAATATTTCCAAAAATATTTCTTTCTCGGGGGGGGGCTGACTTCCCACACCCCCTTGCTTTCCCCCACTTTTCCCTTTCCCCTTCCATAACGTCCCTACTATTTACTTTCATATTTTCTTTGTATGCCATATTATAAACCAATAAAAATTTAAATGAGTGACTTGGAAACAGGTGCAATGGCATTACACATGACTGAGTCTAAATTTTCCATTTCTGTGATCACATGTATCCATCTCATCAAGCCCAATGAACATCTGAAGTGGTATCAGATCTCCTGCCCCAGGGGTTGGACTAGAAGACCTCCAAGGTCCCTTCCAACCTTGTTATTCCATGTTGTAAGTTTTCTCGGCTTACTCCAGATGGGTGTTCTTAACTGGACAGAAGGTCTCCTAAGAGCTTATCCTCAAGGGGCCACTTGCAATTAGGGAATCCTGCCAAAATTTGTAATTACTCGGTTCACCAGATTAAGCTATTCAGCAACTAAAGCTTCCGAAAAATATATATATTTCAAAGCTGTTGACCTCAAAAATGGTTCTTTGGTTCTTCGCAGTGAGGAAGAAGATGAAAAGCTCATGCAGGGTCTGGCAGGGCATTCAAGGACCATCCGCACAAAACCTTGTTAAAGTTTAAACCTTCAACAAATCTCTGGATTCAAGGCTTTGGGGGGCGCCTTAAAAACAAACACATTTATGCAGACTTAAAAAATTTTTTTGATGGAGTAAAATTTCATTCCTTGGGTGCACTGAAGATCATCCCCGAAAGGGTACATATTCACAGCCACGATGAGTGTGTGTGTGTGTGTGTGTGTGTGTTTTCAAGGGAAGACACAAATTAGAAACAGTGCGATCCAAGCAAAGTAAACAGCACAAATGGCCATTCATTTTTTTTAAAGAAAGAAAAACGTCTTTTACACCGAGTTGATTAATATTCTGCAGCTGCTTCTACACAACTTTCTGTGTTCAGGGTTGGCCCTACCCCTGCAGGCTGTTAGAAAAGCAGTCAAGACCTGGAGCTTTTCCTGGGTCAGCATGAGCAGAGCCCCCAATTAATAAGTTATATTTCAGCTTTGGCTGCTGTTTTGTTGCGAGTCACTTTCAATGCTCTGTGCTATTTGTGTTTTGCATTTGTTGTTCGGATGTTTATATGCTGACCAGAATCATGTTGTTTAAAAGAGCAGCTCTATATAAAATAAATGAATTCTCATCTGAGCTACTGAAAAATATTTGAGTTTTTACAAGACACAGTGCAGTGAACCGTAAACCAACCAAACAGGCTAAATCTGGAAAACATTTAAGCCATTATCCTCCTCATAACTACAAGCAGAGTCTGCGCTTTGCACAATAGATAAAAAGTCACCACAACAACATAGAAGATAGGGCATAAAATAGTAGGGCTGTTGTTATATTCTTGGCAGTTTTGGGACTTGGTGGTGGAACTATCAAAAAGATAACAGAATTCCCATCAATACTGATGGAGCAAGCGAATTGTATATAAACAGAGAACAAACCCTACTCTCTTCTAACGCTGATGATGTTGCCTAGTTGGGTCATGAAACGTCTGCATGAAAACAACCCAGCACAGAGAGCACCAAGGATGCCCCAGTCCTCCTCCTCCTCCTCCTCCTCCTCCTCCTCCTCCTCCTCCTCTCTACAGATCCCTCTCCCTTCCAGCCCTGAAGATGTTACCTAGTTGGGTCATGAAATGTCTCCAAGGAAACCACCAGGCTCAGAGAGCACCAAAGACCCAACAATCATTCCTCCTCCTCCTCCTCCTCCTCCTCCTCCTCCTCCTCCTCCTCCTCCTCCTCCTCCTCTTCTTCTTCTCTGCAACCACCCTTCCCTCCTAGCACTGATGATGTTATCTAGTTTGGATCATGAAATGTCTGCAAGAAAACCACAAAGCTCAGAGAGCACCAAGGACCACACAGTTCAACCTTGAGCTACAAGCCTTCTCCTCTATCAGTATTGCTTTTAATCCAACATGGCATAGGATTACGAACAACCACCATGGTTGATCATCCAGAGCCGGTAAGATCTGCATTCCCAAAGTCTACTTCTCCAAGGCTATTGTTTACAGTAATTTCTTTTTTACCATTCTCTCTCCAGAGGTTACATCAGAGCCACGTTTTGAACTTCAGCTATGGAGTTATCCCACGTGAGGACAAGGGCAGACCAAGTGATTTTCAACCTCCACTCCTCACAACCAGGCCTTCTTTCTGTTCAGACTAGGGGAGAAAGTGTCCTTTGGCCTAAACATGGGGAGGAGAAGCAAAAAAACCCATGAAGGACATTGCACCAGCTGGTTTGTGAAGGCGGGGTTGGGGGACAGAGATTCATGCCTGCAATTGATGGCATCTCCCACAAAACCAAAGAGGACTTTTGGACATTCCTTTATCCCTCTATGAAAGCCCCTGAGATATGAACGTGGACTGTGAAACTCACAATGACAGTTCGTCAAGACCCACACAGGATCTTTGTGTGAATGGAATGCAAAGGTGGGGAAGCCCCAGAAAAAAAGGGGGGGATTCTTGACCCCCACCCCAAGCCCAGCAGGAGCTGAAGGACACCGTCAACACCATCCTGAAAGCTCATTGCTGTGAGCTTGGAGTCCTTTGCCTGATGTTCTTCCCCTCTCTTTGTAAAGCAGGCGGGTCTGTCCCTTCCTGGCTGACCTCTGTTTCAGCAGATTTGTAGGAACAATGCTCTGCCGTGATGGGTTTTGTCAAGGATGACAGACACGGAGCCAAGATGCAAGGCATGGCTGGAGTAGCTGGCTTCTCAGTGACTTCAAGCGTCTTGTTAGGATCTGGTTGTATGGATGTATAGGCTGTAATTGGGGATGTCTAGTTTAATGAAAAGAAGGATAAGGGGGGACATGATAGCCATATTCCAATATCTCAGGGGTTGCCCCAAAGAAGAGGGAGTCAAGCTATTTTCCAAAGCACCTGAAGGCAGGACAAGAAGCAACGGATGGAAAAAGAATCAAAGAGAGAAGCAACCTAGAACTAAGCAGAAAGTTCCTGACAGAACAATTAACCGGTGGAACAACCTGTCTCCAGAAGCTGTGAATGCTCCAAAACTGGAGGTTTTTAAGAAGAGACTGGACAGCCATTTGTCTGAAATAGTATAGGGGTTGGACTAGATGACCTCCAAGGTCCTTTCCAACTTTATTATTATTATTATTATAAGATTGGAAGGGACTGTGACCAGTGCTTTTCAACCTTTTAACAGATTGTACCACTTTGAAGATACGGCAATGTTTGAGTATACCACCAGTTGCCTAGCAAGGTGTCAAAAACGTGATGACCAAAAAAAAAAAAAGGAAAAAAGTGATAAAGTACAGGTAGTCTTCGACTTACAACAGTTCGAAGTTACAAAGGCATTGAAAAAAGGGACTTATGACCCTTTTTCACACTTACGACTGTTGTAGCATGGCCTCAGGCTCACATTGGGATGCTTGGCAACTGATTCATATTTATGGCGGTTGCAGGGTCCCAGGGTCAGGTGATCCCCTTTTGCGACCTTCTGACAGGCAAAGTCAATGGGAAAACCAGATTTGCTTAGCCCCTGTGTTACTAATGTAGCAACAGCGGTGATTCACTTAACAAATGTGGCAAGAAAAGTTGTAACATGGGACAAAACTCATTGAACACATTTCTCACTTAGCAACCTAAATTTTGGGCTAGGTTGTGGGCATAGGTTGAGGACCTACAACCACTTACCACACTTCCAATTGGGAAACTCGTGCCCGTTTCTTTGACATTAATCTTGGCACTGTTCCGTCCCCTTCTCTCCCTCTGCTCGTCATTTTTTCTCTCCCTTTCCCACCAAAACCGCCTCCTTTTATATCCTCTCCTCTCTCCCCCTCTCCTCCCCCTTTTCTCTTCAGTGCAGCTCCAGCTCACTCCTCTCCCCAGGGCTTCGGAAGCGCCAATCAGCTGGAGCCATGCACTGATCCTGGGCAGTCAGCAGAGCCCCGGCAACACCCCAACTTCTCTTCTCTTCTCTTCTCTTCTCTTCTCTTCTCTTCTCTTCTCTTCTCTTCTCTTCTCTTCTCTTCTCTTCTCTTCTATTCTATTCTATTCTATTCTATTCTATTCTATTCTATTCTATTCTATTCTATTGCTCGGTCTTCCTAGACTGAACATCAGCCAGTGTCAGCACCAGAGCCTCCTGGCTCCACTCCAGCTCTCACCTATGTTCCTGACATCTTCCTCACCCCCTCTGTTTTCCCTCCTCCCCCACCCCACTTTTGATTAAAGCCTTCTGGTGTTTCTCACGATCCCTCCTGGCCTGTGTCTCTCTGTATTCCTGAAATCCATTTTCAAAGGAAATAGTTCTCTGTCATTGGAAGAGATTTCATCACCTCTTCTGCCCCTCAGCTTTCCACACCGTTCATCAACAGATTAATAAAGAGCCAGTTCTGGCTGAAGCCTTCAGGGTTCCCACTTCCTTTACCACCACCCCCTTTCCTTTCTCCAGGTTTGATGCACAACAGGATGCTGCCCCTTGGCCCGCAGACATCTATTTTCTTTTCTAGTCTCTGGGGAAGGAAGTTGTCCAATAGTTTTGGAAATCCAGAGTAAATTGTGCCCCAGTGTTTTCTTTGATTTATTTTCTCTGTTAACTCTTTTCTAGGCCAAAGTAATTCTCATACTTCCCACTGGTAATTATGCAGGCCACGGGCCATTGGTTTTGTATCCTGAATCCTGACATCATGTGGGGTGGGATTCAGCCGGTTCGCACCACTTCAGCAGAACCAGTAGCTAATTTTTTTGTTGCCTAGGCCCAGAATGGACTTCCAGAAGCAGCATCCACACAGAGAACCAGTTGTTCACCTATTTGAATCCCACCACTGGGTGAGCCTCTTTTGCAAAGACTCCAAGGTTTTACACCTGGGCAGGAAAAATCAAAGCTACAAGTACAGATTAGCTGAAACCTGACTCAAAAACAGTAACTGTGAGAGGGACTTTGGAATCCCTAGTGGATGATCCCTTAAATGTGAGCCAGCAGTGTGTGGCAGCAGCCAAAAAAGCTAATACGATCCTTTCTTTTTCTTTTTTTTTTATTGAAAAGTTTTATCATACATTTTATTTTTAACAATCCCCCCTCCCCCTCCCCTATCCCTCCCTCCTTTCCCCTCCCCCCTCCCCCCCCACTTCCCAGAGCTAAGTACAAGGTATATAAAAAAAAAGAATCATAAACAACCATATGCTAACAACCGTAAATTCTAAAATCTATCACTCTCTAGCTCATATAGGATAACTACAAACACTATTAATATAAAATATATAAAATAAGAGAAAGAAAAAAAGAGAAAAGAAGGGAAGACTTATTCAAATACTACAAATACTACATAAAACTTTTTAGTCCCATATTTGTTCTGGATATACTCAATCCATTTGTCCCATATTTATTCTGGATATACTCAAACCATTCCTCTTAACAGTTTAATAGCCTCCTTAAACTTCACATCCTCTGGATTCAAAATCAAAGCCTTTTCTTTTCCCTTTATTTCATTCTCCAATTCTTTCCTCCTAGCTTCCACAGCACATCTAAATTTATTATTCATATATATCAACACCCCGCTCATATAGGCCTTGCTAGCATCCCAAACCATGTCCATAGAGGTGCCCTTATTCATAATAATTTCAAAAAAAAAACCCTTTATCCGCTGTTTACATTCATCCTTAAAAAAAAGTCGTTAATCAACAAAATAAAATCGATCCTGAAAAAAAAATTGATATCTGTCAGAAAAAAAAGTATAATCCTTTTCATACAAATGTCTTTCACGCCAAATATCTCACAGTTCCAAGTCATCCTTCATTTCAAAAAAGGATTTAGGCAGTCTAACATGACTTGGGACACGCTTAAAAGCTCCAGCCTTGTCCATCTGTACATCCAAAACACCATTCCAATCCCTCATAAAAATAAAAAAAAATTATAATCCAACTGGGCAAACTTCGTATAAAGTAAACTAGAAAAGTCAGCTTGTTGTTGATCATTAATATTGAAAAACTTTCTTCCTCTTCTGTGATGAATTTAGTCCATTAACGTTCCAAGTTAAAAATTTAATTGCCATGCATATCATCCCAAAGCTCTTGGAGCACTGCTTAAATAGGACTATCTTTTTTAGGCCGTACTCCTCCCACTGCTTGGCTGTAAGTACATTTTTCTTTTATTTTTCTTTGATCGTTTTAAAGCAGCACGCGTCTCTCTCTGCTCTCCAGAATCATCCAAAGAGGTTATGGCTTGATCTCCTCCAGCACCATTCTCCTCTGTCTGTCCATCTTCAGCCTCTTGGTGTTCTCCTTCTCCAGATCCCTTTGCAGCTTCCAGAAGTGTTAATGGGGTTGCTTTTAAAACGTTATTGTAAAAATCACGCGCTTGCATCACAGTAACCAGACGATACCTTTTACCTTCATGCATCACCATCAACCCAACTGGAATCTCCCATCTGAACCTTATATCTCGTTGCTTGAGCTCTTGCACTAAAAATGTAAAATCCTTCCTTCTCCTTAAAATCTTTGGAGGAATTTCTTTTAGAACCAAAACTTCTTGGTCAGCAATCACAACTTTAGTACCATAGGCAGCTTGAATAACTTCATCTCTAATTTCCCTCTTTGCAAAATAAACCACCACATCTCTAGGTAACTTTCTCTGTCTAGCAATCCATGAATTCACACGAAACACTTTATCCATGCCTCCCTTTATTTCAGATGCTGGCTGATTCAATACTACTTCCAGAGCCTCAGAAATCAACTGCTTTAGGTCTTCCTTAATATTCTCTTTTAAACCTCTGATTCTAACAGCATATTGCATCTGGAAATATTGAGCAAGACTCAGTTCTGTGTCCATTTTTTCTCTTAAATCTTCATTCTCCAGTACTTTTGCTTCTAATATGGCATTCTTTTGAGTCAAATCTTCCACTTTTTCCTCCAAATCTTCCACACATTCAGCCACTCTATACACTGAAGACAAAATGTCTACCTTCATCACTCTGAACTTCTCTTCCATCCTCTCTTCTATTCTCTCCTCCAATTTCTCCAATTTCTCCTCCATCTTTGCAAATTTATCACCCATTGTTTCCAGAATTACCTGGGCATATTTTTCAAGAGCATCTTGTAGATCCTTCGGTGTCAATACATCAGGAAGAAGCAGCGCTTGTAATGATGACTGTTGCATCGGAGAAGTTCCAGCACTCCTGAGAGCTTTTGGGGAAGGTTTAGCCGCCATCTTTACTTTCACTTACTACGCACTTTCACTTTTAAATTTATAAAATCCATTAAGCTAGAAAGCAGCCATAAAAGTCCTCTTCACCTTTTCCTCCTGTACCGCTCTGCCTGCTCCTTTTATTCCATGGTCTTTCCTTCTGGCAGGGGTGGTCGCAAACGCCTGGCTCCGCTCCAGAAATCACGGAGCAGAGACGCTGACCAGCTGGGAGCAACCCAGGCTACGGGGGAGTTCAATCCTTCAGCCGCCCAAGCTTTAAGCTCAGGCGGCCCCGGAGAACTCAACCCCTACCTGGGGGCTCACCCCCTCCTCTTCTCCCGAGGAGGGGGCTTCAAATCCACCCGAACAGCTGATCGGCGCTGTTTCGGGTGGAAATAACACAGCTGAGCCGCGGGCAGCCCGCAAGGGCTGTCTCCGGTGCCGCGCCGCCACCGGAAGAATACGATCCTTTCTTGTATAAACAGAGGCATAGAATCAAAATCACGTGAAGTATTAGTACCGCTTTATAAATCCCTAGTAAGGCCACACCTGGAATACGGCATCCAGTTTTGGTTACCACGTTCCAAAAAAGATGTTGAGACTTTGGGAAAAGTGCAAAGAAGAGTAACTAAGATGCTTAAAGGCCTGGAGGGTAAAACATATGAAGAATGCTTGTGTTCTGTACCAGCCTACTACCGGCCTTGCAGATAAGGCAGGGACAACCCCTTTACAAGAAGGCAAGAGGCTGGAACTAAGCCTGCCAAATTTATGGACACAAAAGCAAAAAGAGCAAAAACAAGACACGAACCATGAAACAGGAGCTATTCAAATGTTTGCCTTCAGCAAACCAGCCCTCCCACGCATTCCCCTTTTAAACAGTTCAGGACGTGGCTTCTCTCTGCCTCCTTCCGAGGTGCCCCATTGCCTTCCTCTGTTTACTCCTGATTGACTGCCTCCTGCGTCGGGCATCCTTGAACAGGGCCAGCTGTGGGTCATCTTCATCCACGCTGTCAGGTTCACACAGCTGGGTCTGCGTCGTAACCTGGTGGGAGGGGCCTAGCTGCGGGCTCTCATCAGCAAGCTCTCCAACACCCTCAGCAACATCTCCAACACACACACCCTCCTCCTCTGAATCGTCCGACCCAACTGCCGAACCCACAGGCTGACCCTGAATCACAACAGCTTGCAGGAATTGGGCATGGCCAGTTTAGAGAAAAGAAGGAGCAAGGGGGACATGATAGCAGTCTTCCAATAATTGAGGGGCTATCACAAAGGGGAGGGGGTCAACTTATTTTCCAAAGCACCAGAAGCCAAGAAACAATGGATGGAAACTAATCAAGGAGAGAAGCAACCTGGAACTAAGGAGAAACTTCCTAACAGTGAGAACCCAATACTGGTCCATGGACTGGGGTTTGTGGACCCCTGTTCTAAATCATAAGCAGTAATCAAGTCCTGAGTGTTCTCACCAGTTAGACCTTCTCTTCCTAATCCCCAAGAAGAAGTGGGTAGAAGCTCCTCAGAGGGAGATCCAACCTGGAAATAAGGAGGAATTTCCTGACAGTGAGAACAATTAACTGATGGAACAGCTTGCCTTCCGGAGTTATGGGTGCTCCTTTGGGATGCAATAAGGTCTCCTGCTTGAGCAGAGGTTTGGATGAAGACCTCCAAGGTCCCTTCCAGCTCTTTGATTGTATGATTCTGTGATTCTATGACCTCCACCTTCTCAAGGATGCTACACCTTCAGGCTATCACAGCTACTTTTCCATTACCTGTTGGACATGTCTGGATGCAGCATTCTGATATTTCCAACCACAATAATTTGCTACATGTTCATGAAACCCTGGGCATCTTTCTTCCAAGGTGGAGCAGCCTGGCTGGATGGCATTCCCTGAGGTCAACTTGAAGCTCCCCGTTATCTCCAATCAGCTCCTAAATGGAAAAGATACAAGAGAATCCAATTAGCTTCCTGCTGGTGAAGCTTCATCTTTTTATTCTTTCAATCAAAGATCTGATGAGCCCTCTGACAAAACAACCATGTTTGATTATCATCTTTCAAGGCAGAGCTGTAGACCCAAAACAGTATCAAGAATCTTCCTCATCCAGGCTGTAGAGACTTTTCGGGGGGGGTTGTCTCCAGACATTCCTAGAGCCCACATTTTGATACCTCAACCTTGGCAGCTCTAAGATGGATGAACACAGCTGACTGGGGAATTCTGGGAGTTGAAGTCCACAAACATTAGAATGGTCGAGGTTGAGAAATATGTTTGAAGCACCTGAAGGCAGAACAAGAAGTAATGGATGGAAACTAATCAGGGAGAGAAGCAACCTAGAACTAAGGAGAAATTTCATGACAGTGAGAACAATTAAACAGTGGAACAGTTTGCCTCCAGAAGTGATGGGTGATCCATCACTGGAGGTTTTCGAGAAGAGATTGGATAGCCATTTGAATGAAATGGTGTAGGATTTCTTGCATGAGCAAGGAGTTGGACTAGAAGACCTCCAAGGTCCCTTCCAACTGCATTATTCTGTTCTATTATTCTGGTGTTCTCTGATCACGAGTACCCATCCCATCAAACCAAAAGAATATCCGGAATGGTATAAGAGCTCCTGCCACAGGCAAGGGGTTGGACTAGAAGACCTCCAAAGTGCCTTCCAATTCCTGTTTTCTGTTCCATTTTTCTTCAGCCATTCTTACATATGCTGCCAAAGATGATAAGCACCATCTGCATGTTTGTTTTAATGGCCCTTCCTCTGTGTAAAGGCTGCTTCTGTTTAAAGGCTTCCAGGAAACCTTGTGACTTTTAATTTTGGGAAGTGTGTCTTGCTATTCCCGGGAAACTCCCTGGCCCCAATTTCTTTCTTTCTTTCTTTTTCTAGAGAAGGTACAGACCTGCTGGAGAACTTGCAGGCTAGAGCCCCCAGCCCTGTCTGGCTTGATATGTGAACGCACGCAGCATATCGAATGACCTCTGAAACAATCCAGCACGGACATCCTTCCTCCATACAAATCAGGTTTCTTTTTTCAGATTTGCTCCAGGGACCGTTTTCTGAGCCTCCTGCATCTGAAATGAACTGCTTATCTAAAGGCAAAATGCAACTGTCATTTTCGGTATCTATCCCTGGTGCAGAAATGGGCTGCAACAATCCGAACATCCTCCAGCAACCCAAAAGGGCTTTTTTTTTCAAGAGGCAACTGGACTTCCTTTGTTTTTTCCTTGAAGATATTTTGCTTCTCATCCAAGAATCTTCTTCAGGTCTTCTTCAGTCAGAACTGAAGGAGAATTCCCTGATAGTGAGAACAATCAGTGAAACAGCTTGCCTCCAGAAGTTGTGGGCGCTCCATCACTGGAGGCTTTCAAGAATTAATTAGACAGGCATTTGTCTGAAATGGTATAGAGTCTCATGCTTGAGAAGGAGGTTGGAATAGAAAACCTGCAAGATCCTTTCCAACTCTTTTATTCTGTTATTCTCAAAAGGAAAAACAAAGAAAGTCTAGTTGCCTCTTGAAAAACCACCTTTGGGACATCCATGACCTAGATGACTGCGAATCTCCATAGATATCCTCTAGCAACAGAATAACAGAGTTGGAAGGGACCTTGGAGATCTTCTAGTTCAAATCCCTGCTTAAGGACAATGAGTTGTGGAGTTCCCTTCTTTATAGGATGGACATCTTCAAACCCTTGAAGGGCTGTCACAAGAAAGAGGGGACTCAACCTAGTCTCCAAAGCACCTAAAGGGAGGACAAGAAGCAAAGGATGGAAACTAATCAAGGAGAGAAGCAAGCTGGAACTAAGGAGAAATTTCCCGACAGTGAGAACAATCAACCAGTGGAACAGCTTGCCTCCAGAAGTTGTGGGTGCTCCACCACTGGAGGTTTTCAAGAAGAGATTGGATAACCATTTGTCTGGGATGAAATAAGGACTGCAGGATGCAATCTGGGTCGGTCACTGGGACCAGAGTTTTAGTCTTCCAAGCTTTTGGACTTGTGCTGGAGCCCACCCTCAGGGAACTTCTCTCTCACCCGTGTCACACATTCTGGTGAGAAAATCCCTGAAGATGGGCTCAAGCATGAGTCCAAAAGCTCAGAAGATTAAATCTTTGGTCTCAGTGACCCACCCAGATTGGTTCCTGCAAAATTATCCTGGAATATTTGCCAGGATATTTGCCTTATATTTGCTGTATATTTGTCTTCATTCAGAATAAGGACTCCTGCCTTGGGCAGATGGGTGAACTAGAAGACCTCCAAGGCCCCTTCCAGCCCTAGGAATCTATGATTCTATCTCCCTTACCATCTTATTGATGAACCTGGGAAGGGCAGTATAACAACCTTCTCCTCCTTTTGTGGTCAAGGAAAAAATGGTCCCAGAGCATTCATGATGTCCAGGAACTGGTATTGAGTACTACTTTGGATGCTTCTTGGACACTTCTGGAGATAAGTGCAGCGATGCATGCTGGCTGGGGAATTCTGGGAGTTGAAGTCCACCCATCTTAAAGCTGCCACACTTGAGAAACATTGAACTAAACCTCCAAATTTTGGGGACACCAACCAGCAGAATTCTGGGAGTTGATGCCCAGACATGCTGGCTGGGGAAATCTGATAGTGTGAAGTCCACCCATCTTAAAGCTGCCAAGCTTAAGAAATGCGGCTTGGCATCAAAGAGTTGCCATGGTGGTTTTGACCAATTGCCCGATGCCCATTAGCCAGGAGAAGACTCCTCCTCTCTCTTGTCCCAAGAGAAGCATTTCTACAAATAACTAGGGATGCAAGATGCAATGCAGCCCACCTGATTCCTTTTCCAACCTTTTTTTTAATTCAAAAAGATTTTTAAATAAAGCAGGTGAGCAGGCTGCCCAGTGGGTGTCCTGGTGAGCTGCACTTCTTAGAAGTGAATTGTAATAGGTGTAAATGAGTAGATGAAAAGAGACTGTTGGGTGTGCAGGCAGATGGTTCTCCAGCCCTTGGAGTCATCCTGGAATGTTCAACTCAACCCAACATGGATCCTAGCTTTTCTTCCTTAGCTTTCATCTCTACGTTCCTTGTGATCTTAGAAGACGTTTAACTAAATAATAAGAGTTGGAAGGGACCTTGGAGGTCATCTAGTCCAACTCCCTTCTCAGGCAGGAAACCCTACACCATTTCAGACAAATGGTTGCCCAATCTTTTCTTAAAAACTTTCAGTGTTGGAGCATTCACCACTTCTGGAGGCAGGTTGTTTCACTGGTTAATTGTTCTAACTGTCAGGAAATTTCTCCTTAGTTCCAGGTTGCTTCTCTCCTTGATTAGTTTCCATCTGTTGCTTCTTGTCCTGCCTTCGGGTGCTTTAGTTTAGAAAATAATTTGACCCTTTCTTCTTTGTGGCAGCCCCTCAAATATTGAAAGTCCCAAGGATAAAACCCAGACACCAACTGAGCAATGTGGTATATTCAGTACAGTGCAGTGAGCCATGTGCAGATCTGTACATTGGGGAAAAGAAGCAACCACCTCACAAACGCACGGCACAACGTAAGAGAACAAACCCATCAGGTCAAAATTCAGCAGTCCATCTGCATTTAAAAGACAAGGCTCGCTCTTTTGAAGACAACAAAGTCCACATTTTTGGACAGAAAGGACCGCTGGTTTGAAAGAGGGGTCAAAGAGACCATCTATCTCAAAATTGAACAGCCCTCCCTCAACAGAGGGGGAGGGATAAAGCATCACCCATCTACACCAAAGGTCCCCAACATTTTGGGCACCAGGGACCAGTTCCGTGGAGAGAGGTTTTTCCGTAGACCAGAGAGTGTGTGGTTTTGTGCGCTGTCTGCATCTCACGGATGGGGCTTTGTTTGTTTGGGCAGACTGGCATGCCGTGGCCAGGTATTGGTCCGTGGACTGGGGATTGGGGACTCCTGAGCTACACAGTCCTTTCAGCACTTCCAAGAAGCTTCTACACCCATTTGCGCTCTGATTCAGGTGAACCTGAGGGCACAGACAAACCTCCAAATGGTCTCAACAGTGTTCAGAAAGAGTACTAAAAACCAGACAATTGCAAGGAATATAAGTCCCTCCATTCCCCACCATCCAGTCAGAGCTGAAGAAGCTCCTTGGATGAGAAGCAAAACATCTTCATGGAAAAACAAGAACAGTAAGAAAGTTCAGTTGCCTCTTGGAAAAGCACCTTTGGGACAATCGAATGGATAATAGCTGAGGACTATTTCTAAGAGATTAGCAGATAAAAAGAGGAAGAAATTACTGGCTGCCTTGTTACTGCAAATTGCTGGAGAGGACACAATGTCCATTCCCCCCCCCTTTGACCAGGTGTCTGATAAGCAAAGGCTGCAGGTATTTTTAAAGAAATCCTAAAATTGTGACTACCAAGCAGTGACGCTTCCATTTCTTTACAAGAAAATGAGCAAAGTACACAATGCCTCTGTAGCAAAGTTACAAACTTTGGCAGATTCCTGTGAACCTAACTGGACAGTTATGTGATGGTTTGAATGAATGAATGAATGAATGAATGAATGAATGAATGAATGAATGAATGAATGAATGAATTAAAGGGTATGCAGTGCAGGGGGCAGTGGGGGGTGGGGAGACCTGAAAGAACAAAGGCAAGAGAAGAGAGTTAAACAAATTTTGGAAAGGAACCAGAGAAGAGAATTTGAGATGAAATGAAAGTGGATGTTTGGAGTAACGGAAGTAAAGTGTTGAGGATGTCTTTACTTCTAATGGGATATAAGTGGTTGCAACAAAGATCATAACCATTGTTAGCACAACAAGCCCAAGGAATAAAATAGAAGCACCACCATGTTTCAGCATGGCCAATTATTAAGCAAAATGTCCATGGTGACAGGTCCACTGAGATGGCTGTTGTAACTAAAAGAAATTTAGTGGATGTCAATTCTGGAGAATGATTGATGGTTGCATGAAGAAGCATTTGGAAGTATTGTTAACAAAAAAAGGGAGCAGGGGTGACATAATATCATCTTCCAATATTTGAGGGGCTGCCATGGAGAAGAGTAGGGTCAACCTATTCTGCAAAGCACCTGAAGGCAGGACAAGAAGCAACAGATGGAAACTCATCAAGGAGAGAAGCAGCCTAGAACTAAGGAGAAATTTCCTGACTGTGAGGACAATTTGTCATTGAAAAACTTGCCTCCAGAAGTTGTGGGTGCTCCAACACTGGAGGTCTTCCAGAAGAGACTGGACAGCCATTTGTCTGAAATGGCACAGGATCTCCTGCTTGAGCAAGGGGTTGGACTAGAAGACCTCCAAGGTCCCTTCCAACTCTATTCTGATTGATGGAACTTGCATCTGGAGAGCAGTCTAGGGGGTGGATACATGACAGAGAGACATCCTTAACTCTTTCTCCTGCATTCCTATAGAAATTCAAAGCTGTTGACTGATTTTACCAAAATATCAGCCACAACTCACTTCCGAATCTGGAAATGAACGGGTCCTGTCTACAGCAATTCTAGGTGATTAAATGAATGTTGGTTTGGATTCGTCTGATGTTGCAGTGCACGTGGCAATGCCTTAATTACTTGAAAGAATTTAAAGATGTTAATTAAATGATAAGACCTTGGCATTATTGAAAAAGATGGTTTTAGCAGGGTGGCTTTGGAAGGAAGGAAAAGCAGGATAGTTAAAAATGTATTGGGGCTGTAGAGAAGAATTCAACGTTCATGAACATTATCTTTTAGAAATAGCCGTGATAGTTTATTTTTCCAAAAAAAAAAAAGATAAAATGATAGTACAGGTAGTCCTTGACTTATGACCACATAAACGACTTAAATGAGAGAATAGAAGGGGAAATTATGAAATTTGCAGATGATACTAAGCCGGCAGGAATAGCCAACACCCTTGATGGGCTCAAGATCCAGATAGATCTTGATAGACTTGAATACTGGGCCCCATCAAACAAAATGAAATTCGGTGTAAAGAAAAGTAAAGTCTTACACTTAGGCAAGAAAAACCAAAACTACACATATAGATTGGGTGAAAGCAGGCTTAATAGCAGTAACAGTGAGAGGGATCTTGGAGTTTCCTTCAGATATTGTGGGTGCTTCATCACTGGAGGCTTTCAAGAAGAGACAGGACTGCCATCTGTCAGAAATGATGTAGGGTCTCCTGCTTGGGTTTGTGTGTGTGTGGGGGGGGGCATTGGACTAGATGACCTACAAGGTCCCTTCCAACTCTGTTATTCTGTTATTTCTGTTGCTAAGTGAGGCATTTATTAAATGGGTTTTGCCACATTTTAAAACTTTTCTTGCCAGAGTTGTTAAGTCAATCACTGGAGTTGTTAATTTGCCGTAGTAGCACAGTTTTGAAGTGAATCTGGCTTCCCCACTGACTTTGTTCGTCAGAAAGTGGCAAAAGGGGATCATGTGACCCCGTGTACGGCAACCGTCATAGGTACGAGTCAGTTGGCAAGCGTCCGAATTTTGATCATGTAATGACAGGGATGCTGGAATGATCGTAAGTGTGAAAAACGGTCCTAAGTCACATTTTTCAGTGCCATTGTAACGTCAAGTGGTCTAAACAAACTGTTGTAAGTCAAGGACCACCTGTGTTGTACTTGAAGGATTTAAGAGGAAAGAGCTTGAGAAACAACATGAAGGTCACCGAGGTTTTGAACTGTGAACAGAACGACTAAAGGTGACTAAGGAAGCCAGATGCGAACACCCAGATACAGGCAAAATAAAATGTAAAATATGTCAGGTTTTCAGAAATAGGAATTGCAAAGAACCATCAGACATGCACGAATTGCCCATGGCAGAAACTGGGATAGGATATATTTGAATTTCAAAATTAAAAAAAAAAGATACATTATTATTGTAAATTATTGGAAAATTGTTGTTTGAAAAATTCATATAGTCAAATTGCAATGTAGCGTAATAAATCTTTGCATTAAAATCTTGGTCAAGGTTAGGGCAGGGGTGGGTAACGATGACCTGTTAGGACCTGTGGACTTCAACTCCCAGAATTCCAGAGCCAGCATGGCTGGCTCAGGAATTCTGGGAGTTGAAGTCCACAGGTGGTAAAGGGGCCATACTTGCTCATCCTTGGGTTCGTTAGAGTTTTGTGATAATGTGCAAACTCAGCTAACTGGACAGTTTAATGTGCTAACATAGGCCATGAATTAATTCAGAAGCCGTGTTTAAAATGAATCTGAATTCTTTCAGCCGGTGCCATGTGTGGCTCCACCCCTTCTATGGGAAATGGATGCACAGAAAATGTGCTTCACAGCAATCAACATGTTCTGGCTTCCTTGACCGATGAACACATACATGTCTTCTCCAGCTAACAATTAACATGCAGAAGTGATTCCTCAAAACACACTTAAATGCCCAGAAGATCATAGAATCCTAGGGCTGGAAGGGACTTTGAAGGTCTTCTAATCTAACATCCTGATTAAGGCAGGAGTCCTCATACTATCCCGAACAAGTGGTTGCCCAATCTTTTCTTGAAAACTTTCAGCTATGGAACTCCCACAACTCCAGGAAGGGAGCTGTTTCATTGATTAATTGTTCTCACTGTCTGGAAATTCCTGCTTAGTTCCAGCTTGAATCTCCCTCTGATTAGCTTCCATTCCTTACTTCTTCTCCTGCCCTCAAGTGCTTTGGAGTATAGGTCCACCACCCTTTTCTCTGTGCTAGCTCCTCAAGTACCAGAAAAGAATCCTCATATTTCCCATAATATTTCTCTTCAGTAGACTAAAACAGTTCTAGTTCCTTCAAACATTCATCATACAGTCTAACCTCCAGAGCCTTTAGTGCAGGCCTCTTCAAACTTGGCCCTTTTATAACTTGTGGACTTCAACTCCCAGAATTCCTCAGCCATGTATGCTGGCTGAGGAATTCTGAGCTTTGAGGTCCACGAGTCATAAAAGGGCCAAGTTTGAAGACCCCTGCTTTAGTGAGTTGCAGCTGCCAAAAAAGCCAGTGCAATCCTGGGCTGCATTAACAGAGGGATAGAATCAAGATCATGAGAAAGGATACTACCGCTTTATAATGCCTTGGTAAGCCAAAGTTTGGAATATTGCATCCAGTTTTGGCCATCCTGACATAAAAAAGAGGTTGAGACCTAAAGAGTGCAGAAAAGAGTGACAAAGATGATCAGGGGATTGGAGGCTAAAACACATCAAGAACAGTTGCAGGGATTCGGGATGTCTTGTTTAATGAAAAGAAAGACTAGGCCAGGGGTAGGCAACCTTGGCTCTTTTATGACTCGTGGACTTCAACTCCCAGAATTCCTGAGCCAGCATGGCTCAGCTTGGAAACCTGTCCCTTTCCCCTCAGCATGGCTGGCTCAGGAATTCTGGGACTTGAAGTCTGTTATATATTGGGCTTAAGTGTAACACCACGTGGTAAGCTGGAGCTGGCTAATGGCTCCCAGCAACTCAGACAACTCAGGCAACTCTCCGGTGCTGCTATTGGCTGCCCTTAGGCGGCAATGGGTTGCTTTAAACCTATTGGCTGCTGCCTAGGGGCCAGGCTATAAATTGCTGCAGGCTGCAGCTCAGTTCCTCAGTTCAGATCCTGCAAGCAAATAAACATGACCATTGCTGAACTCATTCACCTCGTCTTCATTCCTGTGCAATGAACTCACTACACAACACTGGCAATGAGGATGGGATCCTGCTTCTCCAAAAGAGCTGAAAGTCACTAGGGGAGAGGTAGCACCTGCCTGGTGGGAAAAGGCATTTCCCCACCCAGCCCTACGGTCAGCTAGCCAGACATGCTAGAGACCACATGCTCAGTGGATCAGTCCCTGGGCATTGGAGAAGCAGGATCAGAAGACGCAGGAACCAGCCGAGAAGACCAGAAGAATGCCCAAGGTCGGAAGGCTGTGAGAGTTTGACATTAAGCAACCAGAAGGATGGCCATCCTACCTGTCCCAGGTCAAAAACTACCTCCAGGCGAACCAGGTTGCAGAAGATGGACTAAAGGCCGCCACGCTGCTCTGTGTGTGCGGCCCAGCAACATTCAATCTGGCTGAAAACCTGTTCACCCCAATGCCACTGGAGTCAGTTTCCTACGCTAAGCTAAAGAAGAAGCTCAGAGAACATTTCCAGCCGAAGATTTCAGTGATTGCTTGGCGCTACACCTTTGAACAATGGATGCAGCAGCCTGGTGAGACCACATTGGAGTACATCGCGGCCTTGAGGCAGGCCACACGCCTGTGTAGATTTTCTGACGTCGAAGAGCAACTGCGAGACCGGCTCGTCTGTGGCCTACGGAACTGAATGCTGCAGCAAAAACTTTTTGCTAGACCGAATCTGACCTTCACTGAAGCCCAGGATGAGGTTATGGCAGACAAAGCTGCCAGTGGTGCTGTCCAAACAATCCGGCCTGCCAAAATGATGCAACACGAAGAAATGGTCCACCACAAGGACACTGAGTGCTCAGAGGAATCATCTGATGAAGAAGATGCTGAAGTCAACAAGCTACACAAACAGCCCAGCATGCAGCACCGCAGCAGCAAGCAACAAGAGACTTCTTACAAGGCAGTTCTCTTAACTAGATGTAAAGGTTGTGGCAGCAGCCACCATCACACAGATTGCAGATTCCGGTCAGCCATGAGCAGGGCCTGGGACAAAACTGGCCACATCGCAGCAGTTTGCAGACCTCGCCAGAGGGACTGGCCACCAAAGCGCCAGTCGGAAGATCCGACCAGGAGAGGTATCGGGGACCAGGGGCCGTTTAGTGTGGGGTTTTGTGCAAGCCACAGAAGTGTATGCTGCACCAGGGCTCGACACCCCCTTAGACCCAAATTTAAACTTCAGATGGAGCTACAAGGCATCCCCTGTAAAATGGAGCTGGACACAGGCTCAGCTATCTCCATTATTTCTCTGGACACATTTAATTTCATGTGCAGACGCAGTAGAAAATGGGCCAAGCTAAAGCCCTCCAACATAATTTTAACTGATTTTCAAAACACTAAAGTCACAGTCAAGGGTGAAGCCACCTTGGCCGTAAAATTTAAAGGGTTTTATGGGCACCTGGATGTCATAGTAGTAGGGGGCCAGAGAATGAGTCTAATAGGACTCGATTGGTTTGATGCATTAGGCATCCAAGTAACCGGTATCAACCGGACACAAGCTGTGAATCTAGCTTCGGTTTGCAAGGACTTTGCAGACATTTTTGATTCAGCCCTAGGAACATACACAGGCCCACCTATATCATTCAAGCTAGATCCCAGCATGGTTCCCATGAGGATTAAGCTTCGAAGGGTTCCCTTTGCCCTCAAACATAAAATTGACACAGAAATAGACAAGCTTGTAGAACAGGGAGTTTTACAACCAGTTGATGGTGGGGAATGGGAAACCCCTATAGCAGGGGTCAGCAGCCTGAAACAGTGAAAGAGCCACTCGGAACCGGTTCCCTCACAAAAGGAAAAACTGGGAGCCGCGCAGAACAGGGTTTGACTGAAGAGTGGAGCCAAGGCGAGATATGCACCTACCCTGCATATTTGAACTGACTGGTTGAACATTTTTAGTCCCACTTTTTTTTTTGGACTGCACATGGCAGAGGACTGGGAGCCGCAGGAGATGGTTGAAAGAGCCGCATGCGGCTACGGAGCCGCGGGTTGCAGACCTGTGCCCTATAGTAACACCACTTAAGGCCAACGGAGAAATTAGAATATTTGCAGACTACAAATGCACTATCAACAAAGCCCTTAAGCAACATGCATACCCTGTCCCAGTGGTGAACCACATATTGGCATCTTTGCAAGGGGGCACCATTTTCATAAAGTTAGATTTGGCACAGGCCTATCAACAACTGACTGTTGATGAGGCTACGGCCGCTGCTCAGACAATTGTGACTCACAGGGGGGCTTTTAAAGTGAAGCGTTTACAATTTGGGGTTAGTGTTGCACCAGGCATTTTCCAGGGAATCATGGAACGCACGCTTAAAGGCATTCAGGGTGTTTGCCCTTATTTTGATGATGTACTTATTGCTGGAGAATCCACAGAGGTGTTAGCCAGCAGGCTCAGAGCTGTTCGACAGAGGCTGTGTGAAGCAGGCCTCAAATTAAAAAAGAGCAAATGTAGTATTGGGGTTTCTTCAACTGAAGTTCTGGGATTTCGCATTGATGCTAACGGTATTCACCCTGCTGAATCCAAAGTGAAGGCCATTCAAATGGCACCTAGCCCTAAATCCAAGGGAGAGCTACAAGCATTCTTGGGCCTCTTCAACTTCTACCATGCATTCCTGCCTAACAAGGCCGCATTGGCAGAGCCCTTTCACAGGCTCTTAGATAAAAAAGCTCCATGGAAATGGACTAGCATTCACGAGAAAAGTTTCCAGGACCTTAAGGCACTTTTGTTGGTTAAATCTACTGTAACTCATTTCAGGGAGACTAAACCAGTCTGTTTAGCATGTGATGCATCCCCTTATGGGGTAGGGGAAGTCTTGAATCATTTAGAGAAGAATGGAACACAAGTACCAATTGCATTTTATTCAAGGACACTGTCTTCTGCTGAGCATAACTATGCTCAAATTGACAAAGAGGCCTTGGCCATTGTTACTGGAATTAAAAAAATTGATAACTATTTATATGGCAGGGACTTCACGGTCTTCACAGACCACAAACCACTACTGGAACTCTTTACAACAGACAAACAAACACCCCACATATTTTTCCCAAGAGTGTTGAGATGATCTATTTTTCTATCAATCTACATATTTAAGCTGGTTCACAAACCCGGCAAAGAAATGGGCCATGCTGATGGCCTGAGCAGACTCCCACTGCCACTAATGGAACCAGATCCGGCCCCAGTGGCCAAAATTCTGTCCATTCAGGACTTGCAAGAATTTCCCCTCCACGCTGGGGACATAGTTGCAGAAACAGCTACTGATAAAACACTTAGTAGAGTGCTTTCATGGGTGCACACAGGGTGGTTAGATAAAAGCCCAGGCTCTGATTTCCAGAGTTACTTTGTTAGAAGACATGAACTATCATCTCACAAGGGTTGCATCTTATGGGGGAACAGGGTCATAATTCCCGCTCCACTGAGAGATAGAGTTTTACAGTCACTACATGAGGGCCATCCAGGCATTGTCCATATGAAAGCTTTAGCAAGAAGCTACATATGGTGGCCAGGTCTAGACAAGGTGCATGGATGTTATACATGCCAGCAATCAAGGCCTGAAATGCCACACACTCCACAGGTGGGAGGAGATGCACACTCCCTGGTCTAGAATTCACATAGACTATGCTGGGCCCTTTCAGGGGCAGCTCTTCCTGATAGTAGTAGACAGCCACTCCAAATGACTTGAAGTGATCCCAGTTGCAAACATGACTACTGCTAGGACCATCCAGGTGCTGTGAAAACTCTTTGCCACACATGAGTTGCCAGATATCTTAGTATCAGACAATGGGGCCCAATTCACTGCTGCTGAATTTCAGGCTTTCCTGAGAGCAAATCTCATCAGACACACAACGTCTGCCCCTTTTCACCCATCCAGTAACAGTCAAGCTGAACGTATGGTAAGGACCACAAAGGAGTCACTTAAACGCATAGTAACAGGGGACTGGCATCACAGACTGGCAGATTTTTTACTTTGCCACCATTCTACACCCTGCACTGCTACTGGAAAAAGCCCTGCAGAACTTTTTATTTATTTTATTTATTTATTACATTTTTATACCGCCCTTCTCCCGAAGGACTCAGGGTGGTGTACAGGGCAATAAATACAAAAACAGGATACAAAAGTTAAAAGCGAATTAAATAAGTGCCCAAGGTTAAAACAATAATTAAGATGTATTAAAATCCCAACCCTAACCCATCAGACCAGGTCAGACTGCTCAAATAGATACGTTTTTAGATCACGCCGGAAGGAGCAAAGGTTGGGGGCCGTCTGGAGCTCAACCGGCAAGCGGTTCCATAGGTCTGGTGCACCCACAGAGAACGCTCTCCCCCTGGGGGCCACCAATCAACATTCTTTGATCGGAGGCACCCTGAGGAGGCCCTCTCTGTGGGAGCGCACTGGATGGAGGGAAGTTGACGCCGGCCGCAGGTGTTGCCATAGGTAATCCGGACCCATGCCATGTAGGGCCTTGTAAGTCATTACTAACACCTTGAATCTCACCCGGAGGACAACCGGCAGCCAATGCAGCTTGCGGAGCAAAGGTGTAACATGGGAGTATCGGGAAACTCCCAGCACAACTCGCGCGGCTGCATTCTGCACCAGTTGGAGCCTCTGAGTGGACTTCAAGGGCAGCCCCATGTAGAGAGCATTACAGTAGTCTAGATGAAAAGTCACGAGCGCATGAGTGACTGTACGTAAGGCATCCTGGTCTAGATAGGGTCGCAACTGGCGCACCAGGCGAACCTGGGCAAAGGCCCCCCTAGTCACAGCTCCAATATGCTCTTCTAAGGAGAGCTGTGAATCTAGAAGGACCCCCAAGTTGCGCACCCTATCTACGGGGGGTAATAGCTCACCCCCCATGGCCAGAGATGGGATAATCAGAATTTCCCGGGATGCCGGCACGAACAGCCACTCAGTCTTGTCAGGGTTGAGTCGAAGCCTGTTCCTCCCCATCCAGACCCGGACCGCCTCCAGGCAGTGGGACATCACGTCGAGGGCATCACTGGGGTGGTTCGGGGTCGAAATAAAAAGCTGGGTATCATCAGCATATTGATGATACCCAACTCCGAAACCACGAATGATCTCACGCAGCGGCTTCATATAGATGTTGAACAGGAGAGGCGAGAGAACCAATCCCTGAGGAACTCCACAAATGAGAGGTCTCAAGGTCAATCTCTGCCCCCCTGCCAACACCGACTGCGAGCGTCCCAGAAGGTAGGAGTAGAACCACTGGAGAACTGTGCCTCCCACTCCTAACCCCCTGAGACGTCGCAGCAGGATACCATGGTCAATGGTATCAAAAGCCACTGAGAGGTCTAAAAGGACTAGGACAGAGGAGCAGCCCCTGTCCCGAGCCCACCAGAGATCATTCACCAGCGCGACCAGTGCCGTCTCCCCAACTTCATTGGGGAAGGCGACTGATCACTAAACTGGACAGGTTGCATTCCCATAGAGTGGCAGCAGAAGCCTCTCGACCAAAACCCATGAGGGGGCTGCAAGTGGGAGATGGGGTTTGGGCCAGAAACTATGGACATGGAAATCTGTGGGTTCCTGGAAAAGTTACCAATCATCTGGTCCCCTCTCTTACAAAATGGGGCTGGATGGAGGGCAAGTTGTCAGACGCCACATTGATCAACTCAGAAAGCGGTTTCCAGAATGGCCACTAAGCGAGGACTGCATCATAAGTCCCTCCCAAGGTCCCCAAACTAGCAGCCAAGCCAGCCCATGCTTGGACTCTCAAGACTTCCTCAGCTCAAGCAATGAGGAGTTGGTCGTAGAAGAGGGGAGTCCAGAAGTGCAACATGGATCCCCTGACAGAGCAAGCCAACCTGATTTCCACAGCCGCTGTGCTAACTCTGCTGAGCAATCTGACTCTGGGGTGGGCCAACCTGGAATGGCCAGCCAGAGAGCATCCAATCCTTGTGACTCAAGTGCATCAAAGGACACTGGTCTGCCCGGCCCGGTGGGTAAGCTGGTAGACCAGAAAGTGACTGAAACCCTGAGGTGTTCCACAAGGGCACTCAAGCCTCCTGCTTATTTAGCAGATTATGTTGTAAAATAAAGGAACTATAATGTTGTATGTACTTGTGTTAATTGTTGACCATGATACTGTACTGAACAATAATGGAGCAATAATGTTGTTGACTGTCTACTGGTATTGTTAATGGGAGCCTATTCATTCTGGTGTTAAATCTTGTAACTTGTATTATTTTGCTTATTGTTGCTATGATGTTGTTCGTTCTAAGAGGGGAGGGGTGTTATGTATTGGGCTTAAGTGTAACGTGGTAAGTTGGAGCTGGCTAACGGCTCCCAGCAACTCAGACACCCTGTCTCCGGTGCTGCTATTGGCTGCCCCTAGGCGGCAATGGGTTGCTTTAAACCTATTGGCTGCCGCCTAGGGGCCAGGCTATAAATTGCTGCAGGCTGCAGCTCAGTTCCTCAGTTCAGATCCTGCAAGCAAATAAACATAACCATTGCTGAACTCACTCGCCTCGTCTTCATTCCTGTGCAACAAACTCACTACACAACAAAGCCCATGAGTCATAAAAGAGCCAAGGTTGCCTACCCCTGGACTAGGGTGACATATGATAGCAGTCTTCCAATATTTGAGGGGCTGCCACAAAGAAGAGGGGGTCAACCTATTCTCCAAAGCACCTGAAGGCAGGACAAGAAGCAACGGATGGAGACTAACCAAGGAGAGAAGCAACCTAGAACTAAGGAGAAATTTCCTGATAGTGTGAAAAATTAAGCAGTGGAACTGCTTGCCTGCAGAAGTTGTGGGTGCTCCATCACTAGACGTCTTGAAGAAGAGACTGGACAGCCATTTGTCTGAAATCGTATAGGGTTTCCTGCCTGAGCAGGGGGTTGGACTAGAAGACCTCCAAGGTCCCTTCCAACTCTGTTATTTTGTATTCTCTATTGTATCATCTTTGTTGCTCTACTGGGGTCTCAGCATCTTAAAAACACAGGGTCCTCTTCATTTTGCGAATGTAGTGTTGAATGAAAAATGCACACAGTCCGACTCTTTCTCCACTTCCAAACGAAATCACAAACGGACCACAAACTCCCGCAGATAACATTTGCAAGCTTGACCAACAAACTGTGATTGCTCCAGACTGTCCTTGTTTATCTCCTGCTATTAAATAGCTCATAATTCAGGGTTGGGGTTTTTTTTGGAAGGCAGCCTACAGCAACAGAACATCTCACCAGAGTGACTTTTGCAAAATAAGGACATTTCAGGCCCTGCTGAGAAAGAGAGACTTCCAAGATTTAGGGTCCCTCCCTCTCCAAAGCCTGGGGTAAACGGCACATGATATTCACCGACATTTCTTAAGGGCCCTGGCTGAGAGATTTTTAGATTGGAGGAGCGCTTGATTGGACTCAGAAGCAGCAGCGCCAAGGGCTTCTGAGCTCTCTCCAGCTCACAGACGTGGAGGAAGGAGGCTGATGGAGGAAGCTTGCAAGAGAAATGGAGACACAGAGGAGAAGAACACCCAGAAGGCCATAGTCATTCTGGCTTGCAAAGAAGAACATAGAACATAGAATCTTAAGGCTGGGAGGGACCTTGGCGTTCTCGTCCATCTCCCTGCTCAAACAGGAGATGCTATATCATTCCAGACAAATGGTTGTCTAGTCTCTTCTTAAAAGTCTCCAGTGATGGAGCACCCACAGCTTCTGGAGACAAATAGTTCTACTGATTAATTGTTCTCACTGTCAGGAAGTTTCTCCTTAGTTCTAGGTTGCTTCTCTCCTTGATGAGTTTCCATCCCTCACTTCTTCTCTTGCCTTTAGGTGCTCTGGAGAACAGCTTGACCCCCTCTTCTTTGTGGCAGCCCCTCAAGTACTGGAAAACAGTTATCATCACCCCCATAATTGTCTCTTTGTTAAGGTAGCTAGACAAAATTAGCTCCCTCTACTGTCCATCATACAATTTAGCCTCCAGTCCCTCAACCATCTTTGTTGCTCTTCTTCTGCACTCTTTGCAGGATCTTAACCTCATTTATATATCCATCATTTATATATCCATCCTTGACGTGCGATCACAATTGAGCCCAAAATTTGTGTTGCTAAGCAAGAGAGTTTTGCCCCGTTTTGCGAGCTTTCTTGCCACAGGTGTTAAGTGAATCTGGCTTCCCTATTGACTTTGCTTGTCAGAAAGTCGCGGAAAGGAGATCACGTGACCCCGGGACATGGCAACGGTCATACATACGAGTCAGTTGTCAAGTGGTCTGAATTTTGATCATGTGACCACAAGGATGTTGGAAGGGACCTTGGAGGTCATCTAGTCCAACCCCTTGCTCAGGCAGGAAACCCTATACCATTTCAGACAAATGGCTGTCCAGTCTCTTCTTAAAAACTTCCAGTGTTGGATCATTCACAGCTTCTGGAGGCAGGTGGTTCCACTGGTTAATTGTTCTAACTGTCAGGAAATTTCTCCTTAGTTTTAGGTTGCTTCTCTTCTTGATTGGTTTCCATCCGTTGCTTCTTGTCCTGCCTTCAGGTGCTTTGGACAATAGCTTGACTCCCTCTTCTTTGGGGCAGTTCCTGAGATACTGGAACACTGCTATCATGTCCCCCCTTGTCCTTCTCTTCATTAAACTAGACATACCCAGTTCCAGCAACCATTCCTTATATGTTTTAGCCTCCAGTCCCCTGATCATCCTTGTTGTTCTTCTCTGTACTCTTTCTAGAGTCTCAACATCTTTTTTACATTGTGGAGACCAAAACTGGATGTAGTATTCCAAGTATGGCCTTACCAAGGCATTGTAAAATGGTATTAACACTTCACATGATGTTGATTCTATCCTTCTGTTAAAGCAGCCTAGCACTGTGTTGGCTTTTTTGGCAGCTGCAGAACATGACTGGCTCATATCTAAATGATTGTCCACTAGGACTCCAAGAAAAACGGTCCTAAGTCACATTTTTCAGTGGCATTGTAACGTGAAGTGGTCGCTAAAAAAACTGTTGTAAGTCAAGGACTACCTGTGTTGTTCTTTTTTTTTATTGAAAAGTTTTAAAATACAGTTTTCCTTTAAAAAACCCCCCTTCCCCCTCCCTCCTCCCCCCTACCTCCCCCCTCCCCCCCTCCCCCCCCCCGACTTCCCAGAGCTAAATACAAGGTATATATATATATAAAAGCAATCATAAACAACCATATACTAACAACTATAAATACTATAAATACTAAAATCCATCACTCTCTAGCTTATATAGGATAAAACAAACCTTAGCAATATTAAATATATATAAAAAACTAGAATAGAAAAAGAAAAAAAAAACGAAAGAAGACTTATTCGAATGCTACATAAAACTTCTTAACCCTATACTTGTTATGGATAAACTCAATCCATTTTCTCCATTCCATAATATAACGTTCTTGCGAATGATCTTTCAAATAGGCCGAAATCTTCGCCATCTCTGCCAGGTCGGAAACCTTTAAAGTCCATTCTTCTATGGTCGGCAGTTCCACTTTCTTCCAATATTGACCTATCAAAAGTCTTGCTGCCGTAACTAAATTCAACATCAACTTGGAGTCCACAACTGTAGCGTCAACAATTATTCCCAACAAAAAAAATTGCGGACAAAACTTTATCCTCCGTTTAAAAATCTTCTGCATATTCCACCAGACTTTTATCCAAAAAACCTTAACCTTCTTACATGTCCACCATATGTGAAAATATGTTGCATCTTCATCACCACACCTCCAACATTTAGGCTGGTAACTCGGATACATACTTGCAAGCTTTTTAGGGTCTAAATGCCATCTATAAAACATTTTGTAAAAGTTCTCTCTTAGATTTTGAGCTTGAGTAAATTTAACATTCCTCACCCAAATCTTTTCCCACATGTCCATTGTAATAACTTCCTGAATGTTTTGGGCCCATTTTATCATACAATCCTTAACAAGCTCTGTTTCTGAATCAATCTCTATCAATGCAAGATATATCCGTTTGATATGTGCTGGTCCCTGATTTCTAATTTGCTTTATCAAATTTTCATCAGTCATTGCAAATCCATTTTTCTGGTCTTCTTTCCACCTGGCCCGTAACTGAATATATTGAAACCAAGTTTGAACAACCTTCTCTTCTCGCAAGAGGCTATATGATTTTAAACACCAAACATTCCTTTCCAGGCTTAAAATTTCCTTGTACGTAGTCACATCGTGTTTGAAACCAGCATGTATATTTTCTATTGCGTGTTTTGGAATTGCCCACAATGGTATCTTGCTGCTTAACTTATGTCTATACTTCTTCCAAACTCTCAGCAATGCCTGTCTTAAAATATGCATCCTAAACACAGTATCTACCTTCTTATCATACAACAAATATGCATGCCAGCCAAACAACAAATCATGGCCCTCAAGATTTAATAACCTCGGTTGCGTCAAATTAATCCAATCGCTTATTCCTACTAATGCAGCAGCTTCATAATATAATTTAAAATTAGGTAATTTAAGGCCACCTCTCTCACGAGTATCCTGCATAATCTTAAGTTTAACTCGTGGCTTTTTCCCTGCCCACACAAATTTATTGATACCACGCTGCCATTCCTCCAAGTTAGAATCTTTCTTAAGAATCGGTATCATTTGAAATAAAAATAAAAATTTAGGCAAGACCATTTTCACTGCTGCAATCCGTCCCAACAAAGACAATTGCAATTTTTCCCAACTCTCCAATTCTTTTTGAATTTTCCCCCATAGTTTTTCATAATTATTTTTATATAGCTTTGTATTAGAGGGCGACAAAATCACCCCCAAATATTTAACCCTTTTAACAATCTCAAATCCAGTTAATCCTTCTAAGAGAGCCTTCTGTGAAACTGTCATATTTCTAGCCAAAATTTTAGTTTTCTGTGTATTTACTTTAAATCCAGAAACCTTCCCGTATTGTGTTATTATCTCCATCAGGTCCACAACAGAGTTCTCTGGCTGGGTCACTGTAACAACCAGATCATCTGCAAATGCTCTCAATCTATAGTCCTGATCTCCAACTTGTATCCCCTTAATTTTTTCCGAGTTCCGAATCTTAACCAATAATATCTCTAATGTTAACACAAATAACAAGGGCGATAACGGACACCCTTGCCTTGTGCCCTTCTCAATATTACATGCTGCTGTCAGGCTATTGTTAACTATGATTCGGGCAGTTTGTTTTTGATATAATGCCCTAATCGGTTGTAAAAATTTTTCCCCAAAATCCATTTTATCTAAAACTTTCAACAAAAATTGCCAATTCAATTGATCAAAGGCCTTTTCAGCATCTAGAAAGATTAGCGCTGCAGAGATCTGGTTGTGCCTTTCCAAAAACTCTAACACATCAACTATATGTCTCACATTATTTTTCATTTGCCTACCACTAATAAACCCCGTTTGATCCCCATGAATCACCTGTTGCAGAACCCTCATCAGTCTATTAGCCAAAACCTTAGCAAATATCTTATAATCTGTATTTAAAAGCGATATCGGTCTGTAATTTTTAACTTGAGTAGCATCCTGGTCTTCCTTCGGAATCAAAGAAATAAAAGCTGTTCTCCAAGACGGTGGCACCTTTCCCCCCTTCTGGATTGTCTGAAACAGTTCCTTTAACGGCTTTATCATCTCTAATTGTAAGTTTTTATAATAGGCCGCAGTCAAGCCATCCGTGCCTGGCGCTTTATCCACCTTCAGTTCCTTAATTGCTGTAAAAATTTCTTCTTCTGTAATCAGTTGATTAATCCCCTCTTTTTGTACTTGCGTAAGAACCGGGATGCTAGCATTCTCCAAATATATATCAATATCTTTTACATTAATTTCCTCTTTAGTATATAATTTCGAATAAAAATCCACAAAAGCATCCTTAATAAGATTCTGTTGAAACACAACCCTTCCTTTATACTCAATCTTATCTATATTAGAGGCCCTTTGTTTTTTCCTCAGTCTATAAGCTAACCATCTGCCTGGTTTATTAGCGTTGCAAAAAGTATTGTGCCTAGCAAACCGCAGATTGGTCGCCACTTGATCCGCCATTAATTTATCAAATTGTCCTCTTAACAGTCTAATAGCCTCCTTGATCTTCACATCCTCTGGGTTCAAAATCAAAGCCTTTTCTTTTTCCTTTATTTCATTCTCCAGTTCTTTCCTTCTAGTTTCCACTGCACGTCTATGTCTATTATTCATATATATCAACACCCCTCTCATATAGGCCTTGCTAGCATCCCAAACCATATCCATAGAGGTACCCTTATTCATATTAATCTCAAAAAAATCCTTCATCCGCTGTTTGCATTCTTCCACATTTCTCTGATTTCTAAACAAATTCTCATTTACGCGCCACGAGCGCCTATCTCTTTTCTCCTTATCAATCTCCAACCAAACTGGACTGTGGTCAGAGATAGTTCTTGCACAAATCTTCACCTTTTTAGCTCTCAAAAAAAATCATTAGTCAACAAAATAAAATCAATCCTCGAAAAAGATTGGTGTCTGTCAGAATAAAAAGTATAATCCTTCTCCTGCAAGTGTCTCTCACGCCAAATATCTCGCAATTCCAGGTCATCCTTCATTTCAAAAAAAGATTTAGGCAGTCTAGCATGACTTGGAATGCGCTTAAAAGCTCCAGCCTTATCCAACTGTACATCCAAAACACCATTCCAGTCCCCCATAAAAATAAAAGATTTATAATCCAACTGGGTAAGCTTTGTGTGAAGTAAGCTAAAAAAGTCAGCTTGTTGTTGGTTAGGTGCATATAATCCAACTAAAAGCATCTTTTTACCTTCTAACAACAGCTCAATCATAACGTATCTTCCATGCTTATCTGCTTCAATTAAGTCTGCTGTTAAGGCACTTTTAACATAAACAACCACTCCATTTTTCCTATTCTCTGCAGAAGCAACAAATTGCGTACCCAGTCTCGAGTTCAGTAAATGCTTTTGATCCAAGACTCTAATATGCGTTTCTTGCAGACATATAACATCTATCTTAAATTGTTTTAAATATTGAAAAACTTTCTTCCTCTTCTGCGGTGAATTTAGTCCATTAACATTCCAGGTTAGAAATCTAGTTGCCATGCATATCCTCCAAAAGCTCTTGGACCACAGCTTTGATAGGACTAACTTCTTTAGGCCGTGCTCCTCCCACAGCTTGGCTATATGTACGTTGTGAAGAATCTGAAGACTTTTGCTGATCTTGTTCTTTTGTTTTCTTTGCTCGTTTTAAAGCAGCACGCGTTACTCTTTGCTCTCTAGGATCATCCAAAGAAATTGTAGCTTGATCTCCTCCAGCACCATTTTCCTCTGTTTCATCCTCTTGATGTTCTCCTTCTCCAGATCCCTTTCCAGCTTCCAGAAGTGTTAATGGGGTTGCTTTTAAGACATTATTGTAGAAATCACGCGCTTGCTTCACAGTAATCAGCCGATACCTTTTACCTTCATACATCACCATCAGCCCATCTGGAATCTCCCATCTGAACCTTATATCTCTTTGCTTAAGCTCATGCACGAGAAATGTATAGTCCTTCCTTCCCCTTAAAATCCTTGGAGGGATTTCTTTTAAAACCAAGACTTCTTGTTCAGCAATCACAACTTTAGCATCATAGGCAGCTTGTATAACTTGATCTCTAATTTCTCTTTTTGCAAAATAAACCACCACATCTCTAGGCAACTTTCTCTGTCTGGCAATCCATGAATTCACCCGGAACACTTTATCCATAGCTGCTCTTATTTCAGATGCTGGCTGGTTCAATACCACTTCGAGAGCCTCAGAGATCAGCTGCTTTAAATCTTCTTTAATATTCTCTTTTAAGCCTCTGATTCTAACAGCAAACTGCATCTGGTAATATTGGGCAAGGCATAACTCCCTTTCCACTTTGTCTCTTGCATTTTCATTCTCCCGTGCTTTTACTTCTAATATAGCATTCCTTTGAGCCAGATCATCCACTTTTTCATCTAATTCTTCCACACATTCCGCCACTTTATGCACTGAAGACAAAATGTCTACCTTCATCACGCTGAACTTCTGTTCCATCCTCTCTTCCATTCTCTCCTCCAATTTCTCCAATTTCTCCTCCATCTGTGCAAATTTATCAGCAATTGATTGATTAATTGATTCCAAAAGTACCTGGGCATGTTTATCCAATGCATCTCGCAAATCCTTCGATGTCAGCGCTTCAGGAGGGTGCAGCGCCTGTAGTGATGATTGTTGCACCGGCGAAGATCCACCACTCCGAAGAGTTTTAGGGGGAGGTTTCGCCACCATCTTTTAGTCCTCAATTATGACGCACTTTCACTTAAAGTTTAAAAAGTCCAACAAGCTCGAGAGTATAGTAAAATAATCCTCTTCACCTTTTCCTCTTGTACCGCTCTGCCTGCTCCTTTAAACCATAGTCCTTTCTTCAGGCAGGGATGGTTCGCAGACGCCTGGCTCTGCTCCAAGAAGTTCGGAGCAGAGACGCCGGCCAGCTGGGAGCAACTCAGGCTTCGGGGGAGTTCAATCCTTCAGCCGCCCAAGCTCCAAGCTCAGGCGGCCCCGGAGAACTCTACCCCTACCTGGGGCCTCACCCCTTCCTCTTCTCCCGAGGAGGGGGCTTCAATTTCGCCCGAACAGCTGATCGGCGCTGTTTTGGGCGAAAAAACAAACAGCTGAGCCGCGGGCAGCCCGGGAAGGCTGTCTTCGGCGCCGCGCCGCCACCGGAAGTCCACTACCTGTGTTGTTCTTGAAGGATTTAAGAAGTAAGAGCTTGAGAAACAACATGAAGGTCACCGACGGTTTGAACTGTGTGACAGAATGGCTAAAGATGTTGGTTTTAGCCAGGTGTGAACACTCAGTTACAGGCAAAATAAAATGTAAAATATGTCAGATTTTCAGAAATAGGAATTGCAAAGAACCTTCAGACATGCATGAATTGCCCATGGCAGAAATTAGGATTGGATAAATTTAATTTCAAAGTAAAAAAAGAGAGATATTGTTATTGTTAAATTATTGGAAAATTGTTGTTTGGAAAATTCACATAGTTGAATTACATAAATATGACAGTTGCCAAGCCTCTGACTCTTGATCCCATATCACAGGGATTGCTGCCATGATTGTAAGTGTGAAAGTCACTTTTTTCAGCGCTGTCGTAATTTCAAATGGTCATTAGATAAATTATTGTAAATCGAGGACTATCTGTATTGCCTCTATAATGACTGAGGAGGATGCCATAACTCACAGGATGGGAAACGGGCAGTATTGTGTTGCGGCTTCTAGACCGCATGGAATGACGCCAGACCGATGAGTACAGCATAGCAGCTCTTTATTAGTGGTAGAACTGTACTGGGGATTTGGGGCTACCTGCGTCCTTATATATACCTGGCCAGGTATCCACCTGGCCAATCCATTTGAACCTGGTATTCCCGCCGAGACATAGCCCAATCCGCATCAGTCCCGGTACAGCGCCACCTGGTGGTATAAGTAGCGCTGTTGTTATGTTGTCCCCTCCAAACTCATACACAACAGGCAGAGATAGGCAAAAAAAAACCCCCTATGGTTTGTATGCTGGCAACCGCCCATTTAGGCAACACTAACACACTCATAGTGGGGTTGAAAGAGTCCAGCAGTTGGTCTGGACAGAAGGCGCTGGCCATTGTGTATCGTTTGTGTGTCCCAAAGCAAGTGGCCTGACTGCCAATTGCAAGGGAGCCAAACTTAGTTTAATAAAGAGAGATGACCCTGACCTGGATTTAGTGCAATTTCCCCCAAAGGAAGGCACTGTGTGAGAGCAACTCACAGGGATGGAGAGAGGGAGGGAGGGAGGGAGAGAGAGAGAGAGAGAGAAAGAGAGAGAGAGAGAAATCCTATGCAATGGCCAGCTTTCCCACTGTGTCACTCTGGAGTTGTCAGATATAACTGACACCAGCTTTCAGATGGCACCGTGGCATCTGTGTGGATATCGACACTCTCAAGACATCCATTTCACGAAAAGGGCAGGAGCAAAAAGGAAGGAAACATAATAATAATAATTGAATTTGTAACCACTGGTTAAAATTAACTGCCTGTAAAATATGGAGCCCATATATAGAATTAATTGATCCCTTGCCTGCGTATACCAGCCATTCTCTTTCCTCCTCCCCCCCCCGCCCCGCACACAAGTCACACTTCAAAGTACACAGACACAGGCTCTCCCCTCTCCTGCCTTTCCCTCAAAACCTGAAGGAAAATACGGCATGGAGATGGAGGATAGAGTTATTCTCCACTGGGAAAGGAAGGAGGGACATGGGGGTGGTCAAAATTTAAGAGGGAGAGATCCAAGACCAGAAGATCAAAGCTCCTCTACTTCGGCACATATTGCATATCAGCTGTGAACTTCAATACTATCATTGTGGTTACCATTTCTTTTGACACACACACACACACACACAAACACACACACACGTGTGCGTGCACATAAACAGAGACAGGAAGGGAAGGGAAGAGAAGGGAAAGGAAGGGAAGGGGATTTTGCTACGAAGAAGGAAGGAAGGAAGGAAGGAAGGAAGGAAGGAAGGAAGGAAGGAAGGAAGGAAGGAAGGAAGGGAGATGGGAGGGAAATTTCCTGACAGTGAGAACAATTAACAGTGGGTACTCAAACCTCACTGGAGGTTTTCAAGAAGAGACTGGACATCCATTTGTCTGAAATGCTATAGGACTCCTGCCTGAGCAGGGGGTTGGACTAGAGGACCTCCAGAGTCCCTTCCAACTCTTTTATTCCTTTATTTGGTCTTTATTGCAGCCTCCTTTACATCCCAATTGCAGGGGAAGAGGTGTAGCAATAACTCAAACTAATTAATGACCAGGCATTTCCAATGCAGATCACCAGTGCCAAGCCTTGCCGTTCCTTTGGATGGAGGATCATTCTTGCTGGAGTAGCAAGGAGGGAGAAAGTTCTCCAGCAGAGGCTAAATCATCTGCTTTTCTGCGTCATGATTGGAGTTGATTGTCTCTTCCCAAGCGATTTGCATGTTGCTAAAGCAGAGCGTTTCAGCCGCAATTACCTTGCCAGTGTCACTTGTAAACGTTGAAGAACAAAAGGAAAAATACAATGACAAATTGGCCATGTTCCCAAAAATACTAGCTATTGAAACAAGAAGAAACAATCTGCAACCTTGCTCAGGTGAACGGGGGACGCCTCCTTGGCACAACAGCCCTCTTTGTTCTTTTCTGCCAGACGCCCATGGAAGACGATGGAGAAGACAAACGTGACATCTCAGAGTCCTGAAAAAGGGAGATGGAATCGCCAGACCTGGGGGGAGGGGAATGCCGGGGGGGGGGGGAAATCCCTCATCCTCCTGTTTTCCTCAGGAAAACAGAAAATTGTTGTATCTCTGAGGAGGTGTTGGAAAGCAACTGGAAAGGGGAGAAGATCTACCTCCACTGCCAAAATTTAACCTCAAGGATGGTCCAGCTTCTTCTGCTTTCTTTGTTTGCTTGCTTGTTTGTTAAATGTAGATGCTGCCCATCTTGTTAGCGAAAGCTATCCAAGAACCAAAGATATAACCCAGTTGGGTAATGAAACATCTGCAAGGAAACAGCCATGATCAGAGAGCACCAAAGACCCATAGACCATCACCCGCATGTTCTCTTCCTCCTCCTCCTCCTCCTCCTCCTCCTCCTCCTCCTCCTCCTCCTCCTCTCCACAAACCCACTCCCTTCTAGCACTGATGATGTGACCTAGTTGGGTTATGAAACATCTGTAAGATAAACCTGCAAGAAAACCACCATGCTCAGAGAGCACCAAAGTCCTTACAGTCTTTCTCCTCCTCTTCCACCTTCTCCCCCTCCCCCTCTTCCTTCTCCTCTCTGCAGCCCCTTCCCCTCTTCTGATGTTACCTAGTTGGATGTCAAAACATCATCGGAAGAAAACCACCAAGCTCAGAGAGCACCAAGGACCCCACAGTTCCATCCTATGCTACAATTAGACTCTTCTAGCGGTGCCATCCATAACCATCCCATATTCCCACAACTGAGAGAAAATCCTATAGAAGATGGGGCTCATTATTATTATTATTATTATTATTATTATTATTATTATTATTATTATTATTATTATTATTATTATTATTATTATTATTATTCTGGTGGGGCATTGCTGGTTCCCTTTGCTCAAGTGCTTCTTCCCATAATAGCAGTGTTCTAGTATCCAGGGGTTGCCACAAAGAAGAGTGGGTCCACCTATTCTGCAAAGCACCTGAAGGCAGGACAAGAAGCGAGGGATGGAAGCTAATCAAGGAGAGAAGCAACCTGGAACTAAGGAGAAACTTTCTGACGGTGAGAACAATTAACCAGTGGAACAGCTTGCCTTCTCTGGTTGTGGGTGCTCCGACATTGGATGTTTTCAAGAAGAGATTGGACAACCATTTGTCCGGGATGATATAAATTCTCCTGCTTGAGTGGGGGCTTGGACTAGAAGACCTCCAAGGTCCCTTCCGACTCAGATTGCAAAACACACAGCATCATTGGAGTTTCGAAAAGCCTCCTTTACGTCCCAATTGCAGGGGAAGAGGTTTAGCAATAACTCAAACTAATTAATGACCAGGCATTTCCAATGCAGATCAACGATGCCAAGCCTTGCCGTTCCTTTGGATGGAGCCATTGTCTGGAATGGCACGGGGGTATCCTGCATGAGCAGGGGGTTGGACTAGAAGACCTCCAAGGTCCCTTCCGACTCAGATTGCAAAACACGCAGCGTCATTGGAGTTTCGAAGAGCAACACTTGGCAACTGTTTGGTCTTTAGGAGATCACCTGTGGCTCTCTGGGCAGGCAATCATCTGGAGCCAATTCTGCCTTTTAGATCCTGTGCATAGAGGGGAAGCTTAGAAAGCAACATGTAAGATGGGAGAGCCAAAGGCTGAAATGCATTGTAAGTTTTAACTGAGCTGATTAAAGTTCAAGATTCCTCATAGGGGAGAGGATAATGCCGGAATCGGCAGTATTGAAGCCTCGGTCATTATCTAGCCTCTGAAAGGCGAACTTTGCCGATTTTGTTTTGAATGGCCCAGAAGGTTAAGGAGGAGGTTAATGAAATACTGAATGGTTTGACAAACTTTAATGGGGAACAGCTGCTGCTGCTGCTTTCCTTAAGCCAAGATGAAGGGTCAAAGGTCAGAAGGGAAAAAAAACCGCTGCAACCGGGACCCAGTTTTAACTAACGGAGAGAAGGAAAAAAAAATTCTTTTCCCTTATTGCTCCTAATCCGTCAGTGGGCGCAGATAACATGGGAGATGGGAGCAAAAAGAAGTCTTTACTTATCTTGGGAAAATGTGGGTTTCATCCCCCTTCTCTGAACAAATCCTCTTTAAAATCTGGCAGTAAAAGAGGTCATCAAGTCCGGCCCACTGCTCGGTGCAGGGATTCCAGTTCAAACCCTGCAACTGCACGGGTGTCATCTGAACACAGTCCTGGGGGAGGGGGTCTCCCAGGGTTAATAAGGGGCAGTGTCCCCTATTTAGGTGGGCCAAGGGGACACAGCGGGCCTGGATTTCAACCAGCTTTAAGGGGTCACTTCTCTCTGTGGACCTTGGGGAACATGAGGACTGGAAGCTAAGATATATGAAGAACGGTTGCAGGAATTGGGTATGTCTGGTTCAATGAAAAGAAGGACGAGGGGTGAGATGATAGCAGTCTTCCAATATTGGAGGGGCTGCTAGAAAGAGGAGGGGGGGACTTATTTTCCAAAGCACCTGATGGCAGGACGAGAAGCAAAAGTCCTTCTTTTCATTAGACTAGACCAGACATGTCAAACACAAGGCCCGGGGGCCAGATCCGGCCCGCAAAGTGGTTTCATGCGGCCCGCGAAGCCATCCTGGAAACAGTGAGGGAACGGCCCCCACTGCCTTGGCCCTGGCTCAGAGACCCTCCTCCTGTCAGAGACCCTCAGATCTCTCCCACTCCTGCCCAGGCCCCCATAGGCACCCTTGATGCGAACGATGTAGAGCTGGCCTCGCCCACCCAGTAGGCCATATGCACTCTAGCCACGCCCACCCAGTAGGCCACACCCACCTGGCCCCTTGAGGGCAACTGCAATGCTGATGCGGCCCTCAATGAAATTGAGTTTGACACCCCTGGACTAGACATTCCCAATTCCTGCAACCGTTCTTCATCTGTTTTAGCCTTCCTTCCCCTAACCATTTTTCTTGCTCTTCTCTGCACTATTTCACCTGTCTGGCAACAGCCCCCTTACGCCTTCCTTAAGTTATGAGGGGGAGGGAGGAAGGGAATGACGGAGGTATCCTACATTTGAAATAAAGCCCACAGGTCAACCTGAACACAGCAGTGGCTCCCCCTTGCAGTTTAGATGTTCAAAACTATGTTAGAACGAGATGTGCTCGAATGGGGAAGCAATCGGGCCTCACCCCGGGGCCTCTCGGCATGTGCTGGTGCTCAGGGCTGATTTATAGCTGCCGCCAGCTTTTGCTCACCGTTCAAGGAATGTGGTGCTGCAGCAAGCAGGAAACGATTTTGTCATTGTACTCTGGGTGCTGTCAAAGTGGTCTTCAAGTTGGGGATAGAGGGTAGGTGGGCTCTTGAGGAATGGCCAGCAATGCTGGCCCTCCACTTCCCCACCACCCCCACCCCCAGCCCAAGGTCTTTGTGGCTGACTTAAAAAAAGGGTCACTGAGGTGAACAGAACAGAGAATGGAATGGAATGGAATAGGAATAGAATAGAACAGTTCTGAATAGAAGACTAGACTAGACTAGGCTAGAGTAGAGTAGACTAGACTAGATGACTAGACTAGACTAGACTAGACTAGACTAGACTAGACTAGACTAGACTAGACTAGACTAGACTAGAATAGAATAGAATAGAATAGAATAGAATAGAATAGAATAGAATAGAATAGAATAGAACAGTTCAGAACAGAACAGAACAGTTCTGACTAGACTGGACTGGACTGGACTGGACTGGACTGGACTAGACTAGACTAGACTAGACTAGACTAGAATAGAATAGAATAGAATAGAATAGAATAGAATAGAATAGAATAGAATAGAATAGAATAGAATAGAATAGAATAGAATAGAATAGAATAGAACAGTTCTGAATAGAAGACTAGACTAGACTAGACTAGACTAGACTAGACTAGAATAGAATAGAATAGAATAGAATAGAATAGAATAGAATAGAACAGAATACAACAGTTCTGAATAGAAGACTAGACTAGACTAGACTAGCATAGAATAGAATAGTTCAGAACAGTTCTGAATAGACTAGACTAGACTAGACTAGACTAGACTAGACTAGACTAGACTAGAATAGGATAGAATAGAATAGAATAGAATAGAATAGAATAGAATAGAATAGAATAGAATAGAATAGAATAGAATAGAATAGAATAGAATAGAATAGAATAGAATAGAATAGAACAGTTCTGACTGGACTGGACTGGACTGGACTGGAATGGACTGGAATGGAATGGAATGGAATGGAATGGAGTGGAGTGGAGTGGAATATTCTTTATTGGCCAAATCTGATTGGACACACAAGGAATTTGTCTCTGATTCAGAAGCTTTCAGTGTACATACAAACAACAAAGTGATAGGTCATATATCTTGCAGTGACACTGTGGGTACGCTGGAATAACTTCTCCTAAAGTGGAATGGAACAAGTAATAGAATAGAATAATGGAATGGAACTGAATGAAACAGAACAGAATAGAACAGAATAAGAGTTGAAAGAGACCTTGGAGGTCTGGTCCAATCCTCTGCCAAGTCAGGAGTTCTCATCCCATCCTGGACAAATGTTGTCCAATCTCTTCTTGAAAACCTCCAGTAATGGGGCATCCAGAACTTCTAGAAGCAAGCCTTTCCACTTATTAATTATTCTCACTGTCAAGAAATTCCTCCTTATTTTCAGGTTGGATCCCCCCCTGACCAGTTTCCTCCGATTGCTTCCTCAGTCCAGCTCTCAACTGAGGGCAGGCAGGGCTGTGCACAAGGTAAGGTCAAAGATGATTGTCCAAAGCAAACCCAAGATGGTTTCCTCCAGAATGCAACTGAAGCTCTGCACATTTCTTTTTCTTTTTTTCTCTTTAAACTAGAGCATCTCTTGTAGGTGGTGTACAACTTCCCTTTGTGTTCCATGACCCAACTGCTCATGTTCCAGTATTCCCTAAGAATGGGACATCTGGTGTAGGGGAAGAGCAGGGAAGGCAGAGTTAAGCGAGTCATCTGCCTAGAATCACTACATTCCCACAAACAGTCTAAGTCCAACCTTGAATTCCCTTGACTCTTATCTAGCATAAATTTAGTATTGAATTTCAGTTGACTAGACTCTTGTGTATAGACCTCCGCAATAAATCATTTGAACTGCAGCTTAATGGATGGTCTTGACCCTTTGCAACTGATATCTATACATATACATAAAGTTCAAAATGTCTATGGAGATTCTCAGTCATTCAGGTCATAGTTGTCCCAAAGGTGCTTTTTTCAGGAGGCAACTGGACTTTCTTGTTTTCCTTTGAAGATGTTTTACTTCTCATCCAAGAACCTTCTTCACCTCTGAAGAATAAAATAAGCTTCTTGGGTGAGAAGCAAAACATCTTCAAAGGAAAACAAGAAAGTCCAGTTGCCTCCTGAAAAAAGCACCTTTGGGAAAAAGGTCAAAACCTGGTCCCTAAAGTCCATGATTAAACTCTTGACTAAATCAGGGCTTTTCAACCGGTGGTACGCGTACCACTGGTGGTACGTGAGCACGTGCCTAGTGGTTGCAGCATCCTGAGGTCACGTGATCACCCTTTGTGACCTATCCTGCTGACTTGTGTCAAGCAAACTCAATGGTGGAAGCTGCATTCCTTTAACGACCGTGTGATTCACTTAGCAGCTGCAGTGGTTTGCTCAACAACCGTGGCAAAAGAGGTTGTTAAATCAAGTGAAAGATACTTAACTTGTTGAGCAATGGATATTCTGGCCCTAGCTGTGATTGTAAGTTGAAGAGTATCTGTAATTGGTCCATGATGCTCAACCTCCAGGTTAGAAGTCAAGACAGGCAAAACATGACAGAGGTTGTGTGTCAGAACTGTCGCTTCACACCTGTGCTCTCCTATTGTTTGGTGCCAGACTGCCATGAACCCTGAGGTAAGGGCAAAAGAGAGAGGGAATGCTTGGGGGAAAGTGAAAGTAATGGAAATAAGTGTGCCTCTCAGAGACACCGCTTCAAGGTCATTTCCCTGGGAGAAGAAAGGCAGTCTACAGTCAGAATGACCATTTCAAAAACATCTTCTTTCAAATTGATTGGACAATGGGGGGGATCAGCAATGGGATGTACTTTGGGGGGAGGGGAAATTACACCTAGAGATTTGGTGGGCAAATGTCAGTTCCACTTGATCTTTACTAAACTATACCTTTCTCAAAAAATGGAGTCAAGGTTTGTTCTTGCTTAAAGATTCAAGGCAGGACTGACACTGTGGCTGGGAGGTATTTCTTCCACTCAAAGCCATATTTTTAACTAATCAAGGAGAGAATCAAGCTAGAATTAATTAATAAATATCCTGAAAGTGAGAACAATTAACCAGTGGAACAGAAGCTGCCTCCAGAAGTTGTGGGTGCTCCAACACTGGAGGTGTTTAAGAAGAGATTGGACAGCCATGTCTCTGAAATGGTATGAGATCTCCTACATGAGCAAAGGGTTGGACTAGAAGATGACCTCCAAGGTCCCGTCCAATTCTGGTATTCTCTTCTGTTTAAGGAGAACGCTGGTGTTTCCATGCCCTTCCTGTATCCTTCAAAATTCTTCTGAATTCTCACCTTGTCTGGTTCTTACTGATCTTGAAGGAACCAGAGGCAAAATGCTGAAGGCAGACTGCCACCAAGGACTGCTGTTTTCTCCTAAACATTCCCCCTTATGTCGTTATAACATGTCTTTAGATAACTTATCTCCTTCCTTCCTTCCATTCATTCCCTTTCTTCTTTTCCTTCATCAGTTCCCCAAGGAAGGCAGAGCTGCCGCCATTAGCCAGGATGAGACTCAATAAATACCGAGCAGACATTTCCTTTCCAATCTCAGCTGCATACTTGATGCCCCTAGCCCTGCATGGTCAGAAGTGGGAATTGGCAACTGCCCTCTGGGATTAGGGCTTTTAGGGAAACCCAAAGGCCACGTAGATGGCCTCTATACAAAAACACACAAGGAAGCTTTACGAAGGACACTGATTAAAAAAAGCAATACAGGTAATCCTTGACTTATGACCACAGTTGAGTCAAAATTTCCGTGGCTTAGCAAAAACTCTTGGTAAGTAAATTTTGCCCTGTTTTACAACCTTTTTTGACACAGTTTTTAAGTGAATCACTGCACTGTGTTATATTAGTAACACAGTTGTTTAAGTGAACCTGGCTTCCCCCATTGACTTTGCTTGTCAGAAGGTCACAAAAGGGGATCACGTGATCCCAGGACACCACAACCATCATAAATATGAGCCGGTTTCCAAGCATCCGAATTTTGATCACATGACCATGAGGATACAGCAATGGTCATAAGTCAGTAAGTAACATCATCAGTAGTAGGGAGGAGAAGGAGGAGGAGGAGGAGGAGGAAGACGAGGAGGAGGAGGAGGAGGAGGAGGAGGAGGAGGAGGAGGAGGAGGAGGACTGTAGGGTCCTTGGGGCTTTCTGAGCTTCGTGCTTTTCTTGCAGACATTTCATTACCCAATTAGGTAACACCATCAGTGCTAGAAGGGAATGGGGTTGGCAGAGATGAGGAGGAGGAGGAGGAGGAGGAGGAGGAGGAGGAGGAGGAGGAGGAGGAGGAGGAGGAGGAGGAGGAGGTGGTGGTGGTGGACTGTAGGGTCCTTGGGGCTTTCTGAGCTTGGTGCTTTTCTTGCAGACATTTTATTACCCAATTAGGTAACACCATCAGTGCTAGAAGGGAGTGGAATATCATCAGTTCTAGAAGGTGTTTGTGGGGAAGGGGAGGAGGAGGAGGAGGAGGAGGAGGAAGAAGAAGAAGAAGAAGAAGAAGAAGAAGAAGAAGAAGAAGAAGAAGAAGAAGAAGAAGAAGAAGAAGAAGAAGAAGAAGAAGAAGAAGAAGAACAACAACAACAACAACAACAACAACAACAACAACAACAACTTTGAATTGTCACTAAATGAATGGTCATAAATTGAGGACTACCTGTAATTTGGTTTGGAATTGGAGATTATAGTTCTGTTCCTGCCCAGGCCTCACTTGATATTCCAGAGGGATTTTCTGCATAAAACCATTTATTAGACGTGATCACGTGGATGGACCAACAGAATATATTGCTATATCTGAGTTCTCACCCTCCGAATCAGCTTCTTCTCACCCGATGCCCTCCCCTGATGGCTTGTAATGTGTTGTTTTTTTTCCCCATCCAGTCTCACCTGTGTGAGAAAAAAGACCACAGAGGTAATGAAGCAACCATTGCCTGCAAGTCAAACACCCTAGTGTGAAAACCACTGCAGACTTTTGGGAAGGAAAACAAGCAATTAAATACAAAGAGGAAACGGGACCAGCTATACCACCAATAACACATTTCTGTACATTTCTGCTATTTCAGGGTGCAAAACCCTGAATCGCCCAGATATATCAGCCTTAATTCCTGATGATTACATGGACAGATCCACGTCATTCTCTTGATGAAGGTACAGAAGTAATATAGCATTGATTTCTTCAAATATGCTTTTTTCCCCCTTTTCTCCCAGAGTGGCTTTAATAGCCCTGGGATTCCCCTATTCTCTTCCCTTCAATTAAAAACCAGGTACAGCTCAGCTTAGCTTTGAAGGGGAATCTCGCAAAGGCAGTCAAGGTTGTTATGTATGCAAGCACCTGCATAGCAACAGCCACCAGGGGGCGTTGGCCTGGATGGTTTCGGCGGGAAACCCAATTTTGGTGGGAAACCTAGGGCCAACCCCATTGGCTGTTAGCTTACCTGGCCAGGTATATAAGGAGGCCAGGTAGCCCTCATTCCCCAGTTCACTACCCCCTTCAATAAAGAGCTGAACTCACACACCGGCTGGCGTCTCTTCCTTGCGTCGGACCCACTACACAATAAAGGTGATGATACTTATGGTGGTTTTCCAACACACCTCACTAGATAGGGACAATCTCCTGCCAAGTTCTCTTATCTTCATAACTAGAAATGCAGAATAATAGAGCTGGAAGGGAACTTGGAGGTCTTTTAGACTGCCCCCCTGCTTAAGCAGAAGACCCTATATCATTCTGGACAAATGGCTGTCTGGTCTCTTCTTGAAAACCTCTGGGATAGAGTAACCACAACTTCAGGAGGGAAGCCATTCTCACTGTCAGGAAATTTATCCTTATTTCTAGATTGGTTCCCTCCTTGATAAATTTCCATCCGTTGTCCTGCTGCCTTCAGGAGCTTTGGAGGATAGGTGGAGCCCTCTTCTTTGTGGCAGCCCCTCAGATACTGGAACACTGCTGTCATGTCATGTTGTTTACTGCTTGATTGTTGGTCTAGTGCCGTGGTGGCGAACCTATTGCACGCGTGCCACAGGTGGCATGCAGAGCCCTCTCTGTGGGCACATGCGCCCTTGCCCCAGTCCTAGGCCTTCGGCTGGGTTTTATAAACCCTTTTCGCTTCAGGCCTCCGCTGCCGTGGGCAAAAAAAGAAAAAAAAAGGTTCAATCAATCAATCAATTTCGACTTCTGGTGGGGAAAAAAAAGATCTCGCAAAGTTGGAATTGATTGATTGAACTTTTTAGTCCCACCCAGTCTGCCTTTACCACCGCAGCCACCACCACCCAATGGGCCACACCCACCCAATGGGCCACGCCCACCCAATGGGCCACACCCACCCAATGGGCCACGCCCACCCGACACCCAACAATACATAAGTGGGTTTTAGGTTGCAGTTTGGGCACTTGGTCTCTAAAAGGTTTGCCATCACTGGGCTAGTGTTAATCCTGGAGTTAATCTCTGTTTATCTGGCAATTGATTGCTGGTAATGAGGTTTTGATTCTTTTGTTTCCTTTTTGGCTTTTTGATTGTCTCTTTTGAAAGGAGTGTAAATATAATTGATCTCAATGTATCTGTTGATGTCTGATTACTGAGTGCCAGGCTTCCAGGAATTTTTGGACTTGGCTTGTTCTATTCTATTCTATTCTATTCTATTCTATTCTATTCTATTCTATTCTATTCTATTCTATTCTATTCTATTCTATTCTATTCTATTCTATTCTATTCTATTCTATTCTAATTTCCATTTTCTCCTCTCCTCTCCTCTCCTCTCCTCTCCTCTCATCATTATTCCATTCCATTCCATTCCATTCCATTCCATTCCATTCCATTCCATTCCATTCCATTCTATTCCAAGTTGATACAGTTGCAAAATCTGTCCATATGTTGTGCAATTAAGGAGTTTTCATCATGTCTTCTAACTGCTAGTTGGTGTTGATGAATGTGCACAAACGTTCCTCCTGTTATCTTCCCAGCCTCCCCACCATCTCTCCTACCTGGTTCTGAGGGACCAAATGGGGTGAAACCACTCTGAATTCTTGCAAATTGTGATTGTCCAGAAACAAGCACTTAGGGACCTTTTGAATATGAAGGCAGAACTTCTCTCTGGTGCCCCTGGAAAAGCTCCTGACCCCTTTGAGTTCTGCCTTCCTGTTGATTCCCATTTGATCCTGTGGGGATGTGGGCTGGGAGCTAGCTGATAGGAAATCAGCAAAGAGTGTGTGTGTGTGTGGGGGGGGGTTATTTCTGAAAGAGGATAGCCAAAGGGAAAGGCTGGATGGAAACTAATCCAGGAGTTGAGCTACCTAGAAACCAGGAGAAATTTCCTGACAGCTAGAACAATTAACCAGTGGAACTCCTTGCCCCTTGTCTGAAACGATACAGGATCTCCTGCTTGAGCAGGGAATTGGACTAGAAAACCTCCAAGGTCCCTTCCAAGTCTGTTATTCTGAAAGGAAAAAGGAATCCTGCTCAACCAGACCAGGAGACCATACAGCCCAGCAATTTGGATTGAATCCACTTATCATTCTGAATTGCACCGCTTCTGTTTCGCTGGATGACACTATTCCATTTTTGCATGAAATGTGGGAAAGAGAGACACCTAGATCTATTTTGCTACACACATACAAACAGAGAGAGAGAGAGAGAGAGAGAAGCTAAAAGAATTCTGAATGTTTTCAGTCCCTTAGTAGAGATTTTATCATGGTGTTTGTTCTCCTGGCCAGCCCACCATTTCTTGACGGCATTTTCTGGATAAACGCACCATCGATGTTTGCCGTTTGTGTAAAGAAGTGCGAATTGTGATGCGCCCTGCCTGTAATTCCCCAGCCTCGTTCTATTTCCAGGTAAACACAAATGATACTCTAATCTTCACTGGGAGCCAATTTTCGCTAGAGCTTCACCTTAAATCCAACCGGCTGATCTTCCTCGCTTTTCCTCCCAATCAACCAGGCCTCTTTCACGCTTCAGTTGGGATTCGCCAAGTATCACCGCAACAGAATTAAAGTTCCAAATTGGCCTTTGCTGGCTGCTCTTAATGCTGTCTATAATCTTCCTGTAATTATCCCCAGTCCCCAAGCGGGCTCCTGTTTCTGCGCTCCTGTCTTCTGACGATGGAGTTAACGAGCAAAGTATTCTTTTCAATCAATTGTTCCAGATAGTTTGAACACATTGAAACCCCAGTTGACTGTTGTGTGTCCTAACATCTTCAACGACACCCCACAGCCCGTTTTCATCCACTTTTCTGACCTACTTGGAGAAAAACCTCAGAGCTGGGTTTGATGACGTGGAAGCCACGTGTGATGCTGATGGAAGTTTAATGCTCTCCTTAATCCAAGAGGGCTTAAAGCCACTTTCCCCAGCCAGATGTTCTCCGCGGTGAAGGCTTTTGGCTCCCATCACCACCACACACACAATGGCATTGTGGTTATTATGATTTACAACTCCCAGGATTCTTAGGGGTGTTATAGTCTATAAAGTGACCCATTCCAGACTGACAGCCAGTCCTGTTCAAAGGCTTGAACAGAAGCTGTGCAATTTAAATTCACAATACTTGGATAAAAGACTGAATTTCAAAGAGAGCCCAGTTCTAACTGTGCAGTTTTCTTTTCAGGAACAAGCTGCTGCTGGATGCCTTTTTAATTTTTTTATTTTTTTAAGATCCTGCATTCATTATATTTATAAATAATTCAGGACAGTGAGCATACCTAATATTCTTTCTTTTCCTATTTTCCCCACAAGAACAACCCTGGGAGGTGGGTTGGATGGAAAGAGAAGGACTGTCTTCACCCAGGTGACTTTCATGCTTATGGCAGCACTAGAACTCTCAGCCTCCTGGTGATTGGCCCAAGGTCACCCAGTCAGCTTTCATGCCTAAGGTGGGACTAGAACTCACCATCTCCTGGTGATTGGCCCAAGGTCACCCAGTCAGCTTTCATGCGTAAGGTGGGTCTAGAACTCACCATCTCCTGATGATTGGCCCAAGGTCACCCAGTCAGCTTTCATGCCTAAGGTGGGGCTAGAACTTACCATCTCCTGGCGATTGGCCCAAAGTCACCCAGTCAGCTTTCATGCCTAAGGCGGGACTAGAACTCACTATATTCTGGTGATTGGCTCAAGGTCACCCAGTCAGCTTTCATGCTTAAGGCAGGACTAGAACTCCCAATCTCCATGTGATCAATCTCAACTCACCCAGCCAGCTTTGAAGCCTAATGGGGAACTAGAACTCTCTATCTCCTGGTGACTGGCCCAAACTCACCCAGCTAACTTTCATGCCTAAGGGGGGGATTAGAATTCACTGTCTCCCAGTTTCTTGAAGATTGATTCCATGGAGTTACTTCTCAGTGGTTCCCCTTATTGTTCTCCACCTATAGACTAAATCTTGCCAGACTAAAGCAATTATCTGCAAAATTATAGATTTATTCTGTGAACTGCTAGGGAAGAGCCATCCTAACCCTCTTCTTATGGACCAAACTTCCTGAGCTCAGCTGCCTCTTGCCCTCTGGGAAGCAGCCCCCTCGCTCCTGGGAATCCAGACCACATTCCACCACAGAAGTCTTGATTTGCAGTTGCAAAAAGTCCATTGTTATCACTACCATCACCCACTTCCAGATCAGGGAGATCTTCATGTGCTCAGCATCTGTGCTGAATTTTGAGTGAGTTCATCAGCAATTGGGACACACAGTCTCCAGCCCTCCCCCCCCCAAACATATAAAGGTAGTCTTTTCAGCCATTCATTTAGTGACCGTTTGACATTACAACAGCCCTGGAAAAAAGGGACTTATGAACACTTTTCAGACTGACAACCATTGTTGCAGCATCCCCCAGTCACATGACGAACATTTGCAGTATCCGGGCTCATGTGATCACCTTTTGTGATCTTCTGATGAGCAAAGTCGAGGGGGAAACGGGATTCACTTAACAAGAGTTGTTACTATCTTAACAACTGTGGTGATTTACGTAACAACTGTGATAAGAAAGGTCATCATGTGGGCCAAACCCATTTAACAAAGTCTTGCTTAGCAACAGAAATTTAGGGCTTCGTTGTGGTCGTACGTTGAGGACTACCCTGTACATCCATGTGCCCTTTTGTGTGCATGCAAACTGATTTGTCTGGAATCCACTGGAGAGTTGGGGTCTCCCTCCCACCCCCAAACTCCACAGACCAGGCCAAGAACCAGGAGGCAGCAGGGACTCAAATGATAAGATACGAACCTGAAGAAAAGGCAGGGACAACCCCTTTTACAAGAAGGCAAGAGGCTGGAACTAAGCCTACCAAATTTATGGATACAAAAGCAAACAAGACACAAACCATGAAACAGGAGCTATTCAAGCGGTTGCCTTCAGCAAACCAGCCCTCCCACGCATTCCCCTTTTATACAGTTCAGGGCGTGGCTTCTCTGTGCCTCCTTTGGAGGTGCCCCATTGCCTTCCTCTGTTTACTCCTGATTGACTGCCTCCTGTGTCGGGCGTCCTTGAACAGGGCCAGCTGTGGGTCATCTTCATCCACGCTGTCAGGCTCACACAGCTGGGTCTGCATCGTAACCAGGTGGGAGGGGCCTGGCTGAGGGCTCTCATCAGCAAGCTCTCCAACCCCCTCAGCAAGCTCTTCAACACCCCCCTCCTCCTCTGAGTCGTCCGACCCAACTGCCGAACCCACAGGCTGACCCTGAATCACAACAACCGCCTATAGGTTCTATGGGGCCACAGCCCATGATCTTGCATGTACTGTGGGTCCCAGTTACATGGGCATGGCATTTTGGCCTTAGGCAACATCAGGGAGATTTTCCTGGCTTTGAGCCCTGTGGAGCAGATTGGACTGTGGATTCCCTGCTGCATGTTAATAGTTCAGTTCTTATAGCAAACTAAGCTTGACCGGTTTTTGCTTTGGTTAGAAATGGAGTGTGTCTTTCATGTCCTAGATTGTGTAACTTAGCCTGAATAGTTAATTTATGAGTCAGTGTACTGTGTAAACCCAGAAAATGAGTTAAATCAGCGGCCCAATTAAGATAAGCGTTTTATGTAAACTGAGCCAGTGATCTGCATGAGCGGAAGGGGATTTGGACCTGGGTCTCCCTAATAGACTCAAACAGCTCATTCCCTGGTTTTCTTCCCTTAAAAATTGTGAAACTCACATCTTCAGTTGTCCAGAGTGATTTCAAGAAAATGGAACAGGCATAATAAATACTTTGTTTTGTGTACTGGGTTCTTTGCAAGCAGGAGACAAGGTGAGAGAGTTCAGGCAGGAACATGCTTTATTGAATAACAGGAACTGAACTAGTAACCAAGGCCTCTACGCAGCTATTTATACAGCTGGCCACTAGGCGGCGGCCAATAGGTTTGAAGGAACCTATTCCCTCCCTAGAACCAACCAATGGTTGTCCTGGAGACTGCCTGTCTGAGGAGCCAGCAACCGTTACACAGATTCCCTGATTAAGCAATCTCAAACAGCATTCAAAGACCCGTGGTACAGTTCAAGTAAAACAGGCCCAATACATTACACCTTGTTTTTAAAAAGACCATTGTAAGAGATGGTGTAAAACAAAGAAGACAATTCCCTTCTCCTAACCCCAAAGATCTGGACCCAGAAGCCTTGAAACTCTTTTGGTGGCCAGAACAAAAGTGGCAAGGTCTTTTCCGGGGCACTGATCCAAATCCTTGGTACCACGCAGGTCCTTCCTGCTGCAGAAGCTGATACGGAAGAAAGAACTTCCTGATGAGGGGGTAACATGATAGCAGTCTTCCAATGTTTGAGGGGCTGCCCCAAAGAAGAGGGAGCTATTCTCCAAAGCACCTGAAGGCAGGGCAAGAAGCAATGGGTGGAAACTGATCAAGGAGAGAAGCAACCTGGAATTAAGGAGAAATTTCCTCACAGTGAGAATAATTAAACAGTGGAACACCTTGCCTCCAGAAGTTGTGGGTGCTCTATCAGTGGAGGTTTTCAAGAAGAGACTGGACAGCCATTTGTCTGAAATGATATGGGGTCTTCTGCTTCAGCAGAGGGTTGGACTGGTCCTACCCCTTGCTTGAGCAAGAGATCCTACATCATTTCAGATAAATGATTGTCCAGTCTCTTTTTGGAAAGCCTCCAATGATGGAGCACCCACAACTTCTGAATGCAAGCTGTTCCACTGGCTGATTGCTCAATTCAAGGAAGGGAACATGCAAAAGACCAATTTACTTGATGGAAATGAGATGTTTCTTATGACTCCTGAAGCCTGGAGCTGTATATCATCCACAGAACCATGCAGCCTTGTGCCACAAAATGCAAACAAGGATGGAACAGAATAATGGAATAATAGAACTGCACAATTGCAGAATCGCAAAATCATAGAATTGCAGAATAACAAAATCGCAAAATAACAGTTAGAAGGGACCTTGGAGGTCTTCTAGTCCAAACACTTGCTCAAGCAAGAGACCTTGTACCATTTTAGACAAATGACTGTCCAGTCTCTTTTTAAAATCCTCCAGTGAAGGACACTAACAGCAACATTAAATTTTTGAGCCATAAACTCAAAAGAACATTTGAAAAGGCACACCGTGGCCAAGGCTGCCTCACCACCAGGCAGTGATTCTCACATTCTCTTTAATTTTGCACCTTCCCAGAACATAATGTGCTAATCCAGATGTGCACTGCTGGCAACATCCCTGGCTTTCCGCCTGCCATGCTCCTCAGCCAAAACAGGGGCACGGCAGTCCAAGCAAGAGCAGCCGGTGAGGACAAACAGGTGGATGCACAGTGCACATTTGTGCACCAAAAATAATCCCCAGCCAACAGTTAAAGTTTGGATTATTTACAGCTCCTGTAGGCCCACCAAGATCTATGCCTTCGCCCCCAAATAAATCCTCCGCAGGAGACAAGTGGCAGAGCCCACCGACAGCTTATTTATGGCTGTTTCTGGCTAGGGGGAGGGAAAGTGAGAATTGTAAAATGCCCAATGCACACCAAGGTGATTTATGCACCTCCTCTTTTTAAACACTGCATTGTGCACACGGATAAACACAGAGAGAGAGAGAGGGATTGTGATCAGGCCTGGCGTGGTGAAAGAGACTCGCCTGTGGCGCAAAAGTGTCATTTGGTACCAGCTGCATCTTAAAGCGACAGTAGCACAACAAGGACACCAGGCCAAGCATTGGTGGATGCCTCCCAGTTGACCAAGGATTACAGGATCAAAGCATGATGCTTCTGGCAGGTGCCAGACGAGAGGTAGGCAACTTGAGCCAGGGAAGGAGGCTCAGCTGTGAAGTAGGGGCTGGAAAGCTGCAGAAATGGGAGACCCAGGCCCTGGCTAGTGACCCCCTGGGCCAGTTACAAATGCTAAATGGTAAGTCCTTCCAGGAAGAGACCTGAATTTAGCAGCAGTGCCAAAGCTTTGATCTCCACTGATCTGCTTTGTCCTCTAAGCCCCAGTACAACATGTGCCTCCATTTTTATCTGGAGTGAAGGCAAGTGTGGCTTTATGGATTCATACAAACCATTGCAGGGACATTCTCAGGAGAAGCAAACGAGTCAAGATGGCAACTTAGAATCATGGAATCACAGGGCTGGAAAGGGATCTTGGGTGTCTTCTAGTCCAAACCTTGCTCAAGGCAGGAGCCCTTATTCCATCCCAGACAAATGGCCGTCTAATCTTTTCCTGAAAACCACCAGTGTTGAAGCACCCACAACTTGTGGAGGCAACTTCCATTCCACTAGCTGATTGTCCTCACTGTCAGGAAATTTCCATTTATTTCTAGGTTGGTTCTCTCCTTGATAAGATTCCATCTCTGTTCCTTCTTGTCCTGCCCTCAGATGCATTTAAGAATAACAGAGTTGGAAGGGACCTTGGAGGTCTTCTAGTCTAACCCCCTGCTCTGGCAGTAAACCCTATACAGTTTCAGACAAATGGTAGTCCAGTCTCTTCTGAAAACTTCCAGTGTTGGAGCATTCACAGCTTCTGGAGGCAGGTTGTTCCCCTGATTAACCGATTAACTGTCCAGAAATTTCTCCTTAGTTCTAGGTTGCTTCTTTCCTTGATTAATTTCCATCTGTTGCTTTTTGTCCTGCCTTCAGGTGCTTTAATGTAGGTTGACACCCTCTTCCTTTCTTTTCTCTGTAAATACTGTAGCTTTAGAGTCCAAATTAAATAGAGATTTGTAATCCAAAGAAGACTCCTGCGAGTCCCTTGGACTGCAAGGCGATCAAACCGGTCAGTCCTAGAGGAGATCAACCCTGACTGCTCTTTAGAAGGCCAGATCCTGAAGCTAAAACTCAAATACTTTGGCCACCTAATGAGAAGGAAGGACTCCCTGGAGAAGAGCCTAATGCTGGGAAAGGTTGAGGGCAAGAGAAGAAGAAGGGGACGACAGAGTATGAGGTGGCTGGATGGAGTCACTGAAGGAGTAGACATGAGCCTAAATGGACTCCAGAAGATGGTAGAGGACAGGAAGGCCTGGAGGAACGTTGCCCATGGGGTCATGATGGGTCGGACACGACTTTGCAACTAACAACAACAACAGCAACAACAAATCCAAATAGTTCAAAACGGATTTTCCCCCTGAAATTTATAATTCTCTTTGTCTTCAGCCCAGATTATTGTCTCTTTTTTATCACAGCTGTTCTTTGTTGTTAAAGCTTTGAAGGTCACAGACACAGATTAGCTTTTCCCAGGTTTTGCCAAGTCTTATATTACAGTCATAGCTGTCATAGTCTTCATCCACCACTAGGTCTCAGCAACATTGCACTTCCATGTATTTTGATCCTCCATAAAAAGATTAATTTGCCACTTCTGTTAGTATAAGGGTGGAGTGGAAATCCTCCTCCTTCCCTTTCAGAGGTATTTTGCTTCTTGGGGATCTTTTGCAGGAAATTACATATAAAAAAGAAAGGAGAAGATTGGATTCCTCACCCAGTTTCAAGTATGCTGTTCACAGTTGTGCTACTTGGACTTTGGTTGCTAGTAACTTGGGCTGGTCGATGCAAAATGTCCAGCCTTTCTCCTGTGGGGTTAGAAGGCTTTCCCCAAGTTGAACAGAATGGCCACTGCCATTCCAGAATCGCAGGAGCACCCTTCTTTCTTCGTCGCCTCTCCTGGGTGACGTAGACCCATTTAGGGTCCCCTGGCAGGGCAAAATTAGCCGCAGGGGTGCAGAGAATCTGCAAGCCTGTGACTGGCTGGTACCGTGCACAACTGGAAGTCCTCTTGGCCATCATGGATCAATGTAAAAAGAACATTGTCAAGCTCGACATTGAAGAGAGGGAGGAGGGAGGTGATTGGGAGGAGCTCAGCAACGTTGCCAAACGGCTGAGGGGTTCTCTGGCCAGGCCGCCAGGTGACTGTTTGGCACGAGAAGGCATAAGGGAGGAGGCGAGCGGCAAGAGCCTTGGTGGAGCAGTGGGCTAATGCCTCCTTAAGTAACACCAGCTGCCTGCAATTAGTGCAGGTTCGCATCCCACCAGGCTCAAGGTTGACTCAGCCTTCCATCCTTCCGAGGTAGGTAAAATGAGGACCCAGATTGTTGGGGGCAATTAAGCTGACTTTGTAATAATGCTGCTTGGTGTGTGTGTGAAAGCCCTAATAAACAGGCATATACATAGAATGAAGGCTACTGCTAAGTTTGTAAGCCGCCCTGAGTCTTCGGAGAAGGGCGGGATATAAATGGAATTTTAAAAAAAAGGATGACGGCTAGGAGGAAGCCTGCGGTGGCCTTACCTGAACTGTTAACACATGCAGCCACCGCTGAACAGCTGAGTGGCCGCATGTCCACCGAGCAGCTGATCGGCACAGGGGCATTACCCAGCAGCGTGTCCTGAATGGCCGAACAGAGAAGAGGGCCGCTAACCACCGGATGCTGGTTAGGTGGCTGGGGGGGTGGGGTCGGTTGGGAGGAACACATGTAAAGGGATGGGAGGAGATTAGTCCCAGCACTAACTTTGATTGCTGTAAATCAGACATGTCAAACACAAGGCCCGGGGGCCAGATCCGGCCCGCGAAGTGGTTTCATGTGGCCCGCCAAGCCATCCTGGAAACAGTGAGGGAAGGGCCCCCACTGCCTTGGCCCTGGCCCAGAGACCCTCCTTCTGCCAGAGACCCTCAGATCTGTCCCACTCCTGCCCAGGCCCCCATAGGCACCCTTGATGCGAACGATGTAGAGCTGGCCACGCCCACCCAGTAGGCCATACGCACTCTAGCCACGCCCACCCAGTAGGCCACGCCCACCCTGGCCACACCCACCCGGCCCCCTGAGGGCAACCGCAATGCTGATGCGGCCCTCAGTGAAATTGAGTTTGACACCCCTGTAATAAACACATGCCAGAACGTTCCGGTTGTTTGCCAGCCACCTTTGACGTCTACCACTTGTTTTCTGTTGGTAGCAGGGTTGGTAAGGACTCTGACAAACATATCAAGAAAACATAAATACTTCACAGGAGGAGATATACAATATACTGCAACTGATTCAGACAACAATTGGCTTCAAGCCACAAAGAAATCCAAAATAACTTTGAAAATATAAATCAATCTATTTCCAAATTACCTCTACAACAACAACAAAAAAATTTCCCAGAAAACAACAACAGAGAAGGAGCAGATAAGACAGATAAATGGATATAGAATTGAGAATAGAGACTTAAAGATGAAGCTTAACAAAAGAAAGAAACATGATTTAATTCTAGTGGGGAAAAATTTACAACAATTGGAAAAATAAAACTACTTATCCCATAAGACCACAAACTAAATCTCAGGACAAGAAAACAGATTGGATAAAATGGACTGTGGAGATGTCAGGAACATCGGAGTGAAAGGAAATGATCAGAGAAGCGGAGAGAAAGAAAAAATAAAACAAAATACATATTATGAAAGATATTGGGCAAAGGAAAAAGATTAAAGCGGAAACCAAGAAAATAGATGATGGGACTTACCAGAGACTTACCACTTTAAAAAGATACATTTGTTTGAATTCGGTTAAAGAAATAGAAAAGATTTGGAATATACATGTCATTCTTTAGAAGATCATATAGTAGCTGTGACTAGGGGGGCCTTCGCCCAGGTTCGCCTGGTGCGCCAGTTGCGGCCCTATCTAGACTGGGATGCCTTGCGTACAGTCACTCACGTGCTCGTGACCTCTCGGTTAGACTACTGCAACGCTCTCTACATGGGGCTGCCCTTGAGGACCACTCGGAGGCTCCAACTGGTGCAGAATGCGGCGCGCGAGTTGTGATGGGGGTCTCCCGATACTCCCATATTACACCTCTGCTCCGTGAACTGCATTGGCTTCCGGTTACCTTCCGGATAAGATTCAAGATACTGGTAATGACCTACAAAGCCCTACATGGCATGGGTCCGGAATACCTTAGGGAGCACCTGCAGCCGACATCAACTTCCCTCCGCCCAGTGCGCTCCCACAGAGAGGGCCTCCTTAGGGTGCCACCGGTCGGAGAATTCCGTCTGGTGGCTCCCAGGGGGAGGTCCTTCTCTGTGGGTGCGCCTGACCTTTGGAACCGTTTACTGGTTGAGCTCCGGATGGCTCCCGACCTTCGTTCCTTCCGACGTGATCTAAAAACCTATTTGTTTGAACAAGCCGGCCTGGTCTGATGGGTTTGGGTTTTAATTGTTTTAATATAATTTATTTTTACATTTGGGCACTAAGGTTTAATTTGTTTTTAATTTTGTATTTTGGTTATTTTGGTATTTATAGCTCTGTTCACCGCCCTGAGTCCTTCGGGAGAAGGGCGGTATACAAATTAAATTAAATAAATAATAAATAAAATAAATTCTAAGAGGGATGAATTCCCTAAATAATATAGTATGCTTTTTCCCCCTTTTTTATTCTCTTTCTTGATATGAGTAATATAAAAAAAGTTGAAATGACTTAGATAAAGGAAATGTTTTAGATATTTAAATGTGATTGAATTTAAGAAAATTATAATGGATTAAAAATGTTTTCAATAAGAGTTAAACGATTAGGTGATTAGATGTATTAATTGGAATATTTTAAAGATTAAACATATTTTTAATTATGGTTAATAAAGAATAAAAAATCTTGGAAATAAATATATATTAGCTAAGGAGGGATATATATTTTAAGGCGTGTGTTATTTTTTATGTTACTTTACTCTTGCTCTCCTTTCTTTTTTTCCACCATTTTACCTATCCCTTAGGAAATATAAAAGTGTGAGATGGTTCATACGGAAAAAATAGAGCCAAATTTTTAAATGTAATTAATTTTTGAGAAAATCTTAACCAGTAAGAATACCTAGAATTTGGTGGGAGAAACAAACTTAAAATAAGGTCTGTAACAGTATCTATGATAAGGCAACTAGGATGATCGGATAGAAAAGAAATATTATATTGATGAGATTATTGTTTTTAGGAATATTGGGGGAAAATTGCATATTTGCTATTGAAACAATAAGAATTGTATTAACTCAATGTTTGCAAAAGAGGATATTGTGGGAAAAGAGGAAATCAACTAAAACTATTATGTGGATTATGGATTATGGAAATCAATTGTTAGTGATTGTTTTATAAATGTAAACCCAGACAACACACTGTTCGCCAATTATTAAGTGATTTATGTTTAAAAAAAATCAATAAATATATTACAAATAAATAAGTAAATAAAGTAGGTTGACAACCCCCCCCCTTCTTCTTTGTGGTAGCCCATCATATACTGGAAGACAGCTATCATGTCACCCCTGGTCCTTCTCTTCATTAGATTAGACATGCCCAATTCCTGCAACTGTCCTTCATATGTTTTAGCCTCCAGTCCCCCCTAATCATCTTCGTTGCTCTTCTCTGGACTCTTTCTAGAGCAGGGGTGTCAAACTGTCGGCTCGTGGGCTGGATGCGTCATGCCGAAACTGCATCATGCCCACTTTGCTGGCAATGGAAAAAAGTCGCGATACGGCGCAGCACATCACTTGATGTAATGAGTTGGACACCCCTGTTCTAGAGTCTCAACCTCTTTTTTACATCGTGGTGACCAAAACTGGATGCAGTATTCCAAGTCTGGTCTTACCAAGGCTTTATAAAGTGGTATTAACACTTCACGTGATCTTGATTCTGTCCCTCTGTTGATGCAGCCTAGGACTGCATTGGCTTTTTTGGCTGCTGACATACACTGCTGGCTCATATTTAAGGGACTGTCCACTAGGATTCCTAAATCCATCTCACAGTTACTTCTATTGAGCCAGGTACCCCCTATACCCATGGTGGCGAACCTTTGGCACGCGTGCCACAGGCAGCATGCAGAGCTGTCCCTGTGGGCATGCGCACCATCACCCCAGAGGGAGGCAGGGCCTGGCTGCTCCCCTCCGCCTCTCCATGTGCGCCAGCATTCTTGCTCTCTTTCTCTCTGCACTGGGAGTCAGGGAGCAGCTGCAAGAACTAGGTGGATACAGATTGGGTGGTGGAGGCAAGGCTTTTTTTGTTATACAACGCATGGAACAGTGCTGCCAGCGCGAGTTCAGGTATGCATGTAGAGCAATTCTGCGGATCGCCAGCAGCCTGATGCCTCCAGAGCCCAGATTCATGGCCACGGAGCAATTTTGCAGCCCCCCAGCAGCCTGACCTGTAGCCATGCCCACTTAGTGGGCCATACCCACCCCAGCGGGCCACGCCCACCCAGCACATGGCAATACATAAGTGGGTTTTGGGTTGCAGTTTGGGCACTCGGTCTCTAAAAGGCTCGCCATCACTGACCTATACTGTACCTGTGTGTGTTTGGTTTTTCCTTACTTTTCAAGCAACTAAACCGCATATTCACTTACATATTGAAACGAGACTTTGATGGTGGGTTCATGGCTGCCATCTTGACTTTTTTGTCCATCCCCTTTTTTGTGCCATCCCCTTGGCACAATGCCAGCACCTGGCCCCTTATGCAGAGGCATGAATTTTGCGATTTATGTGTTATTCATGCCACTGAATGCAGTAGCCATTCAAGCAGACCTTTGGCGAGGGAGAGCAAGACCCTTGGCCTCATTAGCCTGGCCAACTTTTATTTTTCTATCTTTATTGATTTTATTGCAGTTCCTCTGTGTGATGCTAGCCGCCAGTCAGGTGGCATAGAAGTTTAATATATTATTATTGCGCTGAATAAGGCTGGGTGCCATGTCATCAGCCCCAGCTAGGCTATGACCTCACTACAGGTTGAATGATAAAGCAGACAAAACTGTTTCATATAGCAGATTGTGTGAACCCAGCTTTAGGCAGTTCATTTGTAGTGTATCGTGCTGCAGGAACCCAAAAAATAGGGGGGACTTGGATAAATTGTGAGGCAGTGACCTGACCCAGGGATAATGATGCCAAAAAAAAAAAGAGCTCAACTGGCTAATTTAATGTGGCCACAAATCAGTCGGCTGTGCTTTATCAGAGCGAAAGTGTCCATGCCTAACTACAATTGCACCACAATTACAAACATTGCGATGCATCTTTTATCGTTTGGATCCCTGGCTTTCCCACCTATGGTGCTGAACAAATGCTGCCTGGTTTGTTTATTTTTTTTATCTAGCCTTTATTGTTTTTAATAAGTAACTCAAGGTGGTAAATGTATTCCTTCCTCCTCATATTTTCCCCACAACAGCAACCTTGTGAGGTGGACCTAGAGAGAGTGATTGGGCCAAAGTCACTCAGCTACCTTTCCTGCCTATGGTGGGATTAGAACACACTGTCTTCTGGTGATTGGCCCCAAATCACCCAGCCAGTTTTCATGTCTAAGGCAGAACTAGAACTCACCTCTCCTAGTCTTTGGCCTCAAATCACCTAGCTGGCTTTCATGTCTAAGGGAGAACTAGAACTCACCATCTCCTGGTGATTGGCCCAAAATCACCCAGTCAGCTTTGCTGCCTAAGGAGAGACTAGAATTCACTGTCTCCTGGTGATTAGCCCAAAGTCACCCAACAGACTTTTATGCCTAAGGTAGGATTAGAACTTGCTGTCTCCTGATGATTGGCCCCAAATCACCCAGCAGGCTTTCATGTCTAAGGCAAAACTAGAATTCACAATCTCTTAGTGATTGACCCAAAGTCAATCAGCCAGCTTTCATGCTGGTGATTGGCACATCACGCAGCCGGCTTTTATGCCTAAAGTGGGATTGAAACTCACCGTCTCCTGGTAATTAACCCAAAGTCACCCAGCCAGCTTTCATGACTAAGGCAGAGCTAGAACTCACCGTCTCCTATTTCTAGCCTGGTGCCTTCATCACTAGACCAAATTTGCTCTTCTGGCTGGTTTATGAGTGAAGGTTTCTTATTAACCCAGAAAATTCAGTTAATTCAATAAAGTACGGCTGTGTATTAGGTTTTCTTACAGTTAACATGGTGTTTCAGCTTTTTTCCCCTACAATTATTCTAGAGATAAGGGATGTTGGTGAGCTTCATTTTTTTTGAGAGAGAAAGAGTTCCTCCTTGTCTTGTTAATCTTAAGTTTTTCATTTACACCAGGATATCAGGACCACTTTATGCCTCTTAAATGAGGTTTAATAATTACCTCGAATAGTTGAGATATGGAGTGTTGAGTTTTATATAAGTTAATTAGTACTATTTTAGAGCCCTGTTTGGACTTTTTCTTGGCAACTGGATTGAAGACGATAATACATATTGGATTTGCCTAGAGCAGGGGTAGGCAACCTTGGCTCTTTTATGACTCGTGGACTTCAACTCCCAGAATTCCTCAGCCAGCCATGCTGAGGGGAAAGGGAGAGGTTTCCAAGCTTATGACTCGTGGACTTCAACTCCCAGAATTCCTCAGCCAGCCATGCTGAGGGGAAAGGGAGAGGTTTCCAAGCTGAGCCATGCTGGCTGAGGAATTCTGGGAGTTGAAGTCCACCAGTCATAAAAGAGCCAAGGTTGCCTACCCCTGGCCTAGGCCTAGGCCGCTTTATGACTCGTGGACTTCAACTCCCAGAATTCCTCAGCCAGCCATGCTGAGGGGAAAGGGAGAGGTTTCCAAGCTGAGCCATGCTGGCTCAGGAATTCTGGGAGTTGAAGTCCACCAGTCATAAAAGAGCCAAGGTTGCTTACCCCTGGCCTAGAGTTAAGAGAAGAATGAGTGCAGACTTTGGGCAATTAAGAGGAGGTGAAAAGATTTTGAAATTGTTTATACGTGTGAAGAGGTGAGAAGTGGCTTCCCTGAAGAGGTTCTCTTCGCTTCACTGCACTCTTTTTCTTTCTTTTCTTTCTTCTTTGCAGTTTGTATTATCTTTCATTGTTGCGAATGGAATTTTTAATAAAATAATTACGAAAAAACAAACTTTCAAGAAATGTCCTAGATGGAGGAGGAGGGGGGAGGAGGGGGAGGAACAGGAGGGGTAAAGGAGGAAGAGGAAGAGAAGAGAAAGAGAAAGTGTCTATGGAGATTGTTAGTCATCCAGGTCATAGTTATCCCAAAGATGTTTTTTCAGAAGGCAACTGGACTTTCTTTCTTTCTTTCTTTCTTTCTTTCTTTCTTTCTTTCTTTCTTTCTTTCTTTCTTTCTTTCTTTCTGACATTTCGCTAGAGCTGAAGAAGCTTCTTGGATGATAAGTGAAACGTCTTCAAAGAAAAAGCAAGAAAGTCCAGTTGCCTTGTTAAAAAACATCTTTGGGACAAAGAGAAAGAGAAAGAAAGAAGATGGTGGAGGAAGAAGAAGACAGAGAAAGAGAAAGAGAGAAAGAGAAAGAGGAAAAGAAAGACAAAAAGAAAAGAGGAGAAGAAGAAGGAGAAGGAGAAGGAGAAGAAGGAGAAGAAGAAGAAGAAGAAGAAGAAGAAGAAGAAGAAGAAGAAGAAGAAGAAGAAGAAGAAGAAGAAGAAGAAGAGGAGGAGGAGGAGGAGGAGGAGGAGGAGGAAGAGGAGGAGGAGGAGGAGAAGAAGAAGAAGAAGAGGAGGAGGAGGAGGAGGAGGAGGAGGAGAAAAAGAAGAGGAGGAGGAGGAGGAGGAGGAGGAGGAGGAGGAGAAGAAGAAGAAGAAGAAGAAGAAGAAGAAGAAGAAGAAGAAGAAGAAGAAGAAGAAGAAGAAGAAGAAGAAGAAGAAGAAGAAGAAGAAGAAGAAGAAGAAGGAATAATGCTACTACTGCCTTGTTTCTGGCTTCAGGAGTTATTAATAGTATCCAGACGATCATCTTTAGAAACAAATATTTGAGTGATTAGCGTAGAGGAAGACAAAACTCTATAAACACGAAAAAGGTTAGCGAACAGATCAAAAGCAGCTCCCCCTTGTCAAGGATTTAGACATGTTTATACCGAGATCAAAAGCTTCAGTGTGTGTTAACAGCTGAGCAACAGTTGTTTAGGTATCCAGATAGGGAAAGAAAGAATATTTGCTACAGATTGGAAAAAGCAGCAGATGTGTGAGCAGAAGCATTATACGGTTCCTGAAAAAAACCTTCCTGGAAAGGTAAGAGATAGGGGAGAACGAAGTTCCTTCATCTTTCTACGGAAACGGTGCAATAATTCGTTATGTTAGCACATAATGATGCTAATTTGCCATCTCGCATGCAAGATTGTTTTGCATATGGAAAGCCATTAAATCTTACCTGGAAAATAGCTGATCTGGGAACTTGGAAGCGCCCTAATGGAAATGTTTTCCTATATTTTGGGAGAGCTAATGACCTCAAGTCATTCAAACAGATTCCTCCTGGATCTATAGCAATCCCCCCCCCCGACGTAATTGGAGAACAAATCTTCAGAACAAGTGCAGATAGAGCTGTGATAATCCGTGCGGGTTTTCTGTGCTGGGAAAAAACCCATTTTGCATGATGATAACCCAAGAGAGTGCTGAGGCGCTGAAATAACATAAATACAATATTTGCTTGCTGGAAAGTCTTCCAATAACTGTCCTAATATAATAAATTAGGAGCGGCAACTTTGCAGGAGGAAAGCTCAAAGCTCGGTAGGCTTTTTATTAAGAGGGAGAAATTCCTTCCAGGACAAATAGTCTCACTGACAATTTTACAGGTAGTCCTTGACTTATGACGGCAATGGAGCCCCAAATATCTGTTGCTATGTGTGAAGTTGTAAAGTGAGCTTTGTCCCATGTTATGACTTTTCTTGCCACAGTTGTTAAGCAAATCACTGCAGTTAAGTCAAGGACAGGGTTGTTAAGTAAACCTGGGTTCTAATGGTTGGGCCATTTGTCATTTCAATTCCACTACAATTTGTGAGCTTATCCCTATTTATTGCATTACTGTAGCACATTTATCTAGGCCAGGAGTCTTCCAACTTGGCCCTTTTATGACTTGTGGACTTCAAGTCCCAGAATTCCTCAGCCAGCGTGCCTGGCTGAGAAATTCTGGGACTTGAAGTCCACAAGTCATAAAAGGGCCAAGTTTGAAGACCCCTGAGCTAGGCCAAATTTCATTAGTATAGGGATCTTCATACTCGGCCTTTTTATGACTCATGGACTTCAACTCCCAGAATTCTTCGACCAGCATGCCTGGCTGAGGAATTCTGGGAGTTGAAGTCCATGAGTCATAAAAGGGCTGAGTTTGAAGACCCCTGTATTAGTACTTAAAAAAAAAATCTTACGGGTATTTGTCAATGACTGGATTTCAATTTCTGATTTTCCAGAAAGCTTCAGATCATCCATATAAAGCAAATGGGAACTTTTATTAGCATTTTTTTTGGCTGTTTGAGTGCTAAGATTTCACTGAAAGCGGGATCGTGGCAATGATAAATAAGGGTGACAATGAGTCACCCTGGAAGATGCCTCTTGTTCACAAGCTCCTATATTTCATTTCCAACCCCCAATTCTATCTTCTGCTGCTTCATTATTTCTTTCTATAAATATTGTAATGTTTCCACCAACACCAGTTGTTTTGAAACATTTGATAATCCATCTCTGTGGGTGATTAATCAAATGCCTTTTTATAATCAATCCAGACCAAGTGTAAATTGGTCTTTTGGCTTTTGCAATTCTCCAGAACCCTTTTATTAATCTAAAATTGATCTTTTGTACCTCTGCTTTTCATTTCCTTTCTGGTCTACTGGAAGGATCTTGTTTTCTTCTAAATAATTTTGGATTTGGTCCATTATTATGCCTGTGAGTAATTTAAACATTGTAGGCAGACATGTTATCAGTCTATAGTTTCCTGGCGTTTTCTTTCTTTCTTTCTTTCTTTCTTTCTTTCTTTCTTTCTTTCTTTCTTTCTTTCTTTCTTTCTTTCTTTCTTTCTTTCTTTCTGCCAATTATTAACTGGCAGTTGATTAATGCTTTGTTAAACTGTTAAATGAGTCAAATATTCCAGAATATTTCCAGTTTTTAATCCTTTTCACTCTGTTTTTAACTACACCTAGTCCTCAACTTAAACAATTATTCATTTAGCGACCATTTCATAACTACAACAGCACTGGAAAAAACTGACTTAGGAACAAGTCTCACACTTATGACCATTGCAGCATCCCTTTGGACGTATAATAATCAAATGGGCACTTGGCAACAGACATGTATTTATGACAGTTTTGATCCTGGGATCATATGATCACCATTTGGGATCTTCCCAGCTGGCTTTTGAAAATCAAAGTCAACACGGGAAGCCAGATTCGCTTAATGACCTCAGGATTCCCTTTACAATGGTCATGATTCCCTTAACAACCATGGCCATAAAGCTCATAAAATGGGTCACAACTCACATATCCTTGCTTAGCAATGGCAATTTTGATCCTGATTATGGTTATAAGTTGAGGACTGCCTGTATTCCTGCTCTTATTACTACTTCTCCCATTTGATTTTTCACTAAATTCATCTTCAAGTTCTTTTCTCCATTCAGAACTTTTATTATGAGTGTTGAGTTTCCATAGATCTTTCTAAAACAGAATTGTTCCCTTTATGCCTTTTCCCATTTTCAGAATTTCTATTGGCCTCATAGCATTCAATTTTCCTGGCTATTGCTGATATTTGTTGCTCTGAAAGATTTCTAAAGCTGCTACCGTTTTTCTGGTCCTGAGCCAATTTTATTTTTATCAACCTAGTCTTGATCCTTTTATTCTTCCATTTTTGCTCTTTTCTATTCTTTAAATTAATTGCACCTGATCTTAATATCTTAATATCTTGCCTTCCGGTCTGATCTTCCACTTTAAATATTGAATAAGATTGAGTATGATTTTGATTTTCTAAGTTTGATAATTAGTTCTTCTGTAATCAGTGCTGAAAAGGGACGCGGTGGCTCAGTGGGTTAGGACGCTGAGCTTGTCGATCTGAAGGTTGGCAGTTTGGCGGGTCGAATCCCGAGTGCCGCATAACAGAGTGAGCGCCTGTTACTCGTCCCAGCTTCTGCCAACCTAGCAGTTCGAAAGCACGTAAAAACGCAAGTAGAAAAATAAGGACCATTCCGGTGGGAAGGTAACAGCGTTCTGTGCGCCTTTGGTGTCTAGTCATGCCGGCCACATGACCACGGAGACGTCCTTGGACAAGCGCTGGTTCTTCGGCTTTGAAATGGAGATGAGCACCGGCCCCTAGAGTTGGAAACGACTAGCACGCATGTGCGGGGGAACCTTTACCTTTTTAATCAATGCTGATGTACTGTAAGGAACCTGACTGGTCTGTTGGATAAATCTTGTTTTAATCCTTGCAAGGGCCTTATTCACATCCTTCATTAAAGGTGCCAGGTCTTTTCTGGACACTGCAAGTAGTCCTCAATTTATGATCACAATTGAGCCCAAAGTCTTTGTTGCTAAGCGAGACATTTCTCAAGTGAGTTTTGCCCCCATGGACACTGCAACAGTTATAAGCACAAGGCAATTGCCAAGCTTCTGAATTTTGATCATGTGATCATGGGGATGCTATAACGGTTCTAAATGTGAAAAATGATCAAAAGTCACTTTTTTCAGTGCTGTTTCGAACAGTCACTAAATAACTGTTGTAAATCAAGGACTACCTAGACTTTCACTGCTGCAATTTTGTTGGGGGTTTTTTTACTGGTAATTTTGCTTTTCTCTTTTAATTCTTTTTGTCGAGACATCAATTCATAGGTTGCATCAGTACTGACTTGTACTGATTCTCTTGTTATTACTTTTTCTCTGTTATCATTTTTCTGGTTCATATCGTCCGTTTTCCTCTATATTTCCATTGCCTGTTATCTGAGCTTCTTCTACTATTCCATTATTGTTCTGGGGTCTTTCATTTTTCCATTAATTTTTTTTCTTTAAATCTCTTCCAGTTCTTCAGCATCCCTGAATATTTTATTTCTGGTCATGAATCTCCTTTGATCTGCTAATCGTTGTTCATTGATATTTGCATCTGGATAAATTCTTTCTACAGTTCTTTTAAGTAGCACCACTTTGTTGATTCCGATTTATAATAGAAGGGCATAATGGTGCAATTTTAAAACACAGCATGGGTTTTTTTTTGCTCAGTGGGTTAGGACGCTGAGCTTGTCAATCAGAAGGTCGGCGGTCTGGCGGGTTGAATCCCGAGTGCCGCGTAACAGAGTGAGCGCCTGTTACTTGTCCCAGCTTCTGCCAACCTAGCAGTTCAAAAGCACGTAAAAATGCAAGTAGAAAAATAGGGACCACTACGGTGGGAAGGTAACAGCGTTCCGTGCGCCTTTGGCGTCTAGTCATGCCGGCCACATGACCACGGAGATGTCCTCAGACAAGCGCTGGCTCTTCGGCTTTGAAACGGAGATGAGCACCGGCCCCTAGAGTCGGAAACGACTAGCACACATGTGCGGGGGAACCTTTACCTTTATTGTTCTTCCAGTAATCCTGCAGGACCAGGCCCTGGTTGCCCAGCGAGAGCTCCTGAGTCCTCTTGCCCACTAGTCTGAAGATCCTAGAATCCTAGAATCTGAGGGCTGGAAAGGGTCTTGGAGGTCTTCTAGTCCAACCCTCTGCCCCAAGATAGGAGTCCTTATAAATGGTTATCCAATCTCTTCTTAAAAACCTCCATTGATGGGTGTCCCCAAGATGTTTTTTCAAAAGGCAACTGGACTTTGCTTTTCCTTGAAGACATTTCGCTTCTCATCCAAGACGTTTTGTTAGTTCTGACTGAAGAAGTGAAGAAGCTTCTTGGATGAGAAGTGAAACGTCTTCAAGAAAAAACAAAGTCCAGTTGCCTTTTGAAAACACACCTTTGGGACAACCGTGACTTGGATGACTAAGAGTCTCCATAGATCTCCAGTGTTGGAGCATTCACAACTTTGGGAGGCAAGCCATTCCACTGATTAATTGTTCTCACTGTCAGGAAATTTCTCCTTAATTCCAGGTTGCTTTTCTCCTTAATTAGTTTCAATCCATTGCTTCTTGTCCTGCCTTCAGGTGCTTTGGAGAATAGTTTGACTCCCTCTTCTTTGTGGCAGCTCCTGAGATATTGGAACACTGCTATCATGTCCCCCCTCATCCTTCTCTTCATTAAACTAGACATACCCAATTCCACAGCCGTTCCTTATACGTTTTAGCCTCCAATCCCCTAATCATCTTTGTTGCTCTTCTCTGCACTCTTTCTAGAGACTCAACTTCTTTTTTACATCATGGTGACCAGAACTGGATGCAATATTCTAAGTGTGGCCTCACCAGTGCAGTGTAGATCAGCATTAATGATGCCAGAGACACTATGCCCAGGACCCAGATTGTTGGGGGCAATTAAGCTGACTTTGTAATAATGCTGCTTGGGGGGGCCCAAGAGCCCTAATAAGCAGGCATATACACAGAATGAAGGCTACTGCTAAGCTTGTAAGCCGCCCTGAGTCTTCGGAGAAGGGCGGGATATAAATGGAATAAAAATAAAAATAAAATAAAAATAAACTGTCAGAGCGTGCACAGTCTTATTGTGCGAGATAACCCAGAAATAAACATCATAAGCAGTGGTTTGTATTACATACTGGTTTATCTTACACTATCCACAATATCATACACCAGAAATGATATACATACACGTTCTAATATAGCAGGATCCAACAAACCACAATTACAGCAGGAAACGGAAGAGGGAGAACACATCAGCAGAGCCTTCCCTTTATACAAAGGCTCTTAAAGAGACACAGACCCTGCTGAGTCATTCCCATCATTACATCTTACATTACATAAGCTGGTTAGTTGCTAAAGCAATACCTTGACAGGAACTCTAACATCTGACATGATCCTTGTTTATCTGCGTAATGACCAATCCATCTTAGGATTGCTGTTCTCTTTTATCATCATATTAAATGAGTTGATGGATATACTTAGTCTGGCCCTTCTGCTGAGGCCTGTCCGGCATGGGTGACCTTCTGGTAGAAGGTCTCAGGCACATTATAACATCACAGGTCCCTCTCCCCAATGAGAGGGAATCCATAATATTATTGTTATGGCTGGTTGCACAGTCTAGCCAGATGTTTAGACCAGATCTGGCACTTTTATGCACCTATCAAGTTTTCCACAAGGACCTGGGATAGGTGTTGTTCTTTGATAGTGTTAAAGATCTTGTCACAGGGATGAAGCTGTCCTCAGTAAAGCTGCATCTTTTTTTTATTGAAAGGTTTTACAATACATTTTTGAATACAAACAACCCCTCTCCTCCCCCTCCCCTCTCCCCAACCCCTCTCCACCCTCCCCGACTTCCCAGAGCTGAATACAGGGTATAAAAATACAAACAAACATAATCTAAAATATGCAAACAACAATAAAATATTAAATTCTATCGCACTTTAACTCTTAGTAAAATAACTACTAATTATACATCATATCAATCCGCTACTTATTCAAATGCTAAGTGAAACTTTTTAGTCCCATATTTATTCTGAATATAATCAATCCATCTCCTCCATTCCACAATGTATCTCTGTTGCGATTGGTCTTTCAAATACGCTGAGAACTTTGCCATTTCCGCCAAGTTGGAAACTTTTAAAGTCCATTCTTCTATAGTCGGCAGTTCTTCCTTCTTCCAATATTGCGCTACTAAAAGTCTCGCTGCCGTAATTAAATTTAATTTTATTTAGTAAAGCTGCGTCTTGTAACACTAAGTAAATATTTAAATAAAGGCTGAGGACTTCTGGGAGTTGAAGTCCATAAGCCATAAAAGGGCCAAGTTTGAAGACCCCTGCACTAGAGGCATGATTATGATAAACTCCCATGTTTACTTTATTAGGCTTAAAACAATTCGGCAAGTTTGAAGAAAAGTCAACTCTGAAACTATGGCAGGGAAACAGATACTTAAAAGAGTAAAACTTTCCTCCCCCTCTCTGACAGTTCAGGTCACATTGTCCAATGTATCTTCCAGTAATTGCGATGAGAAGAAACTTGAGTTCACCATACAGTAACGACTCTTCAGCTCTCACATTGATAAGGAGCACCTGTGGATTCAAAATCTTCCCTTCTTCCCCTCCCTGCATTGTTGGCAAGCTAGAAGCACGCAGCTGTCCTAAAAACAGGTTTTGCAGCTTGACCGTTTCTGTGTAATTAACCAATGGGGATTTTGTCAATGCCAATGATGGTCAAATGGTGTTCTGTTATTGTGGTTGGTCACATAGAGTCAGCCAGATGTTTAGACTCGAGTGCATCTGGCTTCTTTTTATCTGCCTCTTGAGTCCTTCCCAAGGACCTGGGATAGGCAGGTGTTGTTGTTCAATAGTGTTAGTGGTATCATCGCAGCATGGAAACCGTTCCAAATAAAGCTATCTTTTGCAATTGACTGATGGTGAATTTGTCAATGCCGATGGTGTTCAAGTGGTGCTCCAGATGTTTTGAGATTGCACCTAGAGCACCTATCACTATCGAGGCTACCTTTGCTTTCCTTTGACACAGTCATTCTACTTCTGTTTGCAGGTCTGTTTGCAAGTCTTTGTAAGCCGCCCTGAGTCTTCGGAGAAGGGCGGGATATAAATGTAATAAAAATAAAATAAAATAAATAAATTTTGTTATCTTCTCCACTTCTTTCTCTTTTATTCTGCTCTCTCCAGGTACTGCCACATCCACTATCCAGATTCTATTCTAATAATAATAATAATAATAATAATAATAATAATAATAATAATAATAATAATAATAATAATAATAATAATATTCTAATAAATATTAATGATATTAGAAAATAATAATAACAACAAGAATAATAATAACATTCTAATAAAAATTCTACTAAAGAATTCTGTTCTGTTCTTCTATTCTATTGTTATTATCATTCACATTCCAAGGAACACCGGTGAGGTGTAAAGGTTTACAAACAAGTCATAAAAAAGTCAACAGGAAAAAAAAAAGACTTTAGCAAAACATAAATCAAGTTTGGGAAGTACAAACATGATATAAACGTTTGCATAATGTATTCATATTCACAAATCACTCTGGCCCAGGATGGGGAAGGTTAAATGGAAATTAGATTGGATTTATCTTTCTTAAGGTTACAACATTTAATTAAACCACCCTGCTGATTATCATCCTTAATTTCCAGCAATTATTTCCATCACATTAGAAAATGGTCAATTGGGAGCCACTTTGGGACTCTGGTTGAAAGTCCTCAGGTAAGTCTTAAGCTAAAGAGATAAATCATTAAAATACAAATTTAGCTAGACTGAAAGATTCTCTTCTGTTTCTGCAATCAGATTAGAGAGGACTCTAGAAGTCTGCAAGAATTTTTTTTTAATCAAGATGGTGCTGATGCCATTTGATCAATTCGCTGGCTTGCTGGCCTTTGATCATATGGACATAGAAGCCAGCTTGGGTTTTTAAACACACATGTCTATACACAAATTTTCCTGTTGGCTGCCATGACCCAGCTGATTGATTGATTGATTGATTGATGATTGACTTGGCCTTTGGTGTTGCTACTTCCTGTAGGATCAAAGCAGCTTCCCAAATGACAAATGTAGGGTTAAAAACATCACATTCCATCAATCATTGCCTCATCCCTGGTGGTCTTTCCTAAAGATCAAGGTCTTGATGGCCCTTCAGAAGCCCACAAGATGGGAGAGGACAGAATTGTAGAATAACAGCATTGAAAAGGTCCTTGGAGGTTTTCTAGTCCAAACCCCTGCTCAAAGCAGAAGACCCCATATCATTTCAGACAAATGGCTATCCAGTCTCTTCTTGAAAACCTCTAGTGATGGAGCACCCACAGAGACAAGCCGTTCCTCTGATTAATTGTTCCAACTGTCAGGAAATTCCACCTAGATTCCAGGTTGCTTCGCTCCTTGATCAGTTTCCATCCATTGCTTCTTGTCCTGCTTTCTGGTCCTTTGGAGAATAGATCAACCCCTCTTCTTTGTGGCATCCCCTCAAACATTGGTCCTTCTTTTCACACTGGCTGAGGCACGCTGGCTGAGGAATTCTGGGAGTTGAAGTCCGGAAGTCATAAAAGGGCCAAGTTTGAAGACACCTGAATTAGACTGACACCAATTTGTCCTGAAGCATTTCAACCTTGACAGCTTTAACATGCATGGACTTCAACTCCCAGAATTCCCCAGCCAGATTCAATCTGCAATTCCTGGGATCTTCACACCCTTGTCTTGAAAACAGGCATGACCGCTGGGTTTGTTCATACTAGAAGAACCCACCATGGCTTTGGGAGAAAAAATACCCCATCATTAGCTCTAGATCTTAGACTTAGAAAGTTAGAAGGGCCAATGACAGAGGGGGGGCATTTTTTTCTCCCAAAGCCACGGTGGGTTTCTTCTGGTATGGACAAACCCCAGTGGTCATACCTGTTTTCAAGACAAGGGTGTGAAGATCCCAGGAATTGCAAATTGCATCTGGCTGGGGAATTCTGGGAGTTGAAGTCCAAGCATCTTAAAAGTTGCCAAGGTTGAGAAACACTAGATTAGCCTGTTTTCTGGGGTCCCACAATCTCTTGGAGCAGGGGTCTTCAAACTTGGCCCTTTTATGACTTGTGGACTTCAGCTCCCAGAATTCCTCAGCCAGGCATGCTGGCTGAGGAATTCTGGGAGTTGAAGTCCACAAGTCATAAAAGGGTCAAGTTTGAAGACCCTTGTCTTGGAGGAACCATAAAGAGGCTGCAGTTTATGACCAGAATGACCCAAAATATTAAAGGTGAACCCTAACCAAACTTAGCACTTTTTGTGAATACAATATGCATTGTTCTGATTAAGCAAAACTCAGCCTAAAAAGAGACGTGCCAGTGGAAACAGATCAAGGAAGTCAAGATGGCAGCTGTAATTGGGTGATTTAAGCCCCTCCCCTTTTTAATGTGCCTTCCATGCACAACACAGATCAAAAAAAGGCAGGGCTTTGTGTGTTTGTGGGTGCCATCTTGCTATTTGTAAATCCCCCCAATTCCCCCAATCTTGCCATCTTGACTTTCCTTGCACAGAGCCAAAAACCCGGCTGCTGTTAATTGTTTCTGAATCCAGTTTTCAAAGGTAATTATTGCACAGAACTTCTGAAATCAAAGGGAAACAAACAGTCCCTTATTTATTGGCTGGCAATTAGCATTTTTAAATATGCTACAGGAGTTAAGTTTCAAAGGGTGTTGCAGAGCAGTTTTAAGAAATTAGCCAGGATCTCCGTGACAGAGGCTGAAAAACTTCCATACCATAATTGTGGTTCCAGGGACACAGCAGGAGAAGACCAGGGTGTTTGGCTCACTTTATTTCCACCAGCAATTTTGCATTCCTCCTTTCCAGGTTGTGATTTTTAAAAAAAAAAAATAAAAATTGCAGATTTCTTCTTAGTGGTACCACATGCAAACACACACCCCACTTCCCAACTTCTTTGCGAAAGGTTGCCAAAAACTCCACGGCCAATAATTTCCATATGCTGCTAATCTCTGAAAAATCGTCAAGCTTCTCAATTCGTATTGACTGAAATCAATGCTTCTCTCTTTCTTTTTTTAGAGAATGCTTTGTAATGAACAATATAAGTTTTGTAGACAAAAGAATTATTCTTTATTGAAATAGGGAATTGTGGGTTATCCCAAAATTAAGCTTTTTCCTATATACTATAGGCCACTCTAGAATATCCTATTGCAATTAGGTAAAATTTAAAAACAGGATATTGATATGTATTACTGAAAATGTATTTTAAGTTTTGTTGATTGACTAGGTTACAACTAGAAATGTACTAACTTGCCTATTTTGACTATGTAATAACTAAGGGAAGTAGAGAGGGTATCTCTGTTGATGTAACCTGAACTATTTACAACTGGTTATCTCCTATTTTAACTACCCAACCACCATATTGTTTCACAAATACATGTATATGTAAATATTAAAAAATCAATAAAACTTGTCTAAAAAAATCAATACCTCTCTGATGGAGCATCCTCAGATGTGATGTCTAGCAAAGGGAAGGACTAGGAGTGACATGAAGCAGTCTTTCAACCTTTGAAGGGCCATCACAGAGAAGATGGGGTTGACTTTGTTGAAGGAAAAATCTTCATCAGGGTCCAGTCCAAGCTGGGAATAAACAAAATGGAGACTGCTTTAGAAAGAAGGTTGTAGTTTATTGAAGAGGAGAGCCAGACAGGAAGATGGCTCTGGAAAAACTGACCACATGTAGGAGGGAGTGGTGGGGTTTTATACCGTCTGGGTCTCTTGAGGTTGTTTCTTGTTCCTGTTTGAGGCTATATATTTCCTATGTCATGTTCCTTGACCTGAGTCTGAGTGTGCCCCTTTGGTATTGGTGGATTAATCCTATTATGTCTCCTGTCCTTAGAATTTGGGTGTGTGTGTGTACATTTTAGGTGTCTTTGTCTTCCTAATTTCTAGTTTCCTGGCTCTAATCTTCCTGAATGGATTATTAAATTTGCATTTCTAAAAGCTGGCCTCTGCCTAGTTTCTGCTTGGGGGAGGGGGGCTGGGGCTGGTTCCCCCAAATATTTCTTTCTCTGGATTCTTCCCACAATAGGGTCACAGATTCACAGAACCATAGGATCATAGAATCACAGAATCAGACAGTCAAAAAATCATAGGATCACAGAATTAGAGGATCACAAAATCACAGAATCATAGGATCACAGATTCACAGAATTATAGAATCACAGTCATAGGATCAGAGAATCACACAATCATGGGATCATAGGGTCACAGATTCACAGAATTATAGAATCACAGAATCATTGGATCATGGAATCATAAGGCTGGAAGGGAACTTGGAGGTCTTCTAGTCCAACCCCCTGAAGGTGCAGCATCCTGAACCTGGTGGAGATCGTAGAATCATTAAAATCGTAGAATTGTACACCTGTAGAATTATGGAATCATAAATTATGGAATCACAGAATAACAGAGTTGGTAGGGACTTTAAAGGCTTTCTAGCCCAACCCCCTGCTCAAGGAGGAAACCTTATACCATGCTGGACAAATGGCTGTCCAGTCTCTTCTTGAAGACCTCCAGTGATGGAGCACTTACAACTTCTGGAGGCAAGCCATTGCCTCCAGAAGATCCAAGATGCAACCTGAAAGTTCAGTGTAGGAACCAAGAAAGGCCACGAGCTCCTGGTTCTCCTTGCAACAACTTAAGTGCATTTTTAGTACCACATTTGGTGGGGTAGGGAGGGAATCTTTCTGCAGAATACAGGCCTCGGGTCAGGAAAAAGCTGGTGTTTGGATTCTGGGTAACAACCCCCTGAAATGATTACCCAATAAAAGGATTCTCCAGGGGGCTTCTTAGATGAGGCCATTGCAGAGGAAGCACACCAGTCAAAAAGGATTGGGGAGGGCAGAGGATGTTTTTCCCACTTAGCACAGACTCAATGCAAAGAGGAGGAGGAGGAGGAGGAGGAGGAGGAGGAGGAGGAGGAGGAGGAGGAATAATTCCTGGGTAATGGCCCCAAATGCAAGGCACTGTCCATCTGGAACCACTCTGCAACTTCACAAGTCTCCAAACAAGAGACTCTTCCTGCTGTCACTCAACACTGCACTTAGGCACTGCAGGAGGATCGTTGGAGCAACTTCCGCGCGGGTGCTACAACCTCCCCCCTCCCCGCACACACACACACACACACACACAGCCTGGTCCTTCTTCCCTGGCCCTCTCCTTTCAGGGCCATGCAAAGGAAAATGAAAGGGAGGGAGGGAGATACAGAGAAAGAAAGAAAGAAAGAAAGAAAGAAAGAAAGAAAGAAAGAAAGAAAGAAAGAAAGAAAGAAAGAAAGAAAGAAAGAATACTTTGTCTATTTAGGAGAGAGAGAGAGATGAGATAGATAGATAGATAGATAGATAGATAGATAGATAGATAGATAGATAGATAAACAGAGAGACAGAGAGAGGGGGATGGTAGGCAGACAGACAGCAAAATGGAACCATCAAATAATATTAAGCCACTGCTGACCAATCAATCTTCACTTATTGGCAAAGACACCTGACGTGGTTCAGGGGTTGTGTGAACATACCTAGAGTCTAGTAAAACTGAAGGGCTGTTCCAGGTATTCTTACAGAAACTTTTTGTGAATGGCGGTCCATTTCCTCAAAGACATGGGGGATGGTGATGCTTTTACAATATATGCACATCCAATGTGCATTAAAATATAGGTGGAGCTTTGATTACAACATTGCAGCCACCATTTGAACTTTGGGGGGCCCTACCCTAGGGAAACCCCTGGTTTGAGTTTTGGATACCACCTTGTAAACAGTCACCCTTCTTAGTTTGACACAAAGTTCAGAGGAGTTCAGTTGCAAGAGTTAGCCACTCTAGAGAAAATAATAACTAATAACATCATGATAGCAGCCTTCCAATATCTGAGGGGTTGTCACAAAGAAGAGGTGTCAACCTCTTCTCCAAAGCACCAAAAAAGCAGGACAAGAAGCAATGGGTGGAAACTAATCAAGGACAGAAGCAACCTGGAACTAAGGAGAAATTTCCTGACAATGAGAACGATTTGCCAAACGATTTGCCCTCCAGAAATTGTGGGTGCTCCATCACTGGAGGCTTTCAAGAAGAGACTGGACAGCTGTCAGTCTTCCGCTTGAGCAGGAGTTGGATTAGAAGACCTCCAAGGTCCAAGTTCTTTATTCCACGTTCTAAACCAAAAGATTCAGAATCTAGGCACTGAGGCAAGCCAGCCATCAACAGACAGATAGAGATAAATAACATCTGCACACCATTCAAAACAGACAATCAAAAAGCATGCTCTCTATTCACAGAGGACATGCACTCAACACGTTCAGCTGGAAACAACCACAGAGGCCTATAGCCTAGAAAATTATGTCATTTACAGATTTTAAAGCCATAGCTGGATTGCACAAGGATCTATCGCAAAAGACTTGGAGAGTGTGGGAGGATCCCACATGGTACATACACACTTCCCACTGCCCAGAAATATTTCCGTTTATTTCCATTAAATCTGCCTCCTATTCATTTCCCTAGACGCGGCTGAGTTTTTGGATATCAAAGAAAGTGGATAATTTTCTCTCTATTCACTGCTCTCCACACCACTTATCATTTTTGTAAACCTCCATTATGCATCCTTTCGGGACCAAAGGAGGGGGAAAAAGCCTCATCTTTTTTAAAACAACCTGTCAATCCACAGATCATTTTCATTGCTTTTTTTTCCTCTTCTCCACTTTTCCAATTCTATTTATTTATTTATTTTTCCACCCTCAAGGTGGAGCACCGAAAATTGCAAATAGCATTTGAAATGCAAATAGGTTGTTGAGGGCTCACGTCATCATAATATGCAGCCATGAGTTTTGACATTACTTCGTTAGTAATTCCTAATATGGTGTTTGTCTTCTATGCAGCTATAGAACGTTTGAGATTATTTATTTATTTATTTATTTTGCTTTGTCCTATGATTTTTAGCTCATCAATAGCAGCCAATTCAGGACTATTTGGTAGTGGGGAGGGGCAGTTGGTTGAGATGCATGAATGCGGATTCTGCATCTAGTAGAAAGGAAGCAGTATTCCTTAAGCTTGGCAATACTGAAATGGGTGGACTTAATAATAATAATAAAGTTGGAAGGGACCTTGGAGGTCATCTAGTCCAGCCCACTGCTCAGGCAGGAAACCCTATACCAGACATGTCAAACACAAGGCCCGGGGGCCAGATCCGGCCCACAAAGTGGTTTCATATGGCCCGCATAGCCATCCTGGAAACAGTGAGGGAACAGCCCCCGCTGCCTTGTCCCTGGCCCAGGCCGGCCGGGAGACAATGTACAATTTTGTGGTGGCCATCTATGCTGAAACACATTCAGCCTTAGCTCCACAAGGCTGTCTGAAAACAGGGACCGGCCCCTGCTGCGTCGGCCCTGCCTCCTGGGCGCACCCTGGGGAGGTATCACCCTTTGTGAGGAATGAAGAAATGCACCACCGCCTGGAAGTGGCCAGCACATGGACCTGCCTACTTTGGGCAGGCTGGGGGCTGGGCTGGGCAGCGTTACGCTTCTCTTCAGATTCATGCCACCCTGCTCAGCCTCTCGGCACTGTGAGGAGAGCGCACTGCTGCCTGACGAAACTGGGCAGGCTGGGGGCTGGGTGGCATCACACTTCTCTTTGGATTTGCACCACCAGGCTCAGCCTCTTGGAGCTGTGTGTGATGAGAGTGCCTTGCTGCCTGCCAAAACCAGGCAGGCTGGGGGCTGGGCAGCATTGCGCTTTGCGCCACTTGGCTCAGCCTCTCGGCGCTGGGAGAAGAGCGCCCCGCTGCTTGCCGAAACCATGCAGGCTGGAGGCTGGGTGGCGTCGCACTTCTCTTCAGATTTGTGCTGCCCAGCTTACCCTCTCGGTGCTGTGCGGAGAGCACCCTGTTGCCTGCCGAAACTGGGCAGGCTGGACACTGGGCAGCATTGTGCAGGTAACGTTGACTCTCATGCTGCTCATGGCATCCCCTCCCCCAGAGCCCACCAAGCCAGATATGTGAAGTAGGCGAGGGCCATGTGCTGGTCACTTCCAGGCAATGGTGCATTTCTTCATTCCTTACGAAGGGTGACATCTCCCCAGCTGCATTTCTTGCCTGTTTTTCTCTCTCCCTCATCTCAAATATTTTCCCACCACTCTGTTCTGGATGGAAGGAAGGAAGGAAGGAAAGAAGGAAGGAAGGAAGGAAGGAAGGAAGGAAGGAAGGAAGGAAGGAAGGAAGGAAGGAGAGGGAGGGTCTGAGGGAAGTCCTGCTTTAGTCCTGCCCTGCAGCCCTTTCACCATCCCCTTGCCCCCATCTCCTGGCCTATCCTGGGGGGTCTCCCATCCTATTGCTAAGGAAGCTTTGGATACAAAGCCAGGCCTCCTCACTTTGCTCTCATACCCATCATGAGCAACCTGGCTAAGGAGAGTAAGCACAGCAGCAGCAGCCTTGAGAAGGAGGTAAGTGCAGCTGGGCACCCCTTTGGGGAAGTAGGGCTGGGCTTAGTGTCATGGGTCCTTGAGTGCTGGGCATTTGACCTCTGATGTCCAGGGCTCCGGGCACTCTGCGCCACTGTTCAGCCCCCCCCCGCATGATCTGAGAAGAACAGTGAGGCTCCTCCAGTGGACCGTGCCTTGGCACTTGCCCCGGTCCACCCCCTTCTGCCAGAGACCCTCAGATCTGTCCCACTCCTGCCTAGACCCCTATAGGCACCCTTGACGTGAACGATGTAGAGCTGGCCATGCCCACCCAGGAGGCCACATGCACTTCAGCCATGCCCACCCCAGAGGCCACACCTACCCTGGCCACATCCACCCAGCCTCCCAAGGGCAACTGCAATGCTAATGTGGCCCTCAGTGAAAGTGAGTTTGACACCCCTGCCCGATACCATTTCAGACAAATGGTATGAACTTCAGAGGGAGACAAACTTTAAGATAGGTGGACTTCAACTCCCAGTATATGCAGGTTGGAGAATTCTGGGAATTGAAGTCCACCCATCTTAGATTGGTTGAGAAACACTCCCCGATTGTCAGGGTGAGTCCTGGCTAAAATTTAAGTGGAAGACTGCTGGAGCTGTTAATTTTAAACCGTTTGAATTTTAACAATTTTTTTGAAAAAATAATTTTTAACTTCTTTAATATAATAAGAATCTCCCCAGAAAAGCAAAGCAAGCTAGCTAGAAAAAGTGGGACTTGGCTAGAACTTTTGAAGGCTGGGCAATTCTTATGTTGGAGAAACTGGTTAAGATTGCTCTCTGAGCTTGGTTGTTTTCTTGAAAATGTTTCATTACCCAAGCTAGGTAACATCCTCAATGCTAATGATAGGATTAGCACTGATGGTGTTACCTAGTTAGGTAATGAAATGTCTGCAAGGAAACAACCAAGCTCACAGAGCACCAAGGACTCCAGCTGGTGCAGAATGCAGCCGCGCGAGTGGTGGTGGGGGCTTCCCAATACTCCCATGTAACACCTCTACTCCGTGAGCTGCATTGGCTTCTGGTTGTCCTCCGGGTAAGATTCAAGGTGCTGGTAATGACCTATAAAGCCCTAAATGGCATGGGTCCGGGTTACTTACAGGAGCATCTGCTGCCGGCATCAACTTCCCTTCGTCCAGTGCGCTCCCACAGAGAGGGCCTCCTTAGGGTGCCGTCGGTCAAAGAGTGTCGACTGGTGACCCCCAGGGGGAGAGCGTTCTCTGTGGGCGTGCCAGACCTTTGGAACCGTTTACCGGTGGAGCTCCGGACAACTCCCGACCTTCGCTCCTTCCGACGCAACCTAAAAACCTATTTGTTTGTACAAGCCGGCCTGGTCTGATGGGTTTAGGGGTATTTTAACATTTTGTATTAATTTATTTAATTGGGCTACTGTATTTAATATTTCTTTTAATTTTTATATATTGCATTTTATTGTATTGCCCTGTACACCGCCCTGAGTCCTTCGGGAGAAGGGCGGTATAAAAATTAAATTATTATTATTATTATTATTTCAACTCTGAGCTACAAATATTTTCCTTTATAGAGACTGGTTGGTCCAGTGATAGGAATTCAAGCAAGGAATTAGTCTGGAATTCTTATATAGGCACAAGAGGGCATGTTCAACCCCCACTGAATGACACTGGACCTTATCTAGTCTTTCCCAGGTATGGACTGTCAGTCTAAGAAGATTGCCTGTAAAATAGGCATTAAGTAACCAAGTAGCTAATTGATCTTTTCATGTATGGATCTGATCTTTTCATGTATGGATCTGGTTGTTCGCACTTAACAGTTTTTAAATTTTTGGTCATTTCCTTTAAATATTTAGCAAATTGCCTGGAGAACATTAAACACTAAATGAGTTGGCAATGCTAGAAATGGCCTGTGGCACAGGGAAGAGTCCAGAATGGGTGGGGTGTGTGGATTTGTTCAGAAAGAACTTTCAGAGAGTTTAATGGAAACCTTCCCAAAGAATGTGGCTGTAGGATTCACGGGAACCTTATTCTACTGCAGATTTTTTTAAATGCACCTCTTTGGCCTTTATGAATTATTCTGAGTAACAGAACAATGAAAAATGTGAGATTTCATTAAACTGATAAAATTATTAACGTCAGTCTCCAATCTGCCCTGCTCAAAAGTCCACAGCAGCATCTAGCTTTATTAAGAGAATTAAAAGATTTTCTCCTTTCAGTGAACCCAACCAGGTCTGTCATTTTTATTAATTCCAAGATATTGCTCATCTTGATTAACCACCACAGATAGCAGAATTCCACCCCGTCCTCTTTCTTACCCAAATCGAGTGGGTTTTTTTCCCCAATGCAGGATCGATATCCATGGTTTACTCAGAGTTCTTTGAGATATCCAGCACTTCCCCGGCCGCCCCCCAGCGACGAAGAAGGAATTGGCAATCTAAAATTGCATTTAGCGAGACTGAATATCACTGCTGCACAGAACCAAAATGGCTGACTTTGCGTGGATGGGGAGAGCCAGTCCCCGATTTGTAGGAGGAACTCTGGAGGAAGCAAAGAGGATGGGCATAAATTTTCCCAATTCTCCCCCATTTCAGTAAATCTTTCTCTCTTTTTGAGCAGGTTGGGCTTAGGCATCCTTCAGAGACCCAGTCTGGTGTAGTGGTGAAGGCACTAGAACAGGGGTAGGCCACCTTGGCACTTTTATGACTCATGGACTTCAACTTCCAGAATTTCTGAGACAGCATGGCTCTGCTTGGAAACCTCTCCCTTTCCCCTCAGCGTGGCTGGCTCAAGAATTCTGGGAGTTGAAGTCCACGAGTCATAAAGCGGCCTAGGCCTAGGCCAGGGGTAGGCAACCTTGGCACTTTTATGACTCATGGACTTCAACTCCCAGAATTCCTGAGACAGCATGGCTCAGCTTGGAAACCTCTCCCTTTCCCCTCAGCATGGCTGGCTGAGGAATTCTGGGAGTTGAAGTCCACGAGTCATAAAAGAGCCAAGGTTGCCTACCCCTGCACTAGAAAGTGTGTGATACTGAGTCATGATGCCAGCTGAGAGACCTTGTGAGTCTGGCTTCCCCGTTGGCTTTGCTTGTCAGTAGGTCGCAAAAGGGGATCACATGACCTTGGGATGCTGCAACCATCATGTCATGGTTCCGAAAGATGAATCTCTTTAAAGAACTTTGAGGCACTGTTTACTTTAAAGAATCTTCATTTGAGTAGCATAGCATCGGCAGTAACATAGTTGAAGCCAAAAACTGAGTTCCCCTCCCCTCAGCACATAGTATCAAAGCATAATTCCCTCCTCCAATTAACAGTCATAAATCACATTCTCCAATTAGTTTGAAATGCAGGCTTCCCCTCCAGTTCTCCAACTGCCAATTCTTATCATCTCTTTTTTCAATAACCTTGGTTCTCACACTAGGTTCAGCCTTGTTATGTCTAGCTAGACCCTCATGCACATTCCTCCCCTAAGCATCATTTAACTCTAAGTCTAAATCTAAGAGTAAAATCTAAGAAGAATCTCCATCTGTTGTCAAAGCAAAAAATTCCGATGTTAGCAGCGTTGACACGTCATAAGTATGAACCAGTTGCCAATCACCTGAACTTTGATCATGTGACCACGTGTGTGTGTGTGTGCTGCTGCAATGGTTGTAATTATGAAGGATGGTCAAAAGTCACTTTTTTAGTGCTGTTGTAACTTTGAATGAACTCTAAATGAAGAGTTGTAAGTTGAGGATCACCTGTACAGCACAATCTTTTGCTGAGCTGCCAACAGCATCTATAACTTTGCTTGTCACAAAAGGGGATCACATGAACCCAGGACACTGCAATCATCATTAAGTACATGCCAGTTGCCAAGCTTCTGAATTTTGATCAGCTGACCACGGGGATGCTGCAATGGTCTTAAGTCACTTTTTGCAGTGCCATTATAACTTTTAATGGTCACTAAATGAACTCTTGTAAGTTGAGGACTACCAGTACCATTTGCCATTTCAGGAGGAGACAATGTCAGGGTGGGTTGTTTTCAGACTCTTGAAAGAGATAAAGAAGACAAATGCAATCCAGATAATAGTTAAGCTACCATTTGAAAGGAACAAATTCAAAATTTAGAATAGAATAGAATAGAATAGAATAGAATAGAATAGAATAGAATAGAATAGAATAGAATAGAATAGAATGGAATGGAATGGAATGGAATGGAATGGAATGGAATGGAATGGAATGGAACAGAATAGAAAATATGGAATGGAATGGAATGGAATGGAATGGAATGGAATGGAAGAGAAGAGAAGAGAAGAGAAGAGAAGAGAAGAGAAGAGAAGAGAAGAGAAGAGAAGAGAAGAGAAGAGAAGAGAAGAGAAGAGAAGAGAAGAATTCTTTATTTGGCCAAGTGTGATTGGACACATAAGGAATTTGCCTACAGTATCTTCGGAATTTGTCTCACTGTACATGCAAAGCAACAAAGTGATAAATTATAAATCATAAGAGATAATCATAAATCATAAGAGACAACCAACAAACTGAGAGTCATAAGATATATGTAGTGTTGATTATAGTGTTGGTTGGAAGAAAAAAAAACAATGCACTCTTCTGCAAGCACAGCTGGTACCAAAGGAAAAGTATGAGGTTTTTTTTCTCAGATTTGTTGACTCTGTGAAGATATGTGGAGTTAAGCTCACTTTCCGGAGACACCCACAAACCACAAAATTACTGAAAATCTTTCAAGGGTGACCCCAATTATTCTTGTGGTTTTGTGCTCGGCTAGTTCTCACAATGATTGTAACAGATTTGTGTTTATTTCTTTAGGTTGGGGAAAAATTGTTCCCATAATGCCAAACGCAACTTAATTTCCCAGTTTGGGGTTTGAGAGCTTAAGAAACAAAATAGGCAGGAATCAATTAATTCATCAATTCATCCTGTTATGCAAGGAAGAAACTAACTCCCTATTTCTGATTTCTGATTAAAGTTGTGTACAGGTAGTCCTTGACTTATGACTGCAGCTGAGTCCAAACTTTCTGTTGCTAAACGAGACAGGTGCTAAGTGAGTTTTGCCCCATTTTACGTCCTTTCTGGCCACAGTTGTTAAGTGAATCACTGCAGTTGTTAAATGAGGAATAGGGTTGTTCTGTGAATCTGGCTCCCCCCATCGACTTCACTTGTCAGAAGGTCGCAAAAGGGGATCATGTGACCCCGGGACACTGCAACCATCATAAATATGAGTCAGTCACCAAATGTCTGAATTTTGATCACATGACCGCGGGCAGGCTGCAACGGTCGTAAGTGTGAAAAACGGCCCTAAGTCACTTTTTTCACTGCCGCTGTAACTTCGGACAGTCACTTAAGCTAGTGGTTGTAAGTTGAGGATCACCTGTGGAGGACAATTGAGTTGAGCTGCCATCAGTTCACAACAGCATCCAAATGACAAGACTTGTCCAATTGTAAGGAACTCCAGAGATCATCTATTCTAGGGGTGTCCAACCTTGGCAACTTTTAAGACTTGTCCGACTTCAACTCCCAGAATTCCCTAGCCTGCATGGACACTCCTGGGGAATTCTGGGAATTGAAGTCCACAAGTCTTAAAGTTGCCAAGGTTGGACACCTCTGATCTAGTCCAACCCTCTTCAATCAAGAGGGAGGTTGGTTGTCCAACCCCAGAGGTGGCGAATCCCAAATCTCCATTGGAAGATCTTTCCACCACATGCAGATCTTACCATCTGGAAGATTCTCCCTAGATTTCAACCACAATAAGCAGCTAAAACAGTCACAATAAATTAACCTGACATCCTGGCAGGATGTGTGCGTGGTTTTTTTTTGCCCAATTGCTTTTCTGCTGGTTCCTAACCCATTCTGGAAAAAGGAAATTACTAAATTGCTAAGAAATAGGCGGAAGGTCACCCAAAGGGGCAGCACGGATAGGACCAAAGCCCCTTGCGGGAACAAAATAATTGTTTCAGGATTTTCAAAGATGCTTTGTTTCCCTTGGAGAAAAGGGTATCCTTTGGTTCTCTTTTTCAAAACAATATTTCTTTGCATTTTTATTTAAAAGCTGGATTTCTTAAAAAAAAGAACCTTCAGAGAAAAGAGGAAGAAAGAAATATTATGCAATATTCGTCACCTACAACACTTTTGGTTTTTTTAAATTTTGGGGAGTATCTTCCTGGGTTAAGTTGATCTACATGAGTCATCTTGTCTCTTGGTGGTGTCAGAAATCTTAAACTGGTTCTAAAAAAAACATTTCTTTTCTTCTGAGCCGCAGACAAAAGGCTGAAATATAATTAATTTGCATTAGAAACCAAGGCAATAACTGATTTTCTTTCGGCATAAAATTATAATTACACACTGTGCAGCTTCAGATTTCCTCATTATTTCTGGTACAAGGTCAGAAACAAATGGGTTGTTTTTCCCTGTCCGATTAGTAGAAATGTCAGAAGGTTTCCCCAAAATCTGAGGACTTTCATCCCTTCTCATACAATTTGATTCAAACAATCCCTTAACTCCTTCACCATATAATGTGAGATTTCTCTAAGTACTTTATTCTTGCCTATTTATCTTTGCCATCTAAATTGTTTCTTGTTCCTTTTCCCGTCCCAGCGACTAATAACTATAACTCTCCAGAAGTGGGTTGTTCTACAGCAATGCTGTACAATTTTTATTGCCCATCGCTAACATACATAATAGAAGCCGCCAATTTGGAGAAAGTTGCACGGATAATAAATAAATAAATAAATAAATAAATAAATAAATAAATAAATAAATAAACAAACATGCCACGTTCTTCTATCTTTTGTTCCCTTGGGAATGCCTCTTCCTATAGTTATTCTTACTTATCTAGTTATCTTGTTGCCAAGCTTTATTGGCTGTTTTTCATCTGCATAATTGTATCGCATTCAATAAACCATTGTCCTTTATTTTTTCCTCATTTCAGGATTAATTTGGATGGAACGTTGCCAATTTTGCTAACTGCATTTTCCGAATCTCCCCGCCATTCTCCTAGTTTTAACATTCATCCCTTCTTTTTTGATGTAAATCTTCACTCTGTCCATTTGCATGTTTTTCTAAAGTTTTTAATCAGCTGCTGAAATAATGGAATTCCTTCTTGGATAATGTGGTACAAACAATGTTCCTTGGTTTTGTTCTTTTTTTTAAAGGAACACAGGAAGACTAGAACTGGACCCAGATCGCCTAAAACGGGATCTGTCTCCTGCCCGCTCAGATTAGCCATCACTTAGGTCAGGGGTGTCCAACCTTGGCAACTTTAAGAGTTGTAGACTTCAACTCCCAGAATTCCATGGCCACACCCCTGACTTATGTCAAAATGGTGGACTGGATGGTAGGAGAGGGAAGGGGATGCATAGCTGGCTCAAAAATTGTTTCTCAACCTTGGCAACTTTAAGTGGAATAGAGTTAACTCCCAGAACTTTCCTAGGGCTGGGGAATTCTGGGAGTTTATTTTATTTTATTAGATTTATATACCGCCCCTCTCCAAGGACTCGGGGCGGTGTACAGGGCAATTAAAACGCTAACAACACACAAGGTATAAAAATTAAAATAAGATTAAATCAATAGCCCTAAGTAATAAATACATTCTAAAATTTAAACTCTAAAATCCAATCCCTCAGTCCAGGCCGGCCTGTTCAAACAACCAAGTCTTCAGGTCGTGGCGAAACGAGCAAAGGTCGGGAGCCATCCGGAGCTCAACTGGAAGCTGATTCCAGAGGGCAGGTGCGCCCACAGAGAATGCTCTCCCCCTGGGAGCCGCCAGTCGACATTCCCTGACCGACGGGACCCTGAGGAGGCCCTCTCTGTGGGAGCGCACAGGGCGATGGGAAGTTAACGCCGGCAAGAGGTGCTCCCGTAAATAACCCGGACCCAGGCCATTTAGGGCTTTATAGGTCATCACCAGCACCTTGAATCTCACTCGGAAGACAACTGGAAGCCAACGCAGCTCGCGGAGCAGAGGTGTTACATGGGAGTATCAGGAGACCCCCCATCACAACTCGCGCGGCTGCATTCTGCACCAGCTGGAGCCTCCGAGTGGTATTCAAGGGCAGCCCCATGTAGAGAGCGTTGCAGTAGTCTATCCGAGAGGTCACAAGCGCATGAGTGACTGTGCGTAGGGGTGAAGTCCACACAGCTTAAAGTTGCCAGGGTAGAGGAAAAACTGGGCCAGGTGCTTCTCCCCCTGAAGTTCAGCCATTCTTTGTTGCAAAAAAGAGCCATCCAACACAGTGCTTTTCATTAACAGAAAACCTTGTGTCCTGGCCCTTCCTTCCTTCCTTCCTTCCTTCCTTCCTTCCTTCCTTCCTTCCTTCCTTCCTTCCTTCCCTCCTTCCCCCTGGGTCCCTTTGGCTAGATGCCCTGCTAATTCCCACCAGGATTTCAGCCTCCAAGTAGCTGAAGCTCTTAAATCGCTTGTCCTATAAATATTCTCCTCCTTGGGGTTTGAAAAAGGATCCTTGGCTGATCCTTGCCTGGCAAGAAAACTCAGCAGCAGAAATCTGGGGGAGAGGGAGGAGGAAGTTGGAGTGGAAAATATTTAAGAATCACAGAATAACAGAGTTGGAAGTTTGTAAGTTTAATAACAGGTCTATAAATTTGTAAATTTAACACAAGAGAAAGGAGGGAGAGAGAGAGAGAGAGAGAGAGAGAGAGAGAGAGAGAGAGAGAGAGAGAGAGAGAGAGAGAAAGCAAAAGGAAGGAAGGAAGGAAGGAAGGAAGGAAGGAAGGAAGGAAGGAAGGAAGGAAGGAAGGAAGGAGGAGGAGGAGGAAGAGGAGGAGGAGGAGGAAGAAGAGGAGGTGGAGGAGGAGGAGGAGGAGGAGGAGGAGGAGGAGGAGGAGGAGGAGGAGGAGGAGGAAAAAAAATCAGGCAAACACAGGAAGCCAGCAGCATCTGGGCTTTGGACCACCCTGCATGGAAACTCAGAAACTTTGTGCCAGCAAGCCTGGATTTTCAGTTGAACAATTATTAGAAAAGCAGCCAGAGCATCCTTTGTAAATAATAAAAAAATGAGTCCTAGCATCTTCTTGTTCGTTTTTCCACTTTGAGGTCGCTTTCCAAGACAGGATCTTCACGTCAGGCACCAAACTCTCAGCAAACGCTCCCCTTGCAGGAGTCACAGGGGCAGACAGGGGTCAAAAGCAACCCCGATGAAACGGTCCAAGGAAAGTAACACTGTGCCACAGTCGGTGACTCCAACCAGGGGAGCCGATTGGGAAAATCCAGCAGAAACCCTCCACTTTTATGATGGAGGCCATGAGGGGAGCGAGAAGGGCTCGGCGCCCACACCGAACAGCCAGAGCTGGCATACACCACCAGGCCACCCTGCCACTGGCATACACCACCAGGCCACCCTGCCACCTGTTCCTCCGTCTCCCCCTCAGATGCCCAGAAAGTGTCCCTCACCCTGGGAGCAGCCAAACCATTTTGGACACTTTCCCCCACCCCCCCCACCCCCGACCCTCACCAGTGGGTCAGCCCAGACCCTCTTCCTTTTCCCAATGGCTGCAATCTGAATGCCCCACCAGTCGGAAAAGCCCAGATGATCTCCCCAACGGAGCCATCCGAACTGTGCCTTTTTCTAACGGGCCCCGTGCCAATCAAGCAGAGCTTCCATCCTTGGCCTTTGGGGACTGCAGCGTCTTTACCTCTCCCTCCCTTGAAAACCTATTTGGCCACAAATGGTCTTTTTTTTTTTTTTTGCAAAAAAATAAAATAAAATAAAATAAAATAAATCCTGCTCACCCACCCACCGGCTGAATTCTCTCTCCTTTCCATTTGCAGAGGCTTCCTTTAAGGCGTTGCCAACTGTGGACAGGCCATCTTTTCTCCTGCCAGGAAGTTTTGTGGTGGCGACTTCAAGGGAGGGGAATTCATGCAGCCCCATTTGCTGGGTTTCCTTTGTTCCTGGCTGGAGCTCTGGCCAGCTTCTCCTGACAGCTGAGAGTGGACGCAGGAAGACGGGCCCCTGCAGCAAATTTCCATTGTGGCCAGGGTCACTTTTCTCCAGCTGGGAGCCAGCTCCAAATCCCTCCGCCTTTCTCCAGCTTCGCCTTCGCTTCTCTGCAAACAGAGAAGGCTTCGGCCGGTGGCATCTCTGGGGAAGCTGACATGAGCCCTGCGGGAATCGAATTAAAGAACAACGGAGCTGGAAGGGACCTTGGAGGTCTTCTAGTCCACACTTGGAATACGGCATCCAGTTTTGGTCACCACGATGTGAAAAAGATGTTGAGACTTTGGAAAGAGTGCAGAGAAGAGCAACAAGGATGATTAGGGGACTGGAGGCTAAAACATATAAGGAATTGGATATAACCAGTCTAGAGAAAAGGACTAGAGGTGACAGGATAGCAATATTCCAGTATTTGAGGGGCCACCACAAAGAAGAGGGGGGGTCAAGCTATTCTCCAAAGCACCTGAAGGCAGGACAAGAAGCATTGGATGGAAACTAATCAAGGAGAGAAGCAATCTGGGACTAAGGAGAATTTTGCTGACAGAACAATTAATCCACCAAAGAATTGAGGCCTTTGAACCATGGTGCTGGAGAAGACTCCTGCAAGTCCCTTGGACTGTAAGGCGATCAAACTGGTCAGTCCTAGAGGAAATCAACCCTGACTGCTCTTTAGAAGGCCAGATCCTGAAGTTGAAACTCAAATACTTTGGCCACCTAATGAGAAGGAAGGACTCACTGGAGAAGAGCCTCATGCTGGGGGAGTTTGAGGGCAAGAGAAGAAGGGGGTGACAGAGAATGAGGTGGCTGGATGGAGTCACTGAAGCAGGAGGCATGAGCCTAAATGGACTCCCAGAAGATGGTAGAGGACAGGAAGGCCTGGAGGAACATTGTCCATGGGGTTGCGATGGGTCGAACACAACTTCACAACTAACAACAACAAAAGAACAATTAATCAGTAGAACAACTTGCCTCCAGAAGTTGTAGCTGCTTCATCACAGGACATTTTCAAGAAGAGACTGAACAACCATTTGTCTTAAATAGTAGAGTTTTTCCTGCTTGAGCAGGGGGTTGGACTAGAAGACCTCCAAGGTCCCTTCCAACTCTGTTATTCTGTTAGTCCAGTCCCCTGCTCAAGGAGGAGACCCTAAAATCATTCCAGAAAAATGGCTGTCCAATCTTTTCTTGAAAATCTCCAGGGATGGATCAGCCACAACATCTGGAGGCAAGCCATTTCACTGATTAATTAACAGAAAAGAGATGGGAGGGACCTTGGAGATCCAACCCTCTGCTCAAGCCGTTTTAGTGCTTTTCAAACATGGCAACTGGAAGATGTGTGATCTTCAAATACAAATCAGTAGAAAAATAAGTAAATAAAAACTTCTCAGTGACAAACACCAAGAAGAACAGATTAGGGGCTGCTAAATTTGTTCCTGTTGGGTGGTGCTAGACGAAATGGCCCATTTTCCTTTTGCAGTTGAGAAGACACTTCTGGTGATGCAACCCAACAATGCCCTCCCTTGTGTAGTTCTTTTCTATCAAGCCGTTGAAGGCAAGCGCACTTGTGGAACAGCACATCTGGACTGTGCCTCCATAAGGAACCGGCCAGCTGGGACCCCTCAAAGACTCAGCTGCAAAATCTCCTGGTATTTAAATCAAGGAATCAATGGTGGAATCATAGAATCCTAGAGCTAGAAGGGACCTTGGAGGTCCAACCCCCTGTTCAAGCAGGAGACTCTATACCAGGGGTGTCAAACTGCCGGCCCGCACCCACCCCATTGCTGGCAATGTAAAAAAAGTCATGATATGCCACGACACGTCACATGATGTTGCGAGTTTGACACCCCTACCCTATACCATCCCGAGCAAATGACTCTCCCATCTCTTCTTGAAAACCTTCAGTGATGACGCACCCACAACTTCTGGAGGGAAGCCGTTCCACTGGTTGATTGTTCTCATTGTCAGGAATAACAAATCACAAAGTTGGAAGGGACCTTGGAGGTCTTCTAGTCCAACCCCCTTCTCGAGCAGGAGACTCTATACCATCTCGGACAAATGGTGGTCCAATCTTTTTTTGACGGAGCACCCACAATCTCTGAAGCCAAGCCACTCCACTAAATAAGTGTTCTACTGTCAGGAAATTTCTCCTTTTTGCTAGGTTTCTTTAATGATCAGAATGACAGAATACCAGAGTTGGAAGAGACCGTGGAGATCTTCTAGTCCAGGGGTGTCAAACTGGTGGCCCGCAGGCCGGATGCATCATGCGCAGGCCACACCCACCCTGCCTCTGCAAAGGCAAAAAATGTCACGATACGTCGCCATACATCACGTGACACAATCGAGTTTGACACCACATGTTCTAGTCCAGCCCCCTGCCTTCTGACTGTTTGAACCTCTCAGCTGGCCACAAAAACAGGTGTCCTCAAGCAGCTTCGTGCCTGTTTGTGGGTCCCTCCAAGGGTTAACACTCCACTTCCTCACCGAAGGCCGAGGTGGGTCAGGCAAGCTTAGTCCTTCGGGAGCCATTCCAACTCAAGGAGATGATGATTTATTAAGTGTATTTGCTGCCTGTCTCCCAACAATTTCTCGGCAATGATAGATAAAAAGCAGTTCAAAACAGGGGGAAAAACACACACATGACAATAGACAATCAGGAAGAGTGAAATTGACAAAAAACAAAAAACAAAAACCCAGCCAGGAACAAAAGAGGTAAGCCACGTCTTTCAAAGGGGGCTTCCCTCCCCAGCTCCAAAGGCCTGGGCGAAGAGCCAGGGTTTCAAGGGCCTTCCCGCCTCAGAGAGGTGGGGGCCATCTGGTGCTTCATCCCAGGTGGTGCTTCAGAGTCCCCCACTGAGGGCCTGGCTCTAAAATGCACAAAATAGCCTTAAGCTAACATTAAAGGAAGAGAAGGTTCGTGATGCGTGGATAATAATTGCAAGCGAGGCGAATGAAGCGTGCGCTTCTGAAGGGCTTTTGAAAGCCATTTGAAGCTTCAGAATAGACCTCCTCCGGCCCAGGAAGCTTCTTCAGATGTTTGCCAGTTTTAATTGCCAGGCAAAATTTCACTTACAATATCCTGGAGTATTCAGGAGAGCTTTGACATCCGGTTGCCCGGATGGGCAGATTAACCAGAAGGTTCTCAGATCCCTTAGAACAGTGGTGGCTAACCTATGGCACACGTGCCAGAGGTGGCACTCAGAGCCCTCTCTGTGGGCACACGTGCCGTGCTCCGGAGATGGTGAGGGACTGCCCCCGCCATCCTGACCCTGCCCACCCAGTCCACCATAACCACCGTGGCCAAGCCCTGCCGGCACCCATTGATAAATAAGTGGGTTTTGGGTTGCAGTTTGGGCACTGGGTCTCTAAAAGGTTTGCCATCACTGCCTTAGAAGGATCCATCAGAGGTGCATCCACAAGGCTTTTGGGGCAGATGTCTGCAAGATCACTTGACTATTAGGATGGCTCATGAGAAGGAATCCAGGTGTGCAGGTAGGGGCGGATCCCAAGAAAGCTGAACCAAGGACCACACAGAGGATGGATTCACACATTGTGCAAGACCTGATGTTTTATCTGTTAAGTCGTGGGCTCTGGTGAGCAGGAATGAAGATACACGGCTGAGTACATAGAAACTCCATTCTTGCTGGAACTGTACTTGAGCTTGGGCTGCTCCCAGCCCCCAATATATAGACTAGCCCTAAGGTAGCAGCCAATAGATTTGAACCCTCACTTACCGCCTGGGGCTGACCAATTGCAGGACTGGAGATGGCCTGTCTGGGTTGCTGGAGAACCGTTAGCTCTCCAGCAACGCACATGGTGCGGTACCACAAGCCCAATACATAACAGGATCCAAAAGATGTGGAGCGCCTCAAGACACAGGCAGGCCATCTTGGAAGGAATGAGACAGGCAAAGGACTTTCTCAAGGCTTGCAAGTCCAAATGCCAGGGAGTTCCTGGAAGCCAGGCACTCAGGCAAATCAGCCATCAACAGCACATAGATAATAAACAACATCTACATACCATTCAAAAGAGACAGTAAAAAAAAAGCTAAAAGGCCACTACACCTTGTCGCTAGCAATCCACACCCAAATAAAATAGATGAACACCAAGATTTAATACTAGGCCAACAGCCAAGAAGTAAACAATGCCCCAATCAATGAACTACTGAATCAGACAATCAAACAGTTAACAGTTTAATCAAGGAATCACTAAGAAGAAAACAACACTCCCATCAACACTGACAGGGCAAGCCCTGTATATAAACAAGAGAGCAAACCCCACTCCTTTCTAGCACTGATGATGTTACCTAACTGGGTCATGAAACATCTGTAAGAAAAACACCAAATTCAGAGAGCATCAAGGACCCCACAGTCCTCCTCCTCCTCCTCCTCCTCTCTGCAAACCCCACTCCCTTCTAGTACTGATGATAATACTAGTTGGTTCATGAAACATCTGCAAGTTCAGAGATTACCAAGGACCCCACAATCCTCCTCCTCCTCCTCCTCCTCCTCCTCCCCTCAATCTCCACTCCCTTCTTGCACTGATGATGTTACCTAGTTGGGTCATGAAATGTCTGCAAGAAAACAACCAAGCTCAGAGACCACCAAGGGCCTACAGTTGCAAGTCCACACCATTGCACCAGATGCCCTCAGAGAAAGTGAGATGGCCACGTTCTCTCTCTGCTTTCCCAGAGTAGAAATTATTAACCCAACTGTGGGTCATTCATGGACCATAACTTTCTTAATCTTTAGTTGGAATCCCCATACTGGCTGGGAATTATGAGAATTGGCCTGGTACCTCTGGATGGTCACAAAAAGCTGGAATAATCCAACAAGAAACAACCTGCGCAGTCTTTAACAATGATCTGAAATGGTTTAATTCCACAGACAGCATTCTAATAATCTTTGGAAAACAATTTGAATCAAGAGAGCGAGATTCAGGCAGTTTTGAGCTGGGACTGGTTGGCCTTAAGGATGTCTCACCCAGCTGTGTGCTAACCTACAAATGAACTACATGTTAGTTATGCAACAGGAATTGTTTTTCATTTTCTTTTTTTTTTCCTTTTTTACGCAGCACATTTTCTCTGTAACTAATGACACGGATATATATAACTGGCAGGCATTGTTCTGAGAAGCTGGTGCTAAGCCTCCATTTTTCATTAGTTTAGCTCCATGTGCAATTAATTGAAACAATGGCCCCCAGGCCCGCTGCCACTGCCATGGCTCCCTTCCAGCAGGCCTGGAATGACGGCCAGGGAAGTTGAGGCAAGCAGGGCACAAACCAGTCAGAAAGCTACATGGAAGGGAAGCCCAGTTAGGTTTCCCTATGAAGCACCACCTTGTCAGAGTTGGCAAGAGGGTGGCAGGAGATGTTGGCAGGGCATGAGAAAAGGTCCAGCATGAAACTCTTTGGAGAGTTATTTCAATTAGGGAGTGGTCAAAAGATATATTGGTAGAGGAGAATCTTTGCAGCTCAGGGTTGGTGTGGGGTTCCTGGTGCAGTCTGATCTTGGTGGTTTTCTTGCAGATGTTTCATGATCCAACTAGGTAACGTCACCAGGGCTAGAAGGGAGGGGGATTTGCGAGGAGGAGGAGGAGGAGGAGGAGGGGGACGACGACTAAGGGGTCCTTGGTGCTCTTTGAGCTTGGTGGTTTCCTTGCAGATGTTTCATGGCCCAACTAGGTAGCATCACCAGTGCTAGAAGGGAGTAGGATTTACTCTCTGTTTATATATAGTAGTTGACTGCCAGTGTTGGTGGGGGAAGATTTTCTCCTTAATTAAGGTATTGTTTTCTGCTTGATGTTTGTCTGGTGTTAATCTCTGCTTATCTGGGTGTTGGCTACTGGAGAGGACGTGTGGGGCCCTTAGTGTTCTCTGAGCTTATTGTTTGCTTGCAGACATTTCATGACCCAGCTAGGTAACGTCAGCAGTGCTAGAGGAGAGCGGGATTTGCTTTCTGCGACCACACAATTGAAGCTGGCTTTTTAACATGCATTTCCCAGGTGTGGGTGCCTCTGACTGCATTGGATTAAAATTAAAATCCCCACTCTCTAGTCGTTTATTTAATACCTTTTCCCTTCTGCCACATTAAACAATTCAGGGAGGAGGGTATTGACCACATGGAAGAGATTCCCACAGGTAGAGATAACTCTTCTTCATGAAGACCCCTCCCTTTTCCCCGAACAGGTCAATGTGTGAATCATTGCTTGTTTGCTCTTCTGGATTTGGGGGGAAGGCATTGGGGCAGAAGGGGAGTGAGGGGGTCTTTTGGAGGGTGGCTTCTGGACTTGCTCTCCTTCACGTAAGGAGCCATGGGGATGGTCTTAGAGAAACTATGCAAAGACAGTTACTGCCACGACGTCTAGCGGCAAGCCTTTCCACTGATTAATTGTTCTAACCATCATGAAATTTTGCCTTAATTCTAGGTTGGATCTCCTCTTTGATAAGCTTCCATCCGTTGCTTCTTGTCCTGCCTTTGGGTGCCTTGGAGAATAGGCTAACCCCCTCTTCTCCGCGACAGCTTATTTGGGGGCACTTTTGTCATTAATGCTGAGATTTCCCTTGGTGTCTTGGTTAGAAGCAGCCAGACCTGGGCCTTGTATCCACCCTGTGACCAACCAGGTAGGATTTCGCTTACAGCACAGGAGACCTGGAAACGGGCTCTGAACGATCCCAGCCAACCGTCCGCAATGATGACATTTTAATGGGTGCAGATTCTGCCTTAATCCAATGGCGGACTTTGCAGAATCTAAGCATGGTTTTATTATTTAAAACAGCCATATTTCATGCCTGGAGTTTTGAAATCTTTCCAGGGCAGTTAATACGATAATCAGATCCAGGCAGGTCTTTATCCTGAATTTACTGTCTTAAAAGATGTAACGCGAAAGGAAAAAGGGATGGAGGGAAAAGGAAAAAAAAGAGAGGAATGGGGGCTCCTGGCCTTCTTCCAGTTTCCCGATTCTTGGAACAAGGCTACAATGGAAATGGATTCCCCCAAGGGGCCCAAATGATACTGTTCTCCTGACGGCCAAGTTTCTCTTTCTTTTTCTTTTGAGGCGGCACTTGGTTGCACAGATCAAAAGAAGAGAAAAATCTTGCTTTCTATACAATTGCCGGAAGCAAGTATATCTAGCCCAGGGGTCTCCAATCTTGGCAACTTTAAAAGTTGTGGACTTCAACTCCCAGACATCGATGGAGATTCTCAGTCCTCCGGGTCATGGTTGTCCCAAAAGTGCTTTTCTCAGAAGGCAACTGGACTTTCTTTGTTTTTCTTTGAAATCTTTCCATTCTCCACCATCTGGTCAGAGCTGAAAAACAAGGAAGTCCAGTTGCCTCCTGAAAAAGTACCTTTGGAATAACTATGACCTGGATGACTGACAATCTCCACAGATGCTCTTTTCTGCATTTTATCCCAAAGGTGTTTTTTTTTCCCAAGAGGCAACTGGACTTCCTTCATTTTTCCTTGAAGACGTTTCGCTTCTCATCCAACAAGTGTTCTGTTCCAGCCTACAACCAGCCCTGTTTATGTATCAAGGACAACCCCTTTTTCCTTTTTACAGTCAACAGGCTGGAAAAACCCAACCAAATTTATTTACGAAGAATTCAAAAGTTCAAACAAGAGTTAAACCAAAAGTTCAAACAAGAGTTAAAGAGGAATAACAGACCAGGACTCTAGCAGAAGATCTTCAAATGGTTGCCTTCAGCAACCAGCACCTCCCACACCTTCCCCTTTTATCAGCAGTGCCAAGGCATGGCTTCTCATTGCCTTCTCCTCTTCTCACCGAGTTGCCTCATGGCCTTTCTCTGTTCTGCTCTGCTGGATTGTCTCCTGCTCCTAGCGTCCCTGAATAGATCCAGCTGTGAATCAACTATGTCCAATACCTCGTGCTCACACGGCTGAGTCTGATGAGGAACATGATGGGAGGGGCCAGGCTGAGAGTCCTGCAGTGCATCAGAGCCTCCCTCTGACACCAAAGGCTCTCCAAACCCCTCCTCCTCCTCTTCAGAATCATCAGACACAGCTGCTGGTATCACAGGCTGATGCTGAATCACAACAACAAGTTTCTCCACTTCTGAAGAACTGAAGAAGCTTCTTGGATGAGAAACAAAATGTCTTCAGGAAAAACGAGGAAGTCCAGTTGCCTCTTGAAAAAGCACCTCTGGGGCAACCAGGACCTGGATGACTGGGATGAGCACCCTTCAAAGGGCGCAGGAGTATGAACAGATTTCCAAAAAATACATTGCAGACTAAAGACCTGGCTCTTCAAGCTCTCTGGCCCAGGCTGAGAATTTGAATTTGAATTTTAACTGGGGTTTTATTTGTTCAGGGACGGATATAATTTTTTTAAATTTGTTTTTAACTTTTGTATTTTTGTTTTTAATCACCCTGTAAACTGCCCTGAGTCCTTCGGGAAAGGGCGGTATATAAATGTAATAAAATAAATAAATAAATAAATAAATAAATAAATAAATAAATAAATAAATAAATAAATAAATAAATAAATAAAGGAACAGGGCAGTCCTGCAGCCCAAAGGCTCCACGCACATTTGCACTACTCACATGACTCTGAGGACACAGAAAACCTCCAAGTGGCCTCAGCGACTCTCTAAAAAGAATGCAAATGGCCAGCTGTCTGCAAGGAATGTAAATCCTTCTATTCCCCACCATCCAGACAGAGCTGAAGAAGCTTCTTGGATGAGAAGTGAAATGTCTTCAAAGAAAAAGAAGAAAGTCCAGTTGTCTCTTGAAAAAGCACCTTTGGTTCAAATCCCAGAACTCCCAGGCAGCATTTGCCAAGTTTGGAGAACCCTAGTCTAGTCTAGTCTAGTCCAGTGAAAAGATGGCTCTCTTCCAGTACTTCAGAAGCTGCCACAAAGAAGACAGATCAAGCTATTCTCCAAAGCATCAGAAGGCAGGACAAAAAGCAATGGATGGAAAGTAATCAAGGAGAGAAGCAACCTGGAACTAAGGAGAAATTTCCAGACAGGAAGAACAATCAACCAGTGGAACAGAACTTGTGGGTGCTCCATCATTGGAGGTTTTTAAGAAGAGATTGGGCAACCATTTGTCTGAAATGGTATAGGGTCTCCTGCTTGACCTCAAATGTCTCTTCCAACTCTGCACTTCTGCAATTCTGCGATTCTATAATTCTGAAATTCTTCTCTTTGCATGTCTATGGAGATTCTCAATCATCCAGGCCACAGTTGTCCCGAAATTGCTTTTCCAGTTCCAACTGGACTTTCTTGGGGTTTTTTTTCCTTGAAAACATTTCACTTCTCATCCAAGAAGCTTCATCAGTTCTAACTGAATGGTGGGAAAGGGTAGGATTTGATCAGTGGGATGGCTTGCCGTTTGCTCTTTGCATGGAAAACAGAGCAATATTTATCTCCAACGTAAAGGAAAATTTCAAATTCTATATCCGCTGCAGGGCACCCACCAACCGGCTCCTTCTATCGCTAGCCTAGAGGCAGCCCCGTTCTTGAGTCAGGGAATGCGTTGATTAATTGACTTGATAAACACTAGCGTTTGAACTAGCCAACAAAAGAACTATACAAATTGTACTATAAAAGTGATAATCTATACTATAAAGCCATTACAATCATTCCGCAGTTAAAACTCTTTCCAGATTCTGTAGCGTGGAAAGACGGGGTCGCAAGGGAGCATAATCTGGAAGCAACATGAGATCGCAACCACACAACCGTACACCTGAAAAACAGGTCATTGAAAGAGGCATCTCCAAAGACCACTTCTCTTAATGGGAAGATCTCTAACCTATTTGCGGGTAAAAAGTTGGCAGACTTTAAATACGATACGGTACAATACGATACGATACGATACCTTTTACAAAATCTCACCTCCTGCCCCGGGGTAGAATCTTAATAGCAGCTGGTGCCCTCCGCCTGTCTTCCTAGGAGATCCTTAAGCCTGATGTGTGAGAGTTGTAAGAAATTGTAAGAGTGAGTAGTGTTTCTGTAGGGACACGGTGGCTCAGTGGGTTAAGACGCTGAGCTTGTCGATCAGAAGGTCAGCAGTTTGGCGGGTCGAATCCCGAGTGCCGCGTATCAGAGTGAGCGCCTGCTACTCGTCCCAGCTTCTGCCAACCTAGCAGTTCGAAAGCACGTAAAAATGCAAGTAGAAAAATAGGGACCACTCCGGTGGGAAGGTAACAACGTTCCGTGCACCTTTGGCATCTAGTCATGCCGGCCATAGGACCACAGAGACATCCTCGGACAAGCGCTGGCTCTTCGGCTTTGAAACGGAGATGAGCACCGGCCCCTAGAGTCGGAAACGACTAGCACGCATGTGCGGGGGAACCTTTACCTTTTTTTAGTGTTTCTGTTCCGCTGGGAAGGTGAATCCATCTCACAAGGGATAAAGAAATCAAATCTACATTTCAGAGTTGTTGTGGGAAAATGAGAAGAGGGAACATTACCTTTGCTGCCTTGTGCTCCTGAACCAAAGACAGGATGTAAAGCTCATAAATAGATTAGTACAGTTTTGTTTGTTTGTTGTTTGTTTGTTTAAATGATACATGGAGCCCAATTTATAAAATTGTCTGCAGTGCCCTCCACAGGCCACCAGGTGGTGGTTGTCCAGCGTAATTAGAATCATAGAATCATTGTTAATGGAATGATTAATAAAAGTAATTAATCAGCTTCCAAATTAGATATTTTTTTTGAGCTCACTAGAAGCTAATAAAAAGAAAACAATCTTCCTCTTAAAACCATCTGAAATTACAGAGCACGCCCTATTTCCGCAGAGCAATAACAACAAGAGACTCTAACAAACACACATTTAAAAGAAGCTAAAATTTAATGCAAGGACTTTGTGCAATATCTAATAACCACTTGTGAATGGCTGCTATCAATAAGGCAATTATCACTATCTGCACTTCATTTTCTTCAGCCCTTGCAATTGTCAATCCATAGTTTTCAACCTCAGCATGGGACTGTGTGCATCAAACGAAGCGAATGTTAGTTCATGAAAATTGATGCCAGAATAAATGTTTTTCCTGAAACATTTATCTCCCTGTTACCCCTCTAGAAATTTTGACAGATCACTTTAGAATCTGGGGTTTCATTTTCTGACATTTTTCAGTCAGAGAAGGATGCGAAGGGACTTGCCGCTCAAATGGATGGAAAGCAGGAAGGCGAATTGACCTAAAATGCTTAGCCCAAGTACAGGCAGTCCTTGACTTGTGACCACAATTGAGCCCAAACTTTGTAAGTGAGTTTTGTTAAGTGAGTTTTGACACATTTTTACAATCTTTCTGCCACAGCTGTGAAGCGAATCACTGCAGTCATTAAGTTAGTACAGTGACTTAAATTAAGGTTGCTCAGTAAATCTGGCTTCCCTGTTGACTTCGCTTGTCAAAAGGTCACGAAAGGGGATCACATGACACCACAATGGTCATAAATACGAGCCAGTTGCCAAGTGTCTGAATTTTGATCACACGGAGATGCTGCAGTTGCCATAAGTGTAAAAAATGGTCCTAAGTCACTTTTTCAGTGCCACTGTAAAGTTGAACAGTCACTAAAGAAACCATTGTAAATCAAGGATTACCTGTACTGAATTAGCTGGTTTTGCACAGGAAAACCAACACGACACAGTTCTAACCAAGATCAACCCTAACAAAGCTTGCATATTGTGAATGCAATTCCAAGTTGATACCTGGTTTGGTTGGGGGTTCAGCATAAACAGACTCACCCAGAAGAAACCCACAAGATCCAAGCAGCTCATAATTGACAGCTCAATTACTTAATCAGAATAAAGCTGGAAGGGACCTTGGAGGTTTTCTAGTCCAGCCCCCTGGTCAAGCAGGAGACCCAATTCAGACCACTGGCTGTCCAGTCTCTTCTTAGAGACCTCCAGTGATGGAGCAGCCACAACATCTGAAGGCAAGCTGTTCCACTGATTAATTGATCTCACTGTCAGGAAATTTCTCCTTGCTTCTCTCCTTAATTAGTTTCCATCCATTGCTTCTTGTCTTGCCTCCTTTGGAGTCTTCAGATGAAGCCTTTGCTTGGGCTGGTTGGAGTTTATTTGGGTTGCATTCCTAGACTTTAGGAGAATGTCAACATTAGGGAAATGTTGTTTGGCCTGCAAATGTCATACGATCTCTTTTTTGTACACAAAGAAGTGTGTGTCTGAAATGCCACAATCTGGCCACAGCAAACAGATAACTCTTTACGGATGTAACTGGCTCATTGGTATGTTTTTATAAGGTAAATAACAGTTGGAAGGGACCTTGGAGAACTTTTAATCCAACCCTCTGTGCAAGCAGGAGATCCTAAACCATTTCAGACAAGTGGCTGTCCAGTCTCTTCTTGAAAGCCCGCAGCGATGAAGCACCCACAACTTCTGGAGGGAAGCTGTTCCACTGGTTGATTGTTCCCACTGTCAGGAAATTTCTCCCTAATTCCAGGTTGCTTCTCTCCTTGGTTGGTTTCCATCCATTGTTTCTTGTCTTGCCTTCTGGTGCTTTAGAGAACAGGTTGACCCTTTCCTCTTCTTTGTGTGCAGCCCCCCCAAATATTGGAAGGCTGCTACCACATTACCCCTAGTCCTGCTTTTCACTAGGCGGGACATACCCAGTTCCTGCAACCGTTCCTTCATATTTTAGCCACCATCTTTGTTGCTTTTTGCTTAACAACTGCAGTGATTTGCTTAACAACCATGGCAAAAAGATCATAAAATCAGGCATGTCTCACTTATCAACTGCCTTGCTTACCAATGGAACTTCTGTTCCCGGTTGTGGCGTAAGTCAAGGACTATCTGTATGGGTATGAGCAATAAATCAGCTTAACTGGAAGTTAACATGAGTTCCTGAATCTTTGCACTTGACAGGTTCCAACCAGAATAAAATTCACAGGGGCTGCAGGCTGATTTTATTTCAGGGGGGGAGGGGGGAAGAGTACAATGTCTTACCCCCCCTCCTTTCTCATGTGTGCCAGAGTGCCTCCCACCCATATTCCCAGTGGCCTCCCTCTCTTTTGCTTCGCCCACCCCCAGCTGCCATAACTAAAGGTAATCCTTGACTTACAATAGTTCATTTAATGACCGTTTGAAGTTACGATGGCATTGATAAAGGGACTTACGACCATTTTTCACACTTACAACCACTGCAGCACCCTATGGTCACATGATCAAAATTCAGACGCTTGGCAAGTGATTCATGTTTATGACAGGTGCACTGTCCCGGGGTCACATGATTCCGTTTTGCGACCTTCTGACAAGCAAAGTCAGAATGGGGAATCCAGATTCGCTTAACATCCCTGCTACTAACTTAACAGCTGCAGTGATTCACTTAACAACTATAGCAAAAAAGGTAAGGGCAAAGCTCACTTAGCCAATGTCTCACTTAGCAACATAAAGGTAAAGGTAAAGGTAAAGGTTCCCCCGCACATGCGTGCTAGTCATTTCCAACTCTAGGGGCCGGTGCTCATCTCCGTTTCAAAGCCGAAGAGCCAGCGCTTGTCCGAGGACGTCTCCGTGGTCATGTGGCCGGCATGACTAGACGCCAAAGGCGCACGGAACGCTGTTACCTTCCCACCGGAGTGGTCCCTATTTTTCTACTTGCCTTTTTACGTGCTTTCGAACTGCTAGGTTGGCAGAAGCTGGGACGAGTAACAGGCGCTCACTCTGCTACGCGGCACTCGGGATTCGACCCGCCAAACTGCCGACCTTCTGATCGACAAGCTCAGCGTCCTAACCCACTGAGCCACCGCGTCCCTCACTTAGCAACATACATTTGCTCAATTGTGGTCGTAAGTTAAGGACTCTCTATTGAAGGACATTTATTATTTGTTTGTTTGTTAAATTTATCTAAATCTCTCAGTCGTGTCTTTTTCCAGCTCCTGCTGCCACCAAACAACTACTGTCTGGAACAGCTGTGTTTTGTCCTGTTCGGGAGGACAGAACATCTGGAATGCAGATGTTTCGGTTTGGATGCAGAAACTTAGCCAGCTGCTCCCTCCAAGGAGGTGTTGATGCATGCAGCGTTTTGCACATCCATAATGTAAAGTACAGGTGGTCCTGTACTTATGACCGGAACTGATTACCAGAATTGCAGTCATGAAGTCATGGTGGTTGTTAAGCAGGTTAGGGTGTGACTCTGTTCAATTTTATGACCTTTTTGTGGGGGTCGTTAAGTGAATTGCAACGGTTATCGAACCAGACCATTTTTCTCAAAGGACTAGAAATAACTGCGGGCAAAAATTATGGTCACGTGACTGTGGGATGCTGCAAATGGCCCTAATGTGAGTTGGTTGGCAAGTGCCCAAAACATGATCACGTGACTGCGTATATAAGTCTCTCTCTCTCTCTAACTCCAAAATTGAATTGTAAATAGATCTAAGGAGGTCCACTCTTGGAAAGTCCTCCCCCATATCTTCTGAAGGCAACATTGTTGGCCAAGGTGGGAATAGAATAGAATAGAATAGAATAGAATAGAATAGAATAGAATAGAATAGAATAGAATAGAATAGAATAGAATAGAATAGAATAGAATAGAATAGAATGGAATGGAATGGAATGGAATGGAATGGAATGGAATGGAATGGAATGGAATAGAATAGAATAGAATAGAATAGAGAATAGAATAGAATAGAATAGAATAGAATAGAATAGAATAGAATAGAATAGAATAGAATAGAATAGAATGGAATGGAATAGAATGGAATGGAATGGAATGGAATGGAATGGAATGGAATGGAATGGAATGAATAGAATAGAATACAATGGAATGGAATACATAGAATAGAATAGAATAGAATAGAATAGAATAGAATAGAATAGAATGGAATGGAATGGAATGGAATGGAATGGAATGGAATAGAATAGAATAGAATAGAATAGAATAGAATAGAATAGAATAGAATAGAATAGAATAGAATAGAATAGAATAGAATAGAATAGAATGGAATGGAATGGAATGGAATGGAATGGAATGAATAGAATAGAATACAATGGAATGGAATACATAGAATAGAATAGAATAGAATAGAATGGAATGGAATGGAATGGAATGGAATGGAATAGAATAGAATAGAATAGAATAGAATAGAATAGAATAGAATAGAATAGAATAGAATAGAATAGAATAGAATAGAATAGAATAGAATAGAATAGAATGGAATGGAATACATAGAATAGAATAGAATAGAATAGAATAGAATAGAATAGAATAGAATAGAATAGAATAGAATAGAATAGAATAGAATAGAATAGAATAGAATAGAAATAACAGAGTTGGAAGGGACCCCGTAAGTCATCTAGACCAGTGGTGGCGAACCTTTTAGAGACCAAGTGCCCAAACTGCAACCCAAAACCCACTTATTTATTGCTGGGTGCCAGGTGGGCATGGCCCACTGGGTGGGTGTGGCTGTGGTGGTCATGGAAGATTGGGTGGGTGTGGCCGAGGTGGGTGTGGTCACCTCAATGTTGCTCATGGGGAGGGACACCTGGACAGGGTTGGGGGAGCTCCAGGAAGTCTCTGGCAGGTGGGGTGGTAGGTTTGAGATTCATCCTGTGGGGTGAGGCGAGGCAGGGTGGGGGTGCCATTGCCATGGGGCAAGGCAAGGGCTGGGGCAGCTGCTGCCTGACACCATCGGCCACTGCACACAGAGGCCAGTGAGTGCATGGGGGCCAATGGTGTCCATCAGTAGCCACAGCCTGCTGGCCCCTCGACAGGCACACTCTGGGGCTCAGCAGCCCATCACCAGCAGTTCAAAGAAGCCGCCTCCGATATGGATGGTCAGCCAACAGCTGAGGAAGTGATGCAGTGGGTCGTGCCTGGGGAAAGGAGAGCGTGCGAGGCCAGGAGGGATGGGATGTGGGGGACGGAAACCAGCCGTGCCGGGATGCATTCAGCCACACCAGCCGTGCCGGGATGCATTCAGCCACGTGGGACCTCGGCAAATTAGCAGGCGGCTGATTGAAGAGGGACAGTTGCCACCTCTAGGGCATGGTGTGGGTGCCCACAGAGAGAGCTCTGAGTGCCACCTCTGGCACCCATGCCATAGGTTCGCCACCACTGATCTAGACCAACCCCCTGCCCAAACAGAAGACCTTGACAGATGGCAGCCCAGTCTCTTTTGGAAGCCTCCAGTGATGAAGGACCAACAACATCTGAAGGCAACTTCTGTTCCATTGGTTGATTGTTCTGTCAGGAAATTTCTCCTTATTTCCAAATTGAATCTCCCCTTGATCAGTTTCCATCCGTTATTCCTTGTCTGGCTTTCAGATGCTTTGGAAAACAGGTTGACCCCCTCCTCTCTGTGGACAGCCCCTCAACTATTGGAAGACTGCTATCTTGGCTCCCATGGTCCTTCTCTTCACTTGACTAGTCATGCCCAGTTCCAGCAACCGTTCTTCATATGTCTTAGCCTCCAGTCTTATGGTCTTGTAAATATGAAGTGCTTTTAATTCTGTGTGTAACCAGCCATACGCTAAATAAATTAGCCTCCAGTCCCCTAATCATCTTTGTTGCTCTTCTCTGCACTCTTTCTAGACATGTCAAACTTGTGACATCACGTGATGTCACGCAACGTATCAGAACTTTTCCCCCATTGCCGGCAATGGGGTGGGTGCAGTTTCATCGTGAAGCGTCCAGCCTGCGGGCCAGCAGTTTGACACCCCTGTTCTAGAGTCTCAAAATCTTTTTTATAGCGTGGAGACCAAAATTGGTTTGCAGTATTCTAGGTGTGGTCTACTAAGGCTTTATAGAGTGGTATTAGTATCTCACATGATCTTAATTGATTACCTGAAACTTCATTTATTAACGGCTTTTTAAACCCCTCCAGTTAAATTCATCTTTTCATGGGGATGCTCTTAACAAAGGAACAGAATAACAGAGTTGGAGGGGACCTTGGAGGTCTCTTATTCCAATTCCCTCCTCAAGCAGGGGACCCTATAACATTCCAGAGAAGTAGCTGTCCAGTTTCTTCTGGAAAGCCTCCAGAGATGGAGCACCCACAACTTCTGAAGGCAAGCAATTCCACTGGTTAACTGTTCTCACAATTAAAGAAATTTCTCTTTGTTGTTGTTAGCTGCGAAGTTGTGTTCGACCCATCATGACCCCATGGACAACCTTCCTCCAGGCCTTCCTGTCCTCTACCACCTTCTGGAGTCCATTTAGGCTCGCGCCTACTGCTTCAGTGATTCCATCCAGCCACCTCATTCTCTGTCGTCCCCTTCTTCTCTTGCCCTCAACCTTTCCCAGCATTAGGCTCTTCTCCAGGGAGTCCTTCCTTCTCATTAGGTGGCCAAAGTAGTTGAGTTTCAGCTTCAGGATCTGGCCTTCTAAAGAGCAGTCAGCCTTGATCTCCTCTAGGACTGACCGGTTTGATCGCCTTGCAGTCCAAGGGACTCGCAGGAGTCTTCTCCAGCACCATAGTTCAAAGGCCTCAATTCTTTGGCGCTCAGCCTTTTTTATGGTCCAACTTTCACAGCCATACATTGCAACTGGGAAGACCGTAGCCTTGACTATAGGCACTTTTGTAGGCAGGGTGATGTCTCTGCTTTAATTTCTCTTTAGTTCCTGGTTGTTTCTTTCCTTGCTTAGTTTCCATTTGTTGCTTCTTGTTCTGCCTTCAGGTGCTTTGCAGAATAGGTTTGACCCTCTTTTCTGTTCTTCGTATCTGAGCCTCCAGCCCGCTACTCATCCTTGTTGCTCTTCTCTGCGCTCTTTCCAGAGTCTCAACATCCTTTTTGTGTTGTGGTGACATGGATACTCATCTTGAATATGTTTCTTATCTAACTCAAGAATTGCAAAGAAAAACAGGAAATGTAACCCACTTTTATCTCCCCATCCATGTGGCCTTTAAAATGTTGCTTTCATTCTGTCTGCTTTGTTTTGGAGTAGATGCCCGCAGGTGGGTTCCAAGAAAGCGGAGACCTTCTCTTCGCCCCCGCCACCCCACTTTCTTCACCCCTCCTCCTCCCTTCCCCATCCTCCCCTCATCCTCATCCTCCTCCATCACCTTTCTGCACCTCCCTCTCCACTCCTCCTCCTCCCCCCCCTCCCCCTGCTCCTCCTTCCTCCTCCTCCTCCTCTCCCCAGGCCAACCACGGGCCCTGCCAGCAGGTGGCACTGCAGGAATGGAGAACCTGATCCAGAGCTCTGTCAAACCATCATTTTAGCTTCTCTTCCTCTCTTGCAGAAAAGGGCCCTGGAGACACGTTTCTGTTGCTGCTGCTGTTATAAACGGCACCTTTATGACTTGGTAATCAGCTGCTGTGCCCATCAGGAAAATAGCCACAAATAGAGGCCGTGTGTGTGCAGACACGGAAAGGAATAATAGCATCAAGAGGTGTCTGTCTGTGTATAGAGTGAAAAGTGGGGAGGAAATTGTTTCCGCAGGATGCAGAGAATCCCAGTTTCACTTGGATGAGGGGTGGGTCTCTAGAACTTTTCATAGCCCTAAAACCTACATACTTTTTAGTCTGTTCAGTCTATTCTCCAAAGCACCTGAAGGCAGGGCAAAAAGCAATGGGTGAAAACTTAGCAAGGAGAGATCCAACCTAGAATTAAGGAGGAATTTCCTGACAGTGAGAACAATTGGCCAGTGGAACAGTTTCCCTTCAGAAGTTGTGGGTGCTCCATCACTGGAGGTTTTTAAGAAGCGACCAGACAGCCATTTGTCCTGAATGGAATGCTTGTGGAGGGGGGTTGGACTAGAAGACCTCCAAGGTCCCCTATCGACACTGAAAATATTTCACCAGCTAGCCCCAGTACTTACGACCTTTTTCCACCCTTCAGACTGGTGCAGCATCTCCACGGTCACATGATCAAAATTCAGACACTAGGCAAATTACTCACATTTATGACAATTGCAGTGTCCTGAGGTCACATGATCCACTTTTGCAACCTCAAATCAATACAGAATCCAGATTCACTTAACCACCATGTTATTAACTTAACAGCTGAGGTGATTCACTTAACAACTGGGGCAAGAAAAGTCGTCAAATGGTGGCAAAACTCACTTAACATCTGTCTTGCTTAGGCTCAATTGTGGTCATAACTTGAGGTCAATCTACCGTATACGGAGAACCATCAATGCAATCTTAATTCAACCTGTCATGTTCTCCACAATAGTATTCCTTCCATGCTGGTATTCTTAATGCTCCTTCTGTTTGATGTTGAGGCGACATTCTGGTTTAGGGTTGTGTGTGTGTGTGTGTGTGTTTGTGTGTGTCTATGTTTCTGTATGTCAAAAAGCCAAGTTAGTAGCCAGGACCATGTGACCATCTTTTATACGTGTAAAAAAGGGCTTCAATTGTACAGTTCCGGCCACCATCTTGACTTTTTTGACCCCATCTCCCCATAAGCATCCTCGTTCTGGCTGTTTCTCCTGAGCTGCAAAGTGCCACCCCGCCTACGTATGATCAAGCATGGTTTGTTAGGATTAACTGAACCTGGATGCTGCTCATGAATTTTTTAAAAGGTAGAATATGTACAAGCAAAGAGGGAATCATTTGCAGTACATTTTAATAAAGTCCCACTCACTGGTTCGCCCAGGTTGGAAGTCATACATATATACATAAAGACAGATGTATGTGCTTGCCTCCATACACCCATCACTACCTTCCCTTTAGGAATAAGGAAATGCAGACATGCATCAACCAAGGGCATAAGACATTAAAGGTCTGAGATAATATAAACTGTACACCATTCTCACCAGCTCCACTCAAAGTTCCCTTCCACCCTTCATCTCCTTCCCGTGTCCCACTTTGATTCCTCAGCTGCCTCTGGCGGTTCCCACCCCTCTCTTTTCAGCATCTCATCAACTCCACTCAACCACAATGTTCACAAGTCATAAAAATGATGTTGAGACTGTGGAAAGAGGGCAGAGAAGTGCAACAAGGATGATTAGGTCACTGGAGGCTAAAACCTATGAAGAACAGTTGCACGAATTGGGTATGAAAAGAAGGACTACGTGTGACATGATAGCAGTCTTCCAATATCTGAGGGGCTGCCAGAAAGAAAAGGGGGTCAATTTATTCCCCAAACCACCAGAAGGCAGGACAAGAAGCAATGGATGGAAACTAATCAAGGAGAGAAGCAGCCTAGAACTAAGGAGAAACTTCCTGACAGTGAGAACAATTAACTAGTGGAATGGCTTGCCTTCAGAGGTTGTGGGTGATCCATCACTGGAGGTTTTCAAGAAGAGACTGGAGAGCCTTTTGTCTGAAATGGTATAGGGTTTCCTGCCTGAGCAGGGGGTTAGACTAGATGACTGTTAGGCATATGGTGATAGCCTACAATGTTGGGCTGAAAATATATTAACCATGATGTTATGTCTTTAAGATGTTAATTGGCCAATGGGTGTGTAAGTGTTCTCATGGCCATAAGAGGGAGCTAGTAACGTAGCTTCTTTCTCTCTCTGAATTCACTGCTCTCTACTATTACTGTTTTTGCTCTGTTACTGTTATAAACCTGAACTGTGTATTGACCTCTGGACCGGTAAGAAGACTTTGTATTTTGGATTGCTACTTGGACTGTTTATTTTTGACTGTGCATTTTTGTTTTTACACCACCTTAAAGTAAAATACTTTTTGCTTTTACAACTCAGTGTACTCTTGTGTTTACTGTGTGACTCTTACTGCTCTCAGTACCCTTCCTTGTCTGTGCAACTCTTTGGTAGCACAAGGAGACCTCTGCACAACAAATTCCTTAACTATGACCTCCAAGGTCCCTTCCAACTCTGTCATTCTATTTTCTATGTTCACAGCCTTCCTTCTGACCCATCCACTTTGCCTACATGGATTCCATTTGTGATCCAATCAACTTCAGGTTCTCTAGGAGACCAAACAACCTCAAGAAGTTGGTCCCAAAGGTCCAATCTATATGATCCCTTTCTACAGTCATTCTGGTTTCAAACCAGTTTATTTCACATAGCATAGGAGGGGAACTCAAGAGGATAATGTAGTCCCATGGTTGACAGATCTTCCTATAAGAACATTCTAAGATTTAACTCCGAATCTTCTTCCCTGGAGTTTCAACTTCTTCTAGCGATGGATGTACAACAGTTCAAAGTTACAACTGAAAAAAGTGACTTATGACCATTTTTCACACTTCTGACCACTGCAGCATCCCCATGGTCATGTGATCAAAATTTGGACACTTGGCAACTGGCTCATATTTAAAAGGTTGTAGTGTCCTGGGATCAAGTGATCAACTTTTGCAACCTTCCGATAAGCAAAATCAATGGGGAAGCCAGATCCCCTTAACAACCAAGTTACTAATGTAACAGCTGCAGTGATTCACTTAACAACTGTGGCCAGAAAAGTTGTAAAATGGGGCAAAATTCACGTAAGAACTGTCTTGCTTAACAATAGAAATTTTGGGCTCAATTGTGATCATATGTTGAAGACTATCTGTATTCTTTTCTGTGCCAGGCATGCCTATGAATCAATCCATGCTTAAACTGTAGATATATTTTTAAATCATGTTTACATCTTTAGCCAAACACTCATCACCCAGTCATCATTCTCATTCATTCTGGAGTCTTTGAGGCCAAATCTTTTTTCTGAATTCACTCATCACATTTCCATTCATCCAATTTTATCACCTAACTAGAAAAAAAAATCCTCATATTACATTTGTTTCTTGGGTTTTTTCCGCCTGAGAACCAATCTCTGATTATTCCATTACCATCATACATTAAAGCATGACTATGGTAGCAATAAGGGATGCAGTGGCTCAGTGGGTTAGGACGCTGAGCTTGTCGATCAGAAGATCAGCAGTTTGGCGGGTCGAATCCCGAGTGCCGCGTAGCAGAGTGAGCGCCTGTTACTCGTCCCAGCTTCTGCCAACCTAGCAGTTCGAAAGCACGTAAAAATGCAAGTAGAAAAATAGGGACCACTCCGGTGGGAAGGTAACAGCGTTCCGTGCGCCTTTGGCATCTAGTCATGCCGGCCACATGACCACAGAGATGTCCTCGGAAAAGCGCTGGCTCTTCGGCTTTGAAACGGAGATGAGCACCGGCCCCTAGAATCGGAAACGACTAGCATGCATGTGCGGGGGAACCTTTACCTTTACCTATGGTAGCAATAGCCCTAAGATTTATATACTGCTTCACACTGCTTTACAGCCCTCTCTAAGCGGTTTACAGAATCAGCATACTGCCCCCAACTAGCAAGTCTCACCAACCTATCAGGTCTTCATAGGGATCCACAACAATCTAGATCAGTGTTTCTCAATTGTGGTAACTTTAAGATGGATGGACTTAAAGAGCTGATGTGGTTACCATCTTCAAAAAATGGGGGGGGAACAGACCCAGGAAACTATAGAGTAATCAGTCTAACATCAATACCTGAGAATATCCTGGAAAAAAATCATCAAAATACAGATCTGTGAACATCTAGAAACAAACAAAGTTATAACTAGCAGCCAGCACAGGTTTGTTAAAAACAGATCATGGCAAACCAATCCAATTTCATTCTTTGACCAAGTGACTAAATTAGTAAGCCAGCGAAATGCTATAGACATAGTATATTTAGACTTCAGTAAGGCATTTGACAAAGTAGACCACAACCTACTTTTTGGTAAGCTAGAAAAATGTGGGATAGATAGCATCACCACCAGATGGATTTGTAACTGGCTGACAAACCCTACTCAACGAGTAGTCCTTATTGGTACTACACCTACATGGAGGAAAGTAAGCAGTGGGATATCACAAGGTTCCTTCTTAGGCCCAGTACTCTTCGATATCTTCATTAATGACTTAGATGAGAGGATAGAAGGGGAAACTCATCAAATTTGCAGATGATACTAAGCTGGCAGGAATAGCCAACACCCCAGAAGACAAGCTTAGCATCCAAAAAGTTATTGACAGGCTTGAACAATGGGCCCTATTGAACAAAGTGAAATTTAATGTAGAGAAAAGCAAGGTTTTACACCTGGACAGGTAAAACCAAAGGTAGAAGTACAGATTAGGTGAGACTTGGCTCAAAACCAGTAAATGCGAGAGGGACCTTGGAGTCCTAGTGGGCGATGAGCCAGCTGTGTGTAGCAGCAGCCAAAAAATCTAATACAATCCTTGGTTCTATAAACAGAGGCATAGAATCAAAATCACGTGAAGTATTAGTACTGGTTTATAAAGCCTTAGTAAGGCCACACCTGGAATACGGCATCCAGTTTGGATTACCACATTCCAAAAAAGATGTTGAGACTTTGGAAAACTTTATACATGTATATATACAGCAGACAAGATAGTCAGGAACACAGGAGCATCATGAGGTAAAACTCTAGACACCATATGGAGCACACAGAAGAAAATGAGGGGGGGGGAGGGAAACTCTCCCTTTACACCCACAGCAATCAATCATAGCACAGATTGCTGCATGCATGAGCAGACAAAATAGTCAGAAATACAGGAATATCATGAGGTAAATCTCCAGACGCCATACGGAGTACACAGATAAAAAAAGGCGGGGGAAAAGGTAAACTCCCCCTTTATGCTTACAGCAACCAATCATAGCGTGGATTGCCTCATGCGAGAGCCAGCACTCTCCAACCAATTATTGTAACTACCACTGTGTGTTCTGATACATTGTACAATTTTACTGTTGCACCTATTAAATTTAAATATCCTAACAACAACATAACCCTGGATGATAACCCTTCAAGACTGGATAGTACTCAAGATCCAGATAGTCCTCACGTTACAACCATAATGGAGCCTACCCAAGTCATACCACAGTCATGCCTTGTGCAACTGACCCGATTTTATGAAATTGTTTGCAGTGGTCGTTAAGCAAACATCATGGTCATTGGTCAATAACTGAATAACAGAACTGGAAGAGACCTTGTTGATCTTCTAGTATGACCCTCTGCTCAAGCAGGAGACCCTATACCCTATTCTTGAAGACCTCCAGTGATGAGGCACCCACAGCTTCTGAAGGCAACTTCTGTTCCACCGCTTGATTGCTCTCGTCATCAAGAAATTCCTCCTTAGTTACTTCTATCCTTGATTAGCTTCCATCTGTTGCTTCTTGTCTTGCCTTCAGATGCTTTGGAGAATAGGTTGAACCCCTCTTCTTTGTGGCAGCCCCTCAAATATTGAGGGGCTGTCCTTTTTTTCATTAAATGGGTGCTGCTTTGCCAAAAAAAAACCCAACTAGAATTAAATGACTTTGGGGCAAATTGTCATAAAATGCAGTCATGTGACTACATGACACTTAAAATGGTCATAAATGCAGACAGGTTGCTCAGCAATCGAAATGCGAGTAGGTCCGTTGGAACTTCCTAACAGTCTCTAAGCAAGGGATTGTAAGTCGAGGACTATTTGTAAAAAAAGGACCTGGAGAACTTTCAGCATACTAATTTCTTTGTAATGTTGTTGGATGAGTTTTCTAGTTGCTGGTGTTGCAAACAGGAAAAGACATCCTCGGACAACTTGGTTGGACAAGAAGACCTCCAAGTTCTTTCCAATTCTATTATTTTGTGCTCTAAAGACCGAATTATACGAAGAAAATGGAATGTAAGGAGAAGGCACGTGGGAAAACCCAACACAGTGAAAGGTGAAATGAAATGACTACAAATTGATGTCTTCTCAGCAAATTGAATCACCTAAAATTGAGAAAATTGAGGTGGACTGGAATGGGACTCATTTCAGATAGAAGATCCCAGAAGAATAGAACTTGGTTACAGTCCTACTGAGGACCAAATAATATCCATGGATAACTCTTCAATATGATAATTGTCTAAGTTAATGCTGCAACCCCTAATGCGGAAGGAAAGAATATTGGCAAACGTGATGGGCATGCTCATTCTGATATTGATGAAACCAGTGCTTTTTTTGTAAAAGAAAAAGGTGCCGGAACTCACACATGTCATACAACCCGCCTTGCCTACCCTACAAGGTTCCATCTAAAAAAGGTGCCGGAACTCCGTTCTGAGCGTTCTATGAGAAAAAAAGCCCTGGATGAAACATATAAAATGTTCTACTTCTGGTGAGGTCTGCAAAGCCAATGTTGGACTGAGTGAGGAGCAAAACTTGGTAGGACTGTCCAGCCTAAGAAGCAGAAAAGAGAATAATGTAGCAATTTCTGCCAATCTAATGATTTCTTCACTGCTAAGACATTCTTCAAATATCTAAAAGGGCACCATTATCAAACAGTGTACACAAATCAAACTGACTATATTAGTAGTAGAAGGAGGTGGAAGAGCTGAGTTATGACACCAAAGACATGGCCAGAGGCTAACTATGAAACAGACTGCAAATTGCTCATGTGTAAATTCCACATTGAGCCAAAGCAGACTAACAAAGCCAACCCATTTCTATGATACCAACTTGAACATATACTTACCCATTTTCAAGAAGATCAGGAATTGTTCTATTGCGGAAGGAACCAGACTAAAAACCGGGAGACTCTGAGTTCTAGTCCTGCCTTAGGCATCAAAGCCAGCTGGGTGACTCGGGGCCAATCACCAGGAGACAGGAAGTTCTAGTCAGTGCTTTTTTTGTAAAAGAAAATGGTGCCGGAACTCACACATGTCATACAGCCCGCCTTGCTTACCCTACAAGGTTCCATCCAAAACAGGTGCCGGAACTCTAACGTTCTATGACAAAATAATAATAATAATAATAATAATAAACCTTTATTGTCAAAGTACAACATGTGTACATTGAGATTAGCTGAGCCTCCCCCTGTGCTCTCTCCCTCCAACACACAGTGACAACAAACCCTTCATCCCACCACACTATGTGAACCAACTACACCACACACCGGCCTCCCAAGTCAACTCTGCATAAGATTATATCCCATTCAAAAGCCTAACAGCCCACGGATAAAAGCTGTTCTTCAGCCTGTTGGTACGGCTGGCTATATTCCTATATCTCCTACCGGATGCCTTAGGCACAAAAGCCGGCTGGGTAACCTCGGATCTCTTTCAGCCCAACCCACCTCACAGGGTTTCTGTTGTAGGGAAAAGAGGAGGAAAGTGTGTTGCATACTACTACCCAAACCGGAAGACATAACAGATTGTGCAAACGATCATACAGTACCCTTAAATTTGCATGCTAGCAAAATAATGCTTAGGATCACGCAGCACCGATTACAGCCCTAAAAGGAGACAACAGATGTTCAAGGTGGTTTTTAAAATGACAGAGGAATGCAAGATGCACTGATGCATTCTGGATGATTGACAAAACCAAAAAAAAAAAAAATACCCAAAAGAAGTCCTATGGAAGACCTTTGTGGCATCCATATGAAGCTATGAAATATCCTTAGGAAAATGGGGGTCCAAGAACATTCTGCCTTCTCAGAATAACAGAGTTGGAAGGGATCTTGGAGGTCTTCTAGTCCAACCCCCTGCTCAAGGAGGAAACTTTATACCATTCTGGACAAATGGCTGTCCAATCTCTTCTTGAAGACCACCAGTGATGGAGCACCCACAATTTCTGATGGTAAGTCGTTCCACTGGTTGATTGTGCTCACTCTTAGGAACTTTCTCCTTAGTTCCAGATTGCTTGTCTCCTTGTTTAGTTTCCACCCATTGCTTCTTGTCCTCCACTCAATTATTTTGGAGAATAGGTTCACACACACACACACACAGAGAGACAGACACACACACACACACACACACACACACACACACACACACACACTCTTCTTTGTGGCAGGCCCTCCAATATTGGAAGGCTGCTATCATGTCATATTTTTTGGATTGTTAATTTTTAAAATGGTTTCACAATTTCTAAAGGTACAGTACCACCACCGATAGAAGAGAATATTGGTAGCACAGTGTTGAATTCTGTGTAAGATTGCTACAGGTAAAGGTAAAGGTTCCCCCGCACATGTGTGCTAGTCGTTTCCGACTCTAGGGGCTGGTGCTCATCTCGGTTTCAAAGCCGAAGAGCCAGCGCTTGTCCGAGAACTTCTCCGTGGTCATGTGGCTGGCATGACTAGACGCCAAAGGCTCATGGAACGGATTGCTATGAAGGTATATATTACGTACTTAGCACTGGAACAAAGAGTTAGAATGGTCTATATTAACCGATCAATGGTTAAGAATCCTTAAAAAAAATCTTTGGTATGTGTCTTCTGATCTTCAAATGAGATTAACTGAACAAAATATGTACTTTCAGGATCACTGCACGCCTTAAATAATGTTTCCAAAGGGTTAGTCATCAACCTGATTGACCCGGTGACATAAAAAGGATGGGTGGATTCAGATGATATTGGATTATTTCCCTATTAGCCTGTTTTGATTTAGACTCTGAAACTTGGTTAATAGAGTAAACTTTGTTAATATGATAAAAATCAATGGCCTTTAATGATTTAAATTGACTTTTTCTTTGGGCACGGAAAACTTGAAATCAATCATGATAGAAAGAGACATGGATTTTCTGACCATAAAGAGGCAGCAAAAATATTCCTCTTCAAAGTTGGAAAGACATTAAGACTGCAAGATTGCACTGCTGGATGGTTGCAGTGAGCCCAGTGTGACGTGTGTTCAGTCATTTCTGCTTACTATACAGTCCTTGGAATGAACACAAATGGGCAGAGTTTGGGAATCACTAGAGAGGCTTATTAAAATTTAAATTGCAGGTAGTCCTTGGCTGACCACCCCAATGGGAGCCCAGAATTTCTGTGGCTACGAAAGGCAGTTAGTAAGTGAGTTATGCCCAGTTCTATGACCTTTTTTAGCCATGGTTGTTAAAAAAAACACTGCAGTTTTTAAGTGAATCATGCAGCCATTAAGCGAACCTGGCTTGTCCCATTGACTTTGCTGGTCAGGAGATGGTTGGGAAAGTCACAAATGGTGATCAGGTGACCTTAGGACAGGGCTCTCCAAACCTGGCAATTTAAGACTGGTGGACTTCAACTACCAGAACTGATGATGTTCCCTAGTTGGGTCGTGAAACGTCTGCAAGAAAACCACCAAGCCCAGAGAGCATCATGGAATCCCACAGTCCTCCTCCTCCTCCTCCTCCTCCTCCTCCTCCTCCTCCTCCTCCTCCTCCTCCTCCTCCTCCTCCTCCTCCTCCTCCTCCTCCTCTCCACAAAGCCCACTCCTTTCTACCAGTAATGATGCTACTTAGTTGGGTAATGCAGCAAAAACACCAATCTCAGAGAGCACCAAGGACCCCACAATCCAACCCTGAGCTACAAATATTCTCCTCCATTGGTTATGTTTACACCAAACCTGTTACAGGGCCACCTGAGGGGGGGGGGAAAGGGGCTTAAATCTGCAAGGCTTTGCACCCACCGCCTCGAACAGGTTTGAAGTCAACAGGAATAGAGTCAACAGAGGCAAGGGAGAGGCAGCAATGGGAATAGCCCACTTCATGCCAGAGGAGATTGGCACCTTCCCAAAGACGGGTGGAGAACCGGGATTCAGCAGTGGGAAAAGTCCCCATAGGTGTGAGGTGATAGTGACACCCAAGCCCCAACATGAAGGAGGCAAAGTAGCTTTTCATCTTTACAACCTTGGCCCAGTCCCCACCCCCACAGCCCAAACCACCTCAAAGGGTGGTTATTCGGGGGGGGGGGGAAGAGGGGGAAAGTGTATTGCATACATTGGCTGCCTTAAATATTTGTAAAAACAATGGTGAGATTTTAATAAACAAATAAAAAAAAGCCTCTTGACCATCACCAGTCCATCCTTATTTCAAAAAAGGGGGGCAGTTCTGGACAGCGGGAAACTGAGCAGAAATGCATGACAATTGTGGTTGCCTTGCAGAGCACAAAGATGGCATTGCCAAACTTGGCGCCATCACTTGTGACTTCCCTGATTAAACTGGCATCTTGCAGCTTATCGGTCAGTTGGCAGCACCTGTGCATCTGGAGGGCAGGCTGGGATGCATGCAGGAGTCTCTTCCGCTTCAATGAACTTGCTTAAATGTCAAGGCAGGACAAGAAGCAAAGGATGGAAATTAACCAAGGAGAGAAGCAACCTGGAACTAAGGAGAAACTTCCTGGCAGTGAGAACAATTGATCAGTGGAATAGCTTGCCTTCTCTGGTTGTGGGTGCTCCAACATTGGAGATTTTCTTTTCTTTTTTTAATTTTTTGTTTATTTGTGTATCAAGCAAACATTAAGTCAATAGCGGTTTGCATCACATTGCGAGGAGGAAATAAGGTTGTCCCGTTACATATAAGAAAACAACCACAAAGAAAGGAAAAATTATTGCATATAACAAGTAATAAAGTTCAACTAATAGCTCTTGACATCCAATTGTACCACTGACTCCAAGACAAATAATAATCTGTGTCCCCTGGTCCCCTTAACATCACAGTGAGCCGATCTGATTCCGCACATTGGAGATTTTCAAGAAGAGATTGGAGAACCCTTTGTCCAATATAAGTTCTCCTGCCTGAGCAGGGGGTTGGACTAGAAGACCTCCGAGGTCCCTTCCAACTGTGTTATTCTGTTAATTAATCAGTGGAACAGCTGTTGCTTGTCTGGATTTCGATCATGTGACCGTGAGGATGCTGCAACGGTTGTAAGTGTGAAAAAACGGTCATAAGTCATTTTTTTCAGTGCTCTTGTAACTTTGAATGGTCATTAAATGAACTGCTGTAACTTGAGGACTACCTGTATGGGATCTCCTACTTGAGCAGGGGGTTAGACTAGAAGACCTCCAAGGTCTCTTCCATGTCTGGTATTCTGTTCTTCTGATATCTGTTTCTGGAGAGCCAGCCTCTGTAGGCCTCAGGATGCAGAGGCCGTGCCCTCAGGAAATCAGGGGCCTTCAAGCCCCATCATCCACAGCGCTTGTAAACACTCTGCCTCTTTTCCGAGATCTTGAATTATTTCAGCCCCGTGTTTTATGGATGCATCTGAAATGAACTCCTCATTCAAAACCTTAAGATTATTTTGTTACCCCGGGCCCCTTATTAAGTGCTGTCCCCAAAGACGCATCAAAATATTTTTAAATGGAAGCGAAATATTTTGTTTTCAAGCATTTTCTTTGCTCGGTTCTCTCCACTCTCCACTCCCGTTAGGTTCATCCAGCCGCCAGTTTAATTTGTTGTAGATTTTACATTATGTATTCCGGTTTTATTACATCTGGGTTGCATTGGTGTTTTAACCTTATTTGGCGACATGTTTGGCTTGGAGCCACATTAAAATGCAGTTCACAAAGGCGTAATCAATGCTAAGCAAATGGTTCTGAGTAGCCCCTCTCCTGCAACGCGGTTACAGAAAGGCTGGGGGGTGGGTGGGCTCTGCATTCCTGAAGACCATCCCCAGCAATGGTTTGGCCCAATCTCAAAGGCCAAGACAAACACATTTAGCGACGGTTCAAAATTATAACGGCATTGAAACAAAATGGCTAATGACCATTTTTCACACTTATGACCGTTGTAGCATCCCCGTGGTCACATGATCAAAATTCAGATGCTTGACAACTGGTTCCTAATTATGACCGTGGCGGTGTCCCGGGGTCACGTGATCCTCTTTTGAGACCTTCTGACAAGGAAAGTCAGAACGGGGGAAGCCAGATTCACTTAACAACCACGCAACTAACTTAACCACTGCAGTGACTCGCTTAGCAACTGTGGCAAGAAGTCGTAAAAATGGCCAAAACTCACTTAACAACTGTCTTGCTTATCAATAGTAAGAGGAAGTGAAAGGTCTTCAAAATTTAAAATCGTAAGAGGAATTAGCTGTAAGAGGAGAAAGCTACCTTAAAGGTAAAACAAAATTGAATTGAAAAATAGGAAAGACAAAACTGAAATTAATGGAATAACAGCAAAAGAACCTATTGTTCTAAGGGTCCATAAAATAACCAGGAACTCCAAAACGAGCTAACGAAGCATGCTCAATAGACTATTGTATATTATCTGACACACCTGGCATTCGTGGTCTGCCCGTTTAAACGCACATGCAACGTATGATTTGGCAAGTTTGCGGAGGGTAGCAGGAAATACGTAGCAGGTGGTCAGAGAGAGTGTAAGCCCATAGTCAGTACCTCAGCCAAGGGGGAACGAGGAGGGATGGACTGCCAAGTGCAGGGAATGTGTTGATTTGAGATGATGAACTTTCTTTATTTATTATTTATTAATTTTATTTATATACCGCCCTTCTCCCGAAGGACTCAGGGCGGTGAACAGGGCAGATGTATAAAATACAAAAAAATACAAAAGTTAAAAGGAATTAAACATAATGCCCAAGTAAAAACGATAAATACAAATGTTAAGAGCAATAAAAAACCCAACCCACCCCCTATCAGGCCAAGCCGGCTTGTTCAAACAAATGCGTTTTCAGATCGCGGCGAAAGGAGCGAAGATCGGGCGCCATCCGGAGCTCAACCGGCAACCGATTCCATAGCTCCAGGGCGCCCACAGAGAAGGACCTCCCCCTGGGGGCCACCAATCGACATTCTCTGATTGGTGGTACCCTGAGGAGGCCCTCTCTGTGGGAACGCACAGGGCGGAGGGAAGTTGATGCCGGCAGCAGGTGATCCCTAAGGTACTCCGGACCCATGCCATGTAGGGCCTTGAACACCATTACCAGTACCTTGTATCTCACCCGGAAGACAACTGGGAGCCAATGCAGCTCACGGAGTAGAGGTGTAACATGGGAGTATCGGGAAACTCCCAACACAACTCTCGCAGCTGCATTCTGTACCAGCTGGAGCCTCCGAGTGGTCCTCAAGGGCAGCCCCATGTAACGAGAGGTCACGAGCGCATGAGTGACCGTACTTTGGAGAAAGTCAAGCCTTGGTGGCTTCTCTGCTCATTTGTTGCAATAAATGAAACAAGGAGGCCTTCGCTGTGTCCTGGCTGGTTACCGGTCAGGAGAGTTTGCCTCTGGTTGTGCAGAGAAGTGGCCAGGAGCACATAACAGCAACATAAAGGTTGGGCTCAATTGTGGTCATAAGTCGAGGATTACCTGTACTGGGGGCCATGCAGATCATGTGGTTCTATGAGACGGGCCCCTCTGCCTTTCGAAAAAACCGCCTCTGATTTTTGCAGTGATTTTTTTTTTAAATTATAATGCTTGACTTTGACTTACGACTACGATTGGGCCCAGAATTTCAGTTGCTAAGCAGTGCGGTTGTTAAATGAGGTATCCCATAACCGGCTCCGGTTCTACAACCATGTTTTTTTTTTACAGTGGTTGTTAAAGAGAATCACACAGTCAATAAGTGAATCACATAGATGTTAATTGAATCTGGCTTTCCGCATTGACTTTGCTTGCCAGAAGCCGGCTGGGAAGATTGCAAAGTTCCCCCCGGCTGACCTGCGCACTGCCTTCCCAGGACCGAGAGGGGCCAGGCGCGCGTTCAGACGGACACCGGTTGCTGCCCGGGCGTCGACGCGTGTCTGCGCGCTTGGGGACCGGCCGCACCGCTTCTCCTCTGTCCCGTGCCTCGGGAAAGTCTCTGCCCGCCGCGTGCGGACCAGGGAGGCGTGCGCCCCTTGCGGACACCCCCCCCCACATTCCCAGCCGCCTTCTGCTCGCCCTTCCGCCTCCAAGAACACGGAGCAAAGCCACGCGGCTGCCCATCCAGACGTGCAGCGGGCTTGATTGTGGGAAGATGCTCCCGAGGCGTTCCGGGCCGGGAACGATCCCTCCGTGCCGGGGTCCTCCCGGGCAAAGCAACCTGGAATTAATGGAATTAATTAATTAATTAATGGAAATAAATAAAAAAACACCTCTCCTAGTCCTTTCAGCCGGGCGCACCTGCCGGAGGCGCGGCTCCTCGGGCATCCCGCAGGGTGCAGCGGGGGTCCGTGTGGGAGCCCTGGCGCTCTGCCTCCGGGTCCCGGGCAGGGGAGGCAGCCTCGGCGGTCGGGTGGGGGGGGGTCGCGGGCTCCTTCCCGGGGGCGTCCGAGTCCCGCTCGGGGGAAGGGCCGGCTGCTGCCGCCGCCGCCCGCCCCACTCCCTCCTTCTCTGCCTCCGCCCGCTCGGCTGGTCACATGGGGGTGGGACGGGGGGGGGACGAGCTTAAAAGCGCCTCTGCCTCGCTCCGCCGCTCTCTTCGCAGCTGGTGCGGGAGAGGCGCCGCCGCCACCGCCGCTGCTGCTGCCGCCGCCTCCAGCGCCGCCGCCGGGAAGGAGAGGCAGCGAGCGGGCGAGAGAGGCGGGCATCCCCCCGGGCGAGCGGGCCAGCCGGAGCGCTGGCGAGCCGGGCGCGCCGTGGACGCGGAGCGAACGCGGTGAGTGTCGGAGCGGCTGGCGCCGGTCGGGCCGGAGGGCAAGGGAAGGGGCGTCCGTCCTCTCGCCGCCCCTGCCCGGGCTGCTTCGCCCGCCCGCCCAGCCCAGAACGGCAACTTTTACCCGGGGAGGAGGGAAGGGCAAGGCGTGGCGGTCAAATAGGGTGGGGGTGGGGGTGTCCCGGGGAAGGGTCGTCCGTCCTCGCGGTCCCTGCCCCGGTTTTCCTCGCCTGCTTCTGCCGCCCAGCTCCGAAAGGCAACTTTGCTCTTGCGGGGGGTGGGTGGGGGTGGAGAGGGGAGGGCGAGGCCCGGCGGCAAAATGGGGAGGGGTCCCGGCTCAGGTCAGGTAGCTGCGGGGGTCTTTGCCCCCTTCCCACCCCTATCCTCCTTCCGGTCGTTTGATTGTGCCGGGACGGAAAGACTCCGCGGCTGGCCGACTCTCTTTGCCGCCTTGGGGAGGGGAGAGGTCTCGGGGGTCGCCGGGGGCCATGGGGGGTCAGCCTTGGAAGAAGGCGAGACTGAGAAACGCGGGGCGGCGGCGGCAGCAGGTTCATTCCCCCGCCCTCCGGTCCTGGCTGGAGAAAGGCCACTTCGGCCATTCCGGCGCCTTTTGCGCCCCCTCCCCCGGTATTGCTCCTAAAAGCTGGGAGGAGAAGGCGAGAGAGATGGATGGGCTAAACCGCGACCACCCCTCCAAAAATTTAAAAAAAAGGCGGCAGAGATTGCTGCCCGCCGCCGGGCCGTTGAGTCCACGCGTGGATCGCTGTTCCGTCGCTCGCGGAGGTTTCCTGCATGCAGCGGGCTGATGGTGTGTGTGTGTGTGTGTATGTATGTAGGGGGGTCAGCACAGGAGGACGATCTCCCAGCGGTGCCCCCTCCCCATCCCTCTCCTTCGGGTCTCCTTCCAGCTGCCACGGATCAGCCCGGTTTACGGTCAGGGATGAGCCGGCGGATGGCAAGCGGAGGGCCGCCCCCGGCTTTCGAGAGTCCCGCTTCGCAAGGAAAATACTCATTGCAGAAAGAAACGAGGCGTCTCTGTTCGTAAACGCTTCCTTCCCTCCCTCTCCCCCCCCCCCAAAAAAAGAGATCCACTGTTGCCTGAGGAAGGAAGGCTGATGCCTTTACTGTAACGCCCCCCCACCCCCACCCCGCACCCCAATTCATGGCAGAAAAGACTTCTAATAAAGTTGGGGGCTGATGGGGAGAGTCGCTACTCAGAAGAAGCTCTTTCTTCAGAGCAATCTAGAGTAAGGGCCAGTTTGAGAAGACAGAGTAGCCCCCGCCTTCTTTTCCCCCCCCCCCCGAATTTTCTTTCCCTTCTAGGCAAACGGGCACTGGTGAAAAGTTGCTGAGGATAATATTGCGTTTTAAGTCAAATCAAGCTGAGCTTTTTGAGAAACGTTTTAAGAGCTCGACTTAGTTCTCTTACTGGGGGAGAAGGAAATGGCACAGAGTCTCCCTTCTGTCTATTCTAGGGTTGGGGGTCCAAGGGGGTCCCTGGAATATGGGGAAAGAGTCAAACCCCGCCCCCCCCTCCCATCTCTTTTTAATCCCATCTTTTAAGCAGCAAAACAGGCTGGGCAGCTGCAAGTCAAATGCAAAATTTTGTGCTTGGTTTTTATTCCTTTCCAAGTTCTCCAGGGGTGTGGTGGTGGTGGGGAGGCCAGAGTCTCACTACAAAGGAGCATTTCATAAACCAGAGAAGCGTGTTGTTGTTGTTGTTTTTCCCCTGGACAATTAGCAAACAAGAAAGAAGCAGCTGCTTGGAGCATCTTGAAATTTTTTTTTAGAAATATCTCACTTGCAGTGCTGGTTCTTCTTGACTCTTCTCAACTGTCTGTTGCTGGCCCTTTGGTGGGTTGCACCGTTGTTACTGGGTTTTTTTGTTCTGTTTTTTTCTTTTAGTCCATTGGGTGGGGGGATTTTTTTTTTATTAAAGAGTTTTACAAAAACAAGATTTTACAATATCACCCCAAACCCGCCCACTTCCCCCCCACTTCCCAGAGCTAAATACAGGATTATGGTTATAATAATCATATTCTAAATACAAGTTATGCATACTATACAATTAACCAAATTCATAATGTGCTTTAACTCCCCTTTAACATAACTACATATGTTACATACAAAGTACCAATAACAATACCTCTGGTCCTTTCGCCGCGACCTCAAAACTTTTCTCTTCCATCAGGCTGACCTGGATTGATGATGGGTTTTTAATATGTTTTAATTTTTAACTGTAGTTAATTTACTTTGGGGCTGTTATTTAATTCGTTTTTTTAATTTTTGTATTGTTGTCTTTTATTGTTGTAAGCCGCCCTGAGTCCTTTGGGAGATAGGGCGGCATATAAGTCCCAAAAATAAATAAATAAACAATATCCCTCTAGAATCTACTCATAAGCTAAATGGAACTTTTTAGTCCCATATTTATTCTGAATATAATCTATCCATCTCCTCCAAACTGAAATATATCTTTCCTGTGAGGTTATGAGAGGCGTGGGTTGCAAGAAGAAGTAGGCAAAAAGGCCATTGTAAGACAAATGTCTTAGCACCGGAAGGTAAAGTTGTAAGAGAGAAAAACCAGAAGAAAATGAAATGTCTTGCCTTGAAAAACAGAAATTCTTCGGGCTCTCCCTATTGCCTTGGTCTTTTCCAAAGAAGCGATATTTGTGAGAATTATGTGGGTAGGGGTCCTCCTCCCCCCCCCAGGCCTTCTCTGGATCGGATTAAGAGCTTAAATTGCAAAGCAGAAATTTTGTCGGAAACTTTGCTGGTTCTTGGTGGCTGTCTCCCAGTTGAAGGATGTCGTCTGCCTTTCATTTGCTACCACACAGCCGGTGCCCACGGTAGCGAAAGCTGGGGATTTCTCTCCATGGCCTCGCCTGCCTCGATGGGGTCAGCTCGGTCCCACTGGATCCCTTGAGGGCTGGGGGAGCAGAGAGCTTTGAGCTTAGGAAGATCCCATTTCCTGGAATCTCCCTCCAGCTCTCCGTTGTAAATGTTGCAGGAGGGAGAGCCGTGTTTCTCGGCTGTAGTAGCAAAGCAACAGAAGGAGACTGGCAAAACCTCATCTCTTGAGTCGCACCTTTTATGAAAAGGAAGGTACTCACATTCTCACTCAGGTGTCAGTCGGAAAGGTGCTAGCGGGCTCCTCTTGAGATTGTGCAGCAAAAATCATTTGGGTCCTTGCCAAGAGCTGAGAGTGGATCCCTTGGAAGCAAAATGCAAAACAGCTGACGGCAAATTTGAGGCTCTCCGGGTGCTGGAAGTGGGACAGGTAATCTTCAACTTACAGCCATCGGACAGGTAATCCTCAACTTACAGCCATTCATTTGGTGACCATTTGGTTACAACGGCACCGAGAAAAGTGACTTGTGATAATTTTTCACACTTAACAACCGTTGCAGCATCCCCCTGGTCCCATGATCAAAATTCAGGCGCTTGGCAACTGGTTCATATTTATGACGGTCATGCGATCCCCTTTTGCAACCTTCTGACAAAGCCAATGGGGAGGGCCGGATTCACCCAACAGCCATGTTTTATTTTTATTTATTTTAATTCCATTTATATCCCGCCCTTCTCCGAAGACTCAGGGCGGCTTACAAGCTTAGCAGTTCCTAATTTAGCAGCTGCAGGGGTTTGGGCTCCGTTGTGGTCTTAAGTCGAGGAACACTTAATACTCCAGGCCGTTGCCTAGAGTCAACCCTGACTCCATTGTGGTTATAAGTCAAGGGCCTTTTGAGATGTGTTGCCTTCCAGTCAGGAATATTTTGGAAGGGGCAATCCAGATGCTTTGGCTGGCTCCATGTTTGAACCGGTGGCATGGGGCAATGCTTTTCTTCCCAACTTCCAGGAAGTGCCTCCCAGGGCTGGGCTGATGGGCTGGGGCCTCCTATGGCTGGTTGCCCGAGGCTGCCTTCTTTGTAGGGCCTGTGGTGCTCCAAAAGTCTCAGCCGTTTAGCTTCTTGGCTTTTTTTTTTCCTGAGAGAAGAAAGTTTGATTTTGCTAATGGGGTTTCTTAGAAATCGGGGAAGCGGGTGCCGAGAAACCGAAAGGAAGAAATTGGCTGACCGGGCTGTTTCTAAAATAGGATGCACGGACCGAAGGCTGATCCTGGCGTTGAGAAAAGGGCACGTTTCTCTGCTGCTTGGAATGGCAAGGTTGCTTCCCCCCCCCCTCCGTTCCTTCCTCTTCTGGAATTGTGCCTGGCATCTTGCAATTCCTTGCAAAAAGTCCCAAAGGTGTTTGTGTTTTTTTTTCCAAAAGGCAACTGGACTTGTTTGTTTGTTTTTTCTCCAAGACATTTCCCTTCTCATCCAAGAAGCTTCTTCAGAACTGAATGGGGTTTGAACTGAAGAAGCTTCTTGGATGAGAAGGGAAATGTCGTCAAGGAAAAAAAAATAAGTCTAGTTGCCTCTTGGGGGGAAAAGCACCTTTGGGACAACGACAATGACCTGGAGGACTGAGAACCTTCGTAGACATTTGCAAAAAATGCAGTTGGCATCTACTCTGTATCGTAATCAGATTTGGCTCACCAATCCGGGGTATTGATCTGGGGCCTGGAGCAGGAGAAGGCCAGGAGAGAAGCCTTCCCCCCCCAAATACCTGAAAAATGGGGCTCAATTCAGACAATTTGCACCTGGGAGAAGGTTGTTTCTCGATTGCTTTTGATGGCTGCCAACGTTAGAGCTGATGGGGGCACGGAGGGCTTTGCAGCTGAGATGCCTGATGGATGCTTGAAATGGTGGAGAGAGGATGGGATTCCTCCAGAGCTGCTCTGGGTCCTTGATTCATATCACAGCTGCTGGGAAGGAAGAATGACAGAGTTGGAAGGGACCTTGGAGGTCTTCTAGTCCAACCCCCTGCTCAAGCAGGAGATCCTATACCAGTGATGGCGAACCTTTTAGAGACCGAGTGCCCAAACTGCAACCCCAAACCCACTTATGTCTCATTGGGTGCCGGGTGGGCGTGGCCCTCTGGGTGGGCGTGGCCAATTGGGTGGGTGTGGCTGCAGTGGTCGCTGCAGACTGGGTGGACGAAAAAGTTCAATCAATCAATTCTAACTTTGCGAGAACTTTTTTTCCCCCGAGAAGTTGATTAATTGAACTTTTTTTTGGGGGGGTACTTGGCGGCAGAGGCCCAGCTGAAGGCCTAGGACTGGGGTGTCTGCATGTGTGCCCACAGAGATGGCTCTGCGTGCCACTTGTGGCACCCGTGCCATAGGTTTGCCACCACGGGGTCCTATACCATTCCAGACAAGTGGCTGTCCAATCTCTTCTTAAAAACCTCCAGTGTTGGAGCACCCACAATTTCTGGAGGCAAATTAGGACTCTCCTCTGATTGCCTTCGAGAAGCTGACCTCCTTCCCCTTTTTCTGCAAATGAGAAAATGCCTGCTCTTTATGGCTACTCCGTGGATTAGAATAGAATAGATAACCTTTATTTTCATTTTTTTTTACTGTGGGCACATTGGCACACATTAAAAAAAATGATATTTTTGTTGCTTGCTCTCAAAAGTGTTCACATACATAACACACATTTAAACATGCTGTATACAACGTAGGTGTAAACCTACACCCTTACATATAAATAATATATAAATACTAATCACTGTCCATCTTGAATGCAGAGCAGAAAGAGGAGCGTGGCCATCCCCAGGGGGCTCCTTCCTCATAATAGGAGGGCTCCTATTATGGGATGGAGGAGTGGTGCTAATCACATTGCCATATTTGGAGCTGGGACTGGGGGAGGGGCTTGGCTGTGGATCAATGCCAAGTTTGGCAGGATTCCTGGCGTTGCTGCAATAATGGACTGGATGTGGGCCAGTAAACCTAGACACGATCTATAGAAGACAAGGATACTGTGAGTCGATAGTGTGTCTGCCTGCTTTGGGGGTGGTGTGTGTGTGTGTGGGTAATGGTCTTCGGGGGGGGGGCGTGGTGTGGAACTTCTCCAGGCACCAGGTTTGTTGTTGGGCATCCTTTATGCTCCAGGCATCCTACTGGAGATGCTCTAGGGGTGGGTGGTGGTGCAGAAATCTTGCTTGCCAGCTCTGAGCGGCCCCTCTGTCCATCTTGGATTCCTGAGGGTGTGTGTGTGTGTGTGTGTGTGTGTGTATGTGTGTTTGCCTTTGAAAAGGAGGCAAGAACATGGAACAAAAATTAGCCAGGAGGCTGTGGAGTGCCTGGAGGCTATTAAAGGCCTGGAGACTAAAACGTGAAGAACAATTGCGGGATTTGGGTCTGGCTAGTTTAACGAAAAGAAAGACTAGGGGTGACACGATAGCAATCTCCCATTATCTGAGGGGCTGTCACAAAGAAGAGGGCGTGGTGGTGGTCAACCAATTCTCCAAAACACCTGAAAGCAGGACAAGAAGCAACAGATGGAAACTAATCAAGGAGAGAAGCAACCTTAGAACTAAGGAGGAATTTCCTAACAGTGAGAAGACTTACCGGTGGAAAACTGGTTGCCTTGAGAAGTAGTTGGTGCTTCATAACTGGAGGCTTTTAAGAAGAGACTGGACAGCCATTTGTTGTGGAGTGGTATAGGGTCTCCTGCTTGAGCAGGGGGTTGGACTAGAAGACCTCCAAGGTTCCTCCCAGCTCTATACTGATTGAATAGCAGAGCTGGTTAGCAGTGCATGGCCAGGCTCAGATGTGGCCAAGAGGAGTGTGTGTTTGTGTGTCTCCAGCTTTGACCCGAGGGGCGCTGTCCAAATTCCTGGAATGTGGAGGCTTTCCCACATTTCTGCCTTGGGAGTGCATGGCTTAATGCTGGCAGGCGGGCATCCCCGAGGCACACAGGAAGCATTTTCATCTGCTCAAGAGGATATTGATTCCTCTTTAACCTCCTTCCAGCACGGAGAGAATTTTGCTTCTCCGGCATTGCAGCCCCTGCACCAGGGCTTTTAAGAGACAAAAAAGCCACTTGAGGAATATTTAAATTTTAAATCATCGCTCCGGAATTAAAAAAAAAACAAACAAACACAAAAAACAGAATTGATCACCTGCATTTTGAATTAATGAAGCAGCAAAGCGGTGGCTTTTGCCATTAATGAGATGCAGAAACAGAGTTGGAGAAAGCGGTGATGTCAGCGCCTTTTGCTGAGTTGTGAGCAGGCCAGTGACACTGTCAGGGCAGGGGCGGGGCGGGGGGGCAGAAATACGAGCCCCCTCCCCCCAAACTCCCATGGATTTAACTTTTGCCTAACCTAAAGCATTCTGCTCAAATTTGCAAGCTCCCAGCTGGGCAAGTGAAGCCAGAGAAATGCCAGCTGCCTCTCCCGGGGATGTTTTGCAGCCCCAAAATTCAGGGTGGCCCTCCGTGGCATTAAAGCCTGTTATAGACTCCTTCCCACTTCCCTTCACAACCAGAGGCAAACTCACCTGGCCCATAACCAACCAGGACACATTGAAGGCCTCCTTGTTTCATTTATTGCAATAAAGGCTTGGCTTTCTGCAAAGTTCTTCCATCTCAAATCAACATCTTTATACATTCCGGGTGCCTATCCCTCCTCATTCCCCGTTGGCTGAGGTACTCTGAGGTTACCCTCTCTCCGATCACCTCCTACATATTTCCTGCTACCCTCCCCAAACATAGTAAATTGTACATTGCATGTGCATTTAAATGAGCAGACAACGTATGCCAGGTGTGTCAGATAATATTCAATAGTCTATTGTGCATGCTCTGTTAACTTGGAGTTCTTAAGTCATTTTACGGATCCTTAGAACTCTATTTGCCACTATTGAAAGTAGTTATTCAGTTTGGTTAATTTTACCTTCAAGCTAGCTTTCCTCTTGCAGCTACTTCCTCTTACAATTAATTCCTCTTTACAGCTTACTCCTCTTAGAATTTTAAATTTTGAAGGGCTTTCATTTATTTTTTTTTATTTTTATTTTATTTTAATTCCATTTATATCCCGCTCTTCTCCGAAGACTCAGGGCGGCTTACAAGCTTAGCAGTAGCCTTCATTCTATGTATATGCCTGCTTATTAGGGCTTTCGCCCCCCCCCCCCAAGCGGCATTATTACAAAGTCAGCTTAATTGCCCCCAACAATCTGGGTCCTCATTTTACCTACCTCGGAAGGATGGAAGGCTGAGTCAACCTTGAGCCTGGTGGGATGCGAACCTGCACTAATTGCAGGCAGCTGGTGTTACTTAAGGAGGCATTAGCCCACTGCTCCACCAAGGCTCTTATTTACTTCTATAAAGCCACTTCTATCAGTAACAGAAACGGAATGAATCCCAGAATCCCCCCTGCTCAAGCAGGAGACCCACCGTGTCTGAAATAGTACCATATAGGGTCTCCTGCTTGAGCAGAGGGTTGGACTAGAAGACCTCTGGGGTCCCTTTCAGCTCTATTCTGACTGATTGATGCCATTTCAGATTACAGGTAGTCCTCGACTTACAACCACGGCGGAGCCCCAAATTTCGGTTGTTAAGTGAGACATTTGTTAAGTGAGTTTTGCCCAACTTTATGACCTTTCTTGCCAGAGTTGTTAGGTGAATCACTGCAGTTAATAAGTTAGTAACCTGGTTGTGAAGTGAATCTGGCTTCTCCACTGATTTGCTGTCAGAAGGTCGCAAAAGGGGATCGCATAACCTTGGGACACAGCAACTGTCATAAATATGAATGAGTTGCCAAGCAACTGAATTTCGATCAAATGTTCATAGGGATGCTGCAGAGGTCGTAACTGTGAAAAACAGTCATAAGTCACATTACTCAGTGGCATTGTAACCGAACGGTCACTAAATGAATTGTTGTAAGTCAAGGACTACCTGTAATGGCTGTCCAATCTCTTCTTAAAAGCTTCCAGTGTTGGAGCAACCAAAACTTCTGGAGGCAGGTTGTTCCACTGGTTAATTGTTCTCACTGTCAGGAAGTTTCTCCTTAATTCCAGGTTGCTTCTCTCCTTGATTAGTTTCCATCCGTTGCTTCTTGTCCTGCCTTCAGGTGCTTGGGAGAGTAAGCTGACCCACCTCTACTTTGCAGCAACTCCTCAGATATGGGAAGACTGCTATCATGTCACCCCTGATCCTTCTCTTCTTTAAACTAGACATATCCAATTCCAGTAGTCGTTCTTCATATGTTTTAGCCTCCAGAACCCTGATCATCTTTGTTGCTCTTCTCTGCACTCTTTCCAGAGTCTCAATGTCTTTTTTTTTTTTTTTACATTGTGTTGACCAAAACTGGATGCGGCATTCCAAATGTGATCTCACCAAGCAAGGCATTATTAAGACTTCACAGGATCTTGATTCTATCCCTCTGTTGATGCCGCCTAGGGCTCTCATTGGCTTCGGTGTAGAAGAGGATGGTCCCTCTTGCATGCCAATTGCTGGCTGTTTCCTACATTGTAGGACCTTCCTTCACCTTGGGCTGAGCTGGCACGCTCGGTTTGGCAGCGGTAGTTGTGGGTGTGTGGCTAAGAGGACTCTTGGGAGTCAGTGAACCAAAATCGCAGCGTGGGAAGATCCTTAGAGAAAGGCCATCCAGCGATACAGATGTTGACACGTGGGTGTTTTGCCCTAAAGATTGGCAGGACTGACTGCTATTTTGGCTGGCAGCGAACATTTCTCCTGCTTGGGCATTTATTTACCTGCAACTAAGTATTTTAAGAAACTTTTTTTTTTCATTCTGAAGCTCTGGAAGGGGTGAGAGAGAAAGGGATTATTTTATGGATGATAAATGTGGTCTTGTCTCCTGATTTGTGAAGACCCGCCAGGGAAAATATGATTAACAGGCTGCTCAAATATCGGATGAGAAATTACCAAGCAAAGCAGAAAGTCTATAAATATTGGAAATGTTTAGGATTTGATAAACCGACTTGAAGGCTTACTTTGACAAAGGTGTGTGCTGTTTTTCGATGGGGGTGTTTGAGAAATGGAACCTCAGAAAATGGGTCAGAAGAGAAGGGACAGTAGAGGGGCTGTATGTTGTGATTCAGGGTCAGCCTGTGGGTTCGGCAGTTGGGTCGGACGACTCAGAGGAGGAGGGGGGTGTTGAAGACCTTGCTGAGGGGGTTGAAGATCTTGCTGATGATAGCCCTCAGCCAGGCTCCTCCCACTTGGTCACCACGGAGACCCAGCTGTGTGAGCCTGACAGCGTGGATGAAGATGACCCACAGCTGGCCCTGTTCAAGGACGCCCGACGCAGGAGGCAGTCAATTAGGAGTAAACAGAGGAAGGCAATGGGGCTTCTCGGAAGGAGGCAGAGAGAGGCCACGCCCTGAACTCTATATAAGGGGAATGTGTGGGAGGGCTGGTTTGCTGAAGGCAACCACTCGGATAGTGTTTCAAAGCTCCTGTTTCTTGGTTCGTGTCTTGTTTGTTTTTGTAGTAATAAATTTGGCAGGCGTAATTCCAGCCTCTTGCCGTTTGTAAAGGGGTTGCCTTTTCTGCAGGGCCGGTAGCAGGCTGGTACAGAACACTGTAGGCCTTTTTTGTAGGCGCTCATGGAGTACCCCAACAAGGCAAGTACAGGTAGTCCTTGACTTACAACAGTTTGTTTAGTGACCGTTCAAAGTTACAGTGGCACTGGGAAAAGCGACATGACCCGTTTTTCACACGACTGTCGCAGCATCCCCAGGGTTGTATGATCAAAATTCAGATGCTTGGCAACCGGTTCGTATTTATGACGGCTGCAGCGTCCCGGGGTCACGTGATCCCTTTTGGCGACCTTCTGATCTGCAAAGTCGATGGGAAAGCCAGATTCACTTAACAGCCATGTTACTCATTTAAGAACTGCCGTGATTCACTTAAAGACTGCGGCGGGAAAAGTCGTAACATGGAGCAAACCTCACTTAACAACCATCCTGCTTAGCAGCAGAAATTTGGGGGTCCTTGGTGGTTGTAGGTCGAGGACGACCCGTGACATCACATAGATTGCGGAATTCATGTCATTTGGGGATGATGTCAATCAGTCAATCAATCAATCAATCAATCAATCAGAATAAAGCTGGAAGGGACCTTGGAGGTATTCTAGTCCAACCCCCTGCTTAGGCAGGGGACCCTATACCATTTCAGACAGCTGGCTGTGCAATATTTTCTTAAACCAACACCCCCGCCCCCAGTGATGTGTAACGTCATGATGCAATTATATTTTAATTGCCTGTGGACCTCACAAAACCCGCCTGGTTGTGACCATCAGTCCAATCTCGTGATTTGCCAAAAGCAGAAAAGAGTCAATTGGCATCTTGTGATGACTTGGGTTTTGGGTAGTTGAACTTTTTCACTTTGAGCTGTTTGGAATCCGAACCATGCCGCAAAGCAGCTCATCAAAGACCCTTTTGTCTCTTGGGAATATATATGAAAACATGTGAGGTGCGGTGGGATTTGAAGGCTCCTTTCTGTTCGGTCTTTTCCAGTCTGCTGTCCTCCTGTTATTTCAGTTGCAACTCTCACAGACCCAGCGGATTGCGGGAGGCGTAATCTGGTGCCTCCCACCCTGAGGTGTGATCTACCTTGGAAGTAAACTCCATAATCAATAGAAGAGAATTTTTGTGGCTCAGGGTTGGACTGTTGGGGGGGGTCCTTGGTACCCTTTGAGCTTTGGGTGGTTTTCTTTGCAAAAGTTTTGTGACTAAAGATAACATCATCAGTACTAGAAGGGAGGGTTGTGTGGTCCACTCTGAGCTTGGCTGCTTTGTTGCAGATGTTTCATTCCCCAACTGGGTAACATCAGTGCAAGGGAACGTGGGATTTGCTCGCTGTTTATATACAGCTCATAGCATTGCACATTTTCTACAACGCCTTCTCCCAAACGCTGTAGATTTCCCAGAAGCTTGGCATTCAGATCGATCGATCATCAATAGACACATAAAAATAAACCACATTTACACACTATTCAAAAGAGACAACAAAGAAACAAAAAAAAAACCCAAGAAGGAAACACAAAAGACCGGCACACATTTTCTCCAGCAGGCAATACCCAGATAAGCAGGGATTAATACCAGAAAAAACAACACAATTAAGTAGAAAACAGTAGCCTAATCGAGGATACTAAGGAGCAAACCTCACACTCAGTCTCACTGATGATGTGTCCTAGTTGGTTAATGAAACATCTGCCAGAAAACAACCAAATTCAGAGAGCACTGAAGACTTTATAAACCCCATAATCCTTGCCAGTTCCAAGCCAGAATGTGTGCATGAATGCTGAACAAGGGAGAAGAGAATTTGTCCAGTGGAGTTGCTTTTCAGGAGGTGAAAAATGTTCCCCTTTTGGACAGTGGCCACTGAAGCACCTTGACCAAACTCCAGATCTAGGACTCTCCTTGACCTTCTTGGTGGCCCTCAGCTTGGACTTAATTCTAAGACACTTGCAGGGATCTTCAAAGGTTAGCATTGAAAGGAAATATATATATATATATAGAGAGAGAACAGGGACGCGGTAGCTCAGTGGGTTAGGACGCTGAGCTTGTCAATCAGATGGTCAGCAGTTTGGCGGGTCGAATCCCGAGTGCCGCATAGCAGAGTGAGTGCCTGTTACTCGTCCCAGCTTCTGCCAACCTAGCAGTTTGAAAGCACGTAAAAATGCAAGTAGAAAAATAGGGACCACTACGGTGGGAAGGTAACAGAGTTCTGTGCGCCTCTGGTGTCTAGTCATGCCGGCCACATGACCATGGAGATGTCCTCGGACAAGCGCTGGCTCTTCGGCTTTGAAACGGAAATGAGCACCGGCCTCTAGAGTTGGAAACGACTAGCACGCATGTGCGGGGGAACCTTTACCTTTTTATATATAGAACATAGAATAATAGAGCTGGAAGGGACCTTGGAGGTCTTCTAGTCAAACCCCACGTTCAAGCAGGACATCTTTTAGCATTTCAGACACATGGTTGCCCAATCTCTTTTTGAAAGCCTCCAGTGATGGAGCACCCACAACTTCTGAAGGCAAACTATTCAATTGATTAAATTGCTCTCACTGTTAGGAAATTTCTCCTTTCAGACACATGCTATTCTCCTTGGTGAGTTTCCATTCATTGTTTCTCATCTTACTTTTTGGTGGTTTGGAGAATAGGTTGACCCCCCTCATCTTTGTAGGAGACTCTCAGATATTGGAAGATGGCTATCATGTCCCCACTAGTCCTTCTTTTCGTTAGACTAGACCAGGGGTAGGCAACCTTGGCTCTTTTATGACTCATGGACTTCAACTCCCAAGCTGGCTCAGGAATTCTGGGAGTTGAAGTCCACAAGTCATAAAAGAGCCAAGGTTGCCTATCTCTGGATTAGACATACCTAATTCCTGCAACTCTTGTTCTTCGTATGTCAAATACGTTCTTCATACTTGAGAAGAAAAGTCTTGAAAAACCTTGTGATTCGGTCAGTTTGCCTCTGACGGATTGGGTGTCAACACCTCTTGCAAGCCTGTTTATTTTTTCCTTCCACCAGCTGAGGTGAGTCTTCCTTCCTAGAGGGAGGAAAAGAGCAGGCGACTTTTTCAGGGCTCCTGGGAGTTAAGGAACATTCCTGAGGCGAGCCTGAGGCCCGTCATCCTCAAAGGCAATCTGTGCCTGACATCAAGGTTACCTTTATTTATTACTTATTTGCTTTACTTTTTTTTTTCCGCTCTTACCCTAGTGAATACTCTGGGAAGCTAATGAAATGTAAAAAAAATAGAGGATAAACAGTTAAAGCATAAAAGGAAATTGATGAATGATTACATCCTGGCGAAAGAAATGCACTTTGCAGATTTTTCAGGGGGAAGGGATATTTAACACACACACACACACACACACACACACACACACACCAGAGCGGGAGATAGCCTGTTCCCATGTGCCACAATGAAGGGGGCATCTCTAAAGAGACCTGTGGTGGACTCTTTACATCCTGACAGTGTGGCTGTAATGTGGCCACCACATTACAAAAAAGATGTTGAGACTTTGGAAAAAGTGCAGAGAAGAGCAAACAAGATTTATTTTATTTATTTTATTTATTATATTTTTATCCCGCCCTTCTCCCGAAGGACTCAGGGCGGTGTACAGGGCAATAAATATAAAAACAGAATATAAAAGTTAAAATACAATTAAATATAATGCCCAAATTTAAAATTTAACACAATAATTAAGAACATGTTTAAAACCCCAACCCTAACCCATCAGACCAGGTCAAATTGCTCAAATAAATAAGTTTTTAGATCAAGCCGGAAGGAGCGAAGGTCGGGGGCCATCCGGAGCTCAGCCGGCAAGCAGTTCCACAGGTCTGGCGCACCCACGGAGAACGCCCTCCCCCTGGGGGTCACCAATCGGCATTCTTTGATCGGAGGCACCCTGAGGAGGCCCTCTCTGTGGGAGCGCACTGGACGGAGGGAAGTTGACGTCGGCCGCAGGTGTTGCCGTAGGTAATCCGGACCCATGCCATGAAGGGCTTTGTAAGTCATCACTAACACCTTGAATTTCACCCGGAGGGCAACCGGGTGATTAAAGGCCTGGAGATCAAAGCATATGAAGAATGACTGCAGGATTTGGGTGTGGCCAGTCTAGAGAAAAGGAAGGACTGTGCGGGGGGGGGGCATGATAGCAGTAGTCCTTGACTTACAACCACAACTGAGCACAAAACTTCCATTGCTAAATGAGACAGATGCTAAGAGAATTTTGCTCTATTTTACAACCTCTCTCAACCACAGTTGTTAAGCCGTTCAACTGCTGTTGTTCAGTAAATAACACAGTTGTTCGGTGAATCTGACTTTCCCCATTGGCTTGGCTTGTCAGAAGGTCGCAAAAGGAGGTCACGTGATCTCAGCCGTCATAAATATAAGTCACTTGCCAAGCATCTGAATTGTCATTACATGACTAGGGGGGATGCTGCAAAGGGGTCGTACACGTGAAAAACGATCATCACTCACTTTTTCCCAGTGCCGTTGTAACTTTGAACGGTCACTAAACAAATAGTTGCTTATTCAGGACTACCTGTAATATACCGACTTTGTTTTGTCTGGAGAGCCATCGGAGGGTGAAGGACTATAGATAGTCCTCAACTTACAAATTCCCCAACCTCTTTTTTTAAAAGCCTCCAGGGCTGGAGCATCCACAACTTCTGGAGGCAAGTCGTTCCAATGATTATTTGCTCTCAGTGATAGGAAGTTTCTCCTTAGTTCTAGGTTGCTTCTCTCCCCTTGATGCGTTTCCATCCGTTCCTTCTTGTCCTGCCTTCAGGTGCTTTGGGGAATAGGTTGACCCCCCCCTCTTCTTTGTGGCAGCCCCTGAGATATTGGAAGACTGCTATCATGTCTCCCCTAGTCCTTCTTTTCATTAAACTAGACATAAGCACTTCCTGTAATTGCTCTTCATATGTTTTAGCCTCCAGCCCCTCAATCATCCTTGTTGCTCTTCTCTTGTAAGGGCCATAGAAATAGCAATAGCACTTGGACCTATAGAGATAGACCTCGATTTATGACCACAGTTGAGCCCAAAATGTATGTTGTTAAGTGAGGCATCTGTTAAGTGAGTTTTGCCCCATTTTACAACTTTTCTTGCCACATTGGTTAAGGCAGGGGTCAGCAACCTGAAACAGTGAAAGAGCCACTCGGAACCAGTTCCCTCACAAAAGGAGAAACTGGGAGCCGCAAACAAACACATGCGCAGTGGAGGCAAGGAGAGATGTGCACCTACCCTGCATATTTGAATTGATTGGTTGAAATTTTTTAGTTCCACTTTTTTTTTTGGGACTGCACATGGCAGAGGACTGGGAGCCGCAGGAGATGGCTGAAAGAGCCGCATGCGGCTCCAGAGCCGCGGGTTGCAGACCTTTGGGTTAAGGGAATCAGTGTAGTGGTTAAAGTAGTAACACGGTTATTAAGGCAATCTGGCTTCCCCCATGGTCTTTGCTTGCCAGAAGGTCGCAAAAGGGAATCACGTGACCCCGGGACCCTGCAACCGTCATAAATAGGAACCGGTTGCCAAGCGCTGGAATACAAATCATGTCACCCTGTGGATGCTGCAATGGCCCTACGTGTGAAAAATGCTCGTAAGTTGCTTTTTTCAGTGCTGTTGTAACTTTGAACGGTCACGAAGTGAGCTGTTGTAAGTCGAGGATTACCCTTATTGCTTCATAGTGTTTTACAGCCCTCTCTAAGCAGTTTACAATGTCAGTATCCTTCCCCCAACAATCTGGGTCCTCCTTTTCCCCCCCAACAATCTGGGTCCTCATTTTACTGACCTGGGAAAGACGGAAGGCTGAGTGCACTTATTGTTCCTTACATGTTCTGCATCCAGACATATTCAGAGCTTTTACTGGAAATTCATTTTTATTGGACTGCTTGTAAATATTTACACGATATAACTGGATGGAGTGGTGTACGCTTTCCTTGCATTGTTTGGTTTGGGAAGAAAAAGAAATGAAAACACCAAAGTGTTAAGACAGGGATTGTCAGATCAGGATCTGAGCGAATAACTACACACACACACACACACACACACACACACACACACACAAGAAAAGGAAACGACAACTTATAGGAGATTGTTCTTGGGCGAGTTCCAGGCATCCAGTTTGACTGAATTATGTTATGCTATTAATAAACGGTACAAAGTTATGCATTTCTAAAAAAATGTCTAGGCTTTTTCTGGGCAGAAAAATGCAATGGCAATTTAGGGAAACAAGAGAAGGAACAGGATTCTCTGGGCATCCCCAGAGGTGGGACAGAGATGGGGGTCTTGGAGACAAGCTTCAATTTTTGAGTTAGGTAAACATTTATGCAGTGTGTTCCAAAATTTTGCCTTTTTTAAAAAAAAAGATTTTTATCTTGTTTTTTTCAGACGAACATACCAATGCTCCTTATTCCTCCTTTTCCTACCATAACCCTGTGAAATGGGCTGGGTTGAGAGACAGCAGATGTGCCCAATCCATCCATCATCTATCTATCTATCTATCTGTCTGTCTGTCTGTCTGTCTGTCTGTCTATCTATCTATCTATCTATCTATCTATCTATCTATCTATCTATCTATCTATCTATTGTCTATCTGTCTATCTAATATACTACCCATCTTGTTTGGGGCAGACTCTAAGCACACATGAATATATATAATTATGTAATAAATTTAAATGCATGACAAATTTCAACAGATAGATAAATATGGTCATTGTAAATAATAATAATAATAATAATAATAATAATAATAATAACAATAATAACAATAATAACAATAATAACAATAATAACAATAATAACAATAATAACAATAATAACAATAATAACAATAATAATAATAATAATAATAATAATAATAATAATAATAATAATAATAAGAAGAAGAAGAAGAAGAAGAAGAAGAAGAAGAAGAAGAAGAAGAAGAAGTAGTTGGAAGGGACCTTGGAGGTCATCTAGTCCAACCCCCTGCTCAGGCAGGAAACCCTATACCATTTCAGGCAAATGGCTGTCCAGTCTCTTCTTAAAAACTTCCAGTGTTGGAGCATTCACCGCTTCTGGAGGCAGGTTGTTCCACTGGTTAGTTGTTCTAACTGTCAGGAAGTTTCTCCTTAGTTCCAGGTTGCTTCTCTCCTTGACTAGTTTCCATCCATTGCTTCTTGTCCTGCTTTCAGGTGCTTTGGAGAATAGCTTGACTGCCTCTTCTTTGTGGCGGCCCCTGAGATATTGGAACACTGCTATCATGTCCCCCCTCACCCTTCTCTTCGTTAAACTACACATACCCAATTCCAGCAACCATTCCCTATATGTTTTAGCCTCCTGTCCCCCAATCATCTTTGTTGCTCTTCTCGGTACCCTTTCTAGAGTCTCAACATCTTTTTTACATCGTGGTGACCAAAACTGGATGCAGTATTCCAGGTGTGGCCTTACCAACGAAAGAAAGAAGGAAGGAAGGAAGGAAGGAAGGAAGGAAGGAAGGAAGGAAGGAAGGAAGGAAGGAAAAAGAAAGAAAGAAAGAAAGAAAGAAAGAAAGAAAGAAAGAAAGAAAGAAAGAAAGAAAGAAAGAAAGAAAGAAAGAAAGAAAGAAAGAAACAAAGAAAGAAAGAATTCTGGGGAACTAGATGTAGGACTGACTTTTGAAAACCTCACTGTGCACCATCTGAGGCTGAACTTAACTGCCGAGATTGCTATTGATTTTGTCGTAATGCTCTTGTCTGCTGGGAGGTCTGGACCTTTTTTTTTATGAGCCTCCAAAGGAGGAAAGGCTAAATATGGCAACATGAGACCCTGGCTGGCCTCAGAAGGCCTGTTTGTCTAAGGATAGGGTCATAAAATCCTGGAAGTCTTCTAGTCTAACCCCCTGTCTAAGACAGGAATCTCTTCCCTGGAGGTTTTCAAAACTAGACCGGACAACCTCATTTGACTGTGATGGAAAAATGTCTCCTGCCTGGAGGAGGGGGTTGGACTAGAAGACCTCCAAGGTCCCTTCCAGCGCTTGGACTCTATGTTCTCTGGCCCTTGAAACAGCTTGCTCTTCTGCAGGCAAACACATTCCAAAAATGGTGTGTGGAAACCAGGTGCCTGAAATGCTGCTAATTTTTCTCCTTACCCACTTTTCACTTGGATCTGTGGATGTAAACATAACCAGTGTGTGGATGACGGCCCTTCTGTCTTTGGAGCTGAGTTGGTCAGAGAAGGAGAGCTAACTAACAGTTGCAGGAATTGAGTGTGTCCAGTTTAATGAAGAGAAGGACTAGGGGAGAACATGATAGCAGCCACAAAGAAGAGGGGGGTCCACCTGTTCTCCAAACCACTTGAAGGCAGGGCAAGAAGCAACAGATGGAAACTAATCGAGGAGAGAAGCAACCTGGAACTAAGGAGAAACTTGTTGACAGTGAGACCAATTAACCAGTGGAACAACTTGCCTCCAGAAGTTGTGGGTGCTCCATCACTGGAGGTTTGCAAGAAAAGACTGGACAGCCATTTGTCAGGAATGGGATAGGGTCTACTATTTAAGCAGGGGGTTGGACTAGAAGACCTTCAAGGTCCCTTCCAACTCTGATATTCAGCTATTTAATTAGTGGAACGAGTTATAGGTGCTCCATCAGTGGAAATTTTCAGGAAGAGATTGGACAGCCATTTGTCCGGAATGGTATAGACACTTCTGCTCGAGCAAGGGGTTGGACTAGATGACCTCCAAAATCCCAACTCTGTCATTCTGTAACTTCTCCCAGCCAGTCCAAAAGAAAAACGTCTGGAGTCCTTAACCCCTCTTCCATTGGATTTAACCCCGGCATTTCATTCTCGGGCAGTTTCCAACATGGGCCAAGAGGATTCCACCAATGTCAGCCACTGTAAACAACTCAGGGGAATAAATAAAATGCGACTTTGTGCTCAAATAATGGATAAAAGCAGCCATTAACTAAGCTGGTGACCTGAAACCAACCACCGACCCAGCCGAGCACTAGAGCATTGTGAAGCAACCGAAAGTTGTAATAAATGACATTTTTAGGATTAACAACCGAAAGACCAGCTGCCCAGTTCGACCAGTACAGAACAGCTTCCATGCATTTTCTGGGCCGTTTCCAAAAAGCTTACTGGGGTTGGGTTGCAGATCCATCAAGTGGCTCCAGGCCTGAGCAGGCTTCACCCAGGAGTTAACTTGGTGTGGTGCGGTTGTGCTGTGCCACTTTATCACTTTTGACCTGTTTTTATTGATTGTGAGCCTCTGCGCTTGGCTGGGCTCTGTGTACAGGAAATCCTCGAGTTACAAATATATGTTTAGTGAGCGTTCAAAGTTAACAACGACAATGGAAAAAATGGACTTGCGATCGTAACACTTGCAACCGTTGCCACATTCCCAAAGTGAGGTGATCAAAATTGGAGGCACTTGGCAACTTGGTTTGTAGGGGGTTGTGGTGTCTCGCAGTCACATGATCACCATTTGTGACTTCCACAACTGGCTTCCAACAGACAAAGTTGACGGCAGAGCCTGGATTCGTTTAAAGATGGTGTGATGGACTTCACTGCAGTGATTTGTTTAACAACTTTGGCAAAAATGGTTGTGAAATTGGGCACTATTCACTGAACAGCTGTCTTGATTAAACCAGAGAAACCCAGGTCCCAATTGTGGCTGTAAGTTGAGGACTGCCTGTAACGTCTGCATCCTTCTAAGAAACGTCTCACAGCAGGAGAAACTAGGGACAATAGTAGAGGTGAATCCTCGACTTGCAACAGTTTGTTTATTGACCGTTCAAAGTTAAAAAATGACTTATGACCAGTTTTCACACTTATGACCGTTGTAGCATGCCTGTGGTCACGTGATCAAAATTTGGAGGCTTGGCAACTGGCTGCAGGGATCATGGGGTCACAGGATCCCTTTTTGTGACCTTCTGACAAGCAAACTCAATGGGGAAGTTGGATTCACTTAACAACAATCTGATTAATTTAACAACTGCAGCAATTCCCTCAACATCTGGGGGAAGACTCAACATTTGGGGCAAGACTCACTTAACAAATGTTTCACCTAGCAACAGAAATTTTGGGCTCAACTGTGGTCATAAGCCGAGGACTACCTGTATTTAGTGCAGGGGTCTTCAAACTTGGCCCTTTTATGACCTGTGGACTTCAACTCCCAGAATTCCTCAGCCAGGCATGCTGGCTGAGGAATTCTGGGAGTTGAAGTCCACAAGTCATAAAAGGGCCACGTTTGAAGACCCCTGATTTAGTGGGTCAGATCCTGCTAGCAGTCCTCGGTATGCGATCTGGATGGACGGACATCTTGGCCGAATGCCAAAATCTCTGGTTACAGCTCCCCGGCACATTTTGTCCCAGCTTCCCCATCTGCCCTCTCCACATGTCTTGGACCACAATGTACATCATCCCCAGCCATCAGTAATATGGGCTTGTTAGCAGGGGGATGACCAGCCTTCGGTGCTAAGTGTAGCAGACCACCCCTCATCCAAGCAGAACCATCCGCAGAGGCATTTCAGTGAGAATTCCTGCGCCAAGCGGAGGGTTGGTGTGGATGACCTCAAGGATCCATTCCAGGGGGAGTTTTCTAGGCACGGCTGGAAGGGCCAGAGAGGAGAGCTGAGGAAGCCAGTGGAGCTGTGCCATTTAGGGACTCCCTTCGCCATTGCCACGAGAGATTTGCACACTGCAAAATATCCACTGTGCCTCTCGGCTTGCAGGGGCCTGCCGCTTGTTGTGAAGAGCAGGGCTTCTGGGTGGCACCTGACTCTGCCTTACTCGCCCACGAGTGGCCCAGACCACTCCCCTCCTGTGGTCCCCACAGCTTCGCCTGCTCCACCCGTGTGCCTTGCCAGTGCCCAGAAACCCAAAGTTGCTGGCTGCGGTGCCGCTGGTGAACAGGCAGGGAAGGGAGGCTGCGCCGCGGTGGATGGCCTTGTCTGAGCATTTATTGAACTCTTTCCCGGCATGACAAAGGCTTCCTTGTCTCCTCCGTCAGCAAGCGGATCCCTGCCGTCCTGGGGATGCCGTGAACCTTCCAATCCCACTGGCAAGGCGGGTGAGTATGGGGAGCTGTTGGCAAAGTCCAGCCAAGGGTTAGATTGCTGGGTTGTCGGGGGAGGAGGTTGTCTTCAAAACAATGCACCGGAGCAGTGGGGTACATGCTGTGTTCAGTGCAAGGAACTCTGGGCTGTTGAACAGTTTTCTCCAAATTGCTCAGCGTGAGTCTCCCTGCACATGCTTTGGGTGGCAGAGCTAAAAGTGCAGGCAAATGGATGTTGGTGTTTGCAGGAATGGTTGCAGGCTGTTGGCGTGTGTGTGTGTGTGTGTGCATCTAGATTCCTCTGCCGTTTAAGGTCTTTAAGTTGTCGTTCGAAATCCATGCAATCTCCAGTTCGAGCTGTTTAAAGAGGTGTGCAGTCTCCAAGAATTGCCTGATCCAGGGGGTGAAGCAGCCACCCCCCGTGTCTGCAACTGTAGGGTGGGGTCAGCTCTGTCCAAGTTCTGAGTGCACGCTAGTCAAGAGAGGGGTCCTTTGGTCTCGTTCCCCCCCCCGCCCCCACCTTTTGGATGCCTCTGCTTTGATTGCTCTGCTTTTACTCACCCAAACGGGATGAGAAGTATCCATGCACAAGAGACTGGCTGTTTGGCTGATGCATGCAAAGATGCGGGGGCGGATGGGTGACTTTCTCTAGCAAACACAGAGCATGAGCAATCAGCAGCTGACAGACCTAGGAGACCTCACCCAGCCTGGTCTGCAAAGGTTGTGTGAAGATAGGGAAGGCTGGATCCAGCCAGGCTGTCTCCCTTGGCTCTCAAAATAACAGAATACGACTTCTAGTCCAACCCTCTGCTTAAGCAAGAAACCCTATACTATTCCAGACAAATGATTGTCCAGTCTCTTCTTAAAAACCTCTAGTGATGGAGCACTGGAGGCAAACCATTCCACTGATTGTCAGGAAATTTCTCCTTAGTTCTTCTGTGTTGCTTCTCTCCTGGGTTAGTTTCCATCTGTTACTTCTTGCCCTGCCTTCAGGTGCTTTGGAGAATAGGTTGATCCCTCCTCTCTTTGGCAGCCCCTCAAACCTTAGACGCAGTGGCTCAGTGGGTTAGGATGCTGAGCTTGTCGATCAGAAGGTCAGCAGTTTGGCGGGTCAAATCCCGAGTGCCGCGTAACAGAGTTGAGCGGCTGTTACTCGTCCCAGCTTCTGCCAACCTAGCAGTTCGAAAGCACGTAAAAATGCAAGTAGAAAAATAGGGACCACTACGGTGGGAAGGTAACAGTGTTCTGTGCGCCTTTGGCGTCTAGTCATGCCGGCCACATGACCACGGAGACGTCCTCGGACAAGCGCTGGCTCTTCAGCTTTGAAACAGAGATGAGCACCGGCCCCTAGAGTCGGAAACGACTAGCACACATGTGTGGGGGAAACTTTACCTTTACCTTTATTTTAATAAAGAGAAGGACTAGGGGTGACATGATAGCAATCTTCCAATATTTGGGGGGTTGCCACAAAGAAGGGGGGGTGTCAACCTATTCTCCAAAGCACCTGAAGGCAAGACAAGAAACAATGGATGGAAGCTAATCAAGGAGAAAACCAGCCTAGAAAGAAGGAGAAATTTCCTAACAGTGAGAACAATTAAATCAGTGGGCAACTTACCTCCTGAAGTTGTCACTGGAAGTTTTTAAGAAGAGACTGGACAGCCATTTGTCTGAAATGTTATAGGGTGTCCTGTCTGAGCAGGAGGTTGGACTAGATGACCTCCAAGGTCCCTTCCAACTCTGTTATTCTGTGATTCCGATCTGTGGTGTACTTTTCTCCTAGTTTTCTGTTTACCACTTCATATGCTAAGTGGAGAGATGTAAATAAGGACACTACGTCCAAGGAAACCGTGATCTCTGTCGGCTCCCCCAGCACCCTCTCTTTGCTCAGCCAGGCTGCCTTGGGGCACCTGTTGGCGGGTGCAGTGAGGCCACAGGCAGCATGGCATCATGTACCCGATGACACCACGCTGCACCCGTCATCCTTTTGACATCATCGTGGCTGCTAGGAGACACATCCACAGCCTGCCTTTCTCTTAATTTTAAAAGAAGCCAGTAATGACAGCCTGAAACAGAAGACTGGCACGTTTATAGGACATTAAGTCTTTAATTGCACCGCTGTTTTGTCTGCAATTAATTAAACTATTATCCGAGTGGTGCTCTTCCTCTCTGTCGCTCCTAGGAAAAAGAGGCGATAAGTTGTTTTTAGACTTGAGGCAGGGTCTAGAGGCAAGGACCTTTGGCTACTCCTCAAAGAGACCCTCGTGATGGTGGCCTTTAACCTGCTCTGCCGTTTGCCTTCCCAAGTGCTGAAAAGGGACTTCCCTCGTCAACCTCAATTAAGGATACACGAAGCAGCTTCTGCTGCTGGGAGGGGCAGGGGAAGAGTGACCTCATCCAGCAATGCATGGTGTTAATGCAGCCTGGGGGCGTGGAGGTTGGGCAGCTGGAGCCCCAGAGCTTCTGGGAGTGGAGAAAGCCAGCTGAAAAGCACCTGCTGTGTCTCTCCCTCTCTTGCCTGGGTCTTTAAACAGAGACAGAGGGAACAAGAAGATGCAGCCTCTTAATTGTTGGTTAAAACAGCAATCAGCCCGAGAAGAACTGCTCTCTAAACGTGGAGGTTCTACTTAAGCCATCGTGGCTTAATGTGGGTCTGTTTTTTTCCCCTCTCCCATGCATCCCTCCTCTTTGATGGTGCTCTCTGGTCATGGGCATCTCTCTGCCAGCCAATGACAGTACCTGATTATGAGAGGGTCTCATTTGGTCTTCTCAGTATAACAGAAGAGTATAACAGAATAACAGAGTTAGAAGGGACCTTGGAGGTCTTCTAGTCCAACCCCCTGCTCAAGCAGGAGACCCTATACCATTTCAGACAAATGCTTGTCCAGTCTCTTCTTAAAAACCTCCAGTGATGGAGCACCCACAACTTCGGGAGGCAAGCAGTTCCACTGGTTAGTTGGAGCAACTGTCAGGAAATTTCTCCTTAATTCTAGGTGCTTTGGAGAACAGGTTGGCCCCCTCTTCTTTGGGGCAGCCCCTCAACTGTTGGAAGATTGCTATCATGTCACTCCTAGTCCTTCTTTTCATTTAACTAAATATAGCCAAGTCCAGGTCTGTTCTTTCTATGTTTTAGCCTCTAGTCAAGCTGTTCTCCAGAGCACCTGAGAGCAGGACAAGAAGCAACGGATGGAAACTAGTCAAGGAGAGAAGCAACCTAGAACTAAGGAGAAACTTCCTGACAGTGAGAACAATTAACCAGTGGAACAACCTGCCTCCAAAAGTGGTGAATGCTCCAACACTGGAAGTTTTTAAGAAGAGACTGGACAGCCATTTGCCTGAAATGGTATAGGGTTTCCTGCCTGAGCAGGGGGTTGGACTAGATGACCTCCAAGGTCCCTTCCAACTTTATATTATTATTATTATTATTATTATTATTATTATTATTATTATTATTATTATTATTATTATTATTATTGTTATTATTATTATCATTATCATTATCAATAATAATAATAATAATAATAATAATAATAATAATAATAATAATAATAATAATAATAATTCTCTCTTCCTCTGAAGGGGCCCTAACCCTAACTGGCTCAGGTGGCTTGGCTGGTGGGCTCATATTACAAGCCCAGCCTGCCTTCGAACTCAGAGCTGGCTGAGTTCTCTGTGCTGGGTTGGGGTTAGGATGGAGGGTGCAGAAGTCCCTGAGAAGGAGATAAGAACCACAGTGCCTGCCTTGCCTGATGCAGAACGTAGCTTTCATTTTTCAATAGCTGCCTTAGGAGATTGGCAGTTGTTAAGCGGATAATGCTCTGAGATTAACCACAATCTGATAATGCCCTGCGATTAGCCACGATGGCTTGCTTCAGAAAAGAAACTTGAGGTATCCCTGGAGGAACTGGCCTTTCATTGCTTAGAAACGGATGATGTTAATTGAGGAGGGGGACCTCAGCCATTCTCTTTCCTGAAGTGGCAATGACACTCTGCCAGACCCCTCTGCCCCCCCACCTTCACAGTTGCAAGAGGCTTCTGCATATGCTTTAAAACCTCTTCTTGGGCTGCCAGAGTTGGTTCGATCCTGTTCTGTACCAGCCTGCTACCAGCCTGCAGAAAAGGCAGGGACAACCCCTTTTACAAGAAGGCAAGAGGCTGGAATTACGCCTGCCAAATTTATTGCTACAAAAACAAATAGAACAAGACACGAACCAAGAAACAGGAGCTTTTCAAGCGGTTGCCTTCAGCAAACCAACCCTCCCACGCATTCCCCCTTAAATACAGTTCAGGGCGTGGCTTCTCTCTGCCTCCTTCCGAGGAGCCACCTTTGCCTTCCTCTGTTTACTCCTGATTGACTGCCTCCTGCGTCAGGCGTCCTTGAACAGGGCCAGCTGTGGGTCATCTTCATCCGCTGTCAGGCTCACACAGCTGGGTCTGCGTCGTGACCAGATGAGAGGGGCCTGGCTGAGGGCTCTCATCAAGCTGTCCAATCCCCTCAGCAAGCTCTTCAACACCCCCCTCCTCCTCCTCCTCTGAGTCGTCCGACCCAACTGCCGAACCCACAGGCTGACCCTGAATCACAACAGATCCACTCAAAGGATGCCAAGGAGGTGGATGGCACCTGTCTCCTGCAGGCTGATTCCAGACTGGGAGGGGACCCAGGCAAGTGAGGAGACCACCTTCCTTCCCCGTCTTGTTCCCCAAAAACGAGTCCTAGCCTGGCGCCAAAGCCAATCAAGACCAGCAGACACAAGGAACGGTATTTTCAGCTTCTCTTAATGGAGAACTCCAGGAACAGGGTCTCAGCAGCTAAAAGAACCAAGACCCTGTAGAACAGGGGTGTCAAACTGCCGGCCCGTGGCCCGGATACGTCACAGTGAAACTGTGCCCACCCCATTGCCGGCAATGGGGGGGGGGGAAAATCGCGATACGTCGCGACACGTCAAGTGATGTTGCGAGTTTGACACCCCTGCTTTAGAACAATGCACAAATGCAAATTTTGTACCGCTGTGATTGAGGAAGTCAACACCCTAAGAATCACTCATTGGTTCCTTGTTTGGTTACATGTTTCTTTGGATTGGTTTCTTCTAGGCCAGGAGTCTTCAAACGTGGCCCTTTTATGACTTGTGGACTTCAACTCCCAGAATTCCTCAGCCAGCGTGACTGGCTGAGGAATTCTGGGAGTTGAAGTCCACAAGTCATAAAAGGGCCACGTTTGAAGACCCCTCTTCTAGGTACTTCACCCTCCTTCATACATCGCATGTTTATGCTATAAGGTTTCTTATCAAAAAGGGGTGTGTAATTTACTATTATAATCAGCTAAAGGTTACCAAAGTGTGTGTGTGTGTGTGTGTGTGTGTGTGTGTATTTACATATTTATGACACTGGAACTGTCATAAATATGAACCACTTGCCAAGCGCCTGAATTTTCATCACGTGACCGTGGGGATGCTGCAATGGTCATAACTGTGAAAAATGGTAATAAGTCACTTTTTTCAGTGGCGTTGTAACTTTGAATAGTCACTAAATGAATAGAATTAGAATAATAAGGTTGGAAGGGATCCTGTAGGTCATCTAGCCCAACCCCCTGCCCAAGCAGGAGACACTACATCATTTTTGACAGATGGTAATCCAGTCTCTTCTTGAAAGCTTCTGGTGATGAAGCTCCCACAACATCTGGAGGCAACGTCTGTGCCATGGCTTGATTGTTCTCACTGTCAGAAAATTTCTCCTTATTTCCAGGCTGAATCTCTCCTTGATCAGTTTCCATCCCTTATTCCTTGTCTGGCCTTCAGGTGCTTTGGAAAACAGGTTGACCCCCTCCTCTCTGTGACAGCCCCTCAAATATTGGAAGGCTGCTGTCATGTCTCCCCTGTTCCTTGTCTTCACTAGACTAGCCATGCCCAGTCCCTTAATCATCTTTGTTGCTCTTCTCTGCGCTTTTTCTAGATATCAACATCTTTTTTTATAGTGTGGTGACCAAACCTGGTTGCAGTATTCTAGGTGTGGTCTTACTGAGGCTTTATAGAGTGGTATTTGTACCTGATGTGATCTTGATTGAATCCCTCTGTTAATACAGCTTAGGATTGCATTGGCTTTTTTGGCTGCCGCCCCACACTGTTGGCTCATATTTAATTGATCGTCCACTGAGACTCCAAGATCCCTCTCACCGTTACTGCTATTAAGCCTGGTTTCACCCAGTCTATATGTGTACTTTGGGTTTTTCTTGCCTAAGTGTAAGACTTTACTTTTCTCTACACTGAATTTCATTTTGTTTGATAGGGCCCAGGGTTCAAGTCTGTCAAGGTCCATCTGGATCTTGAGCCTATCATCAAGGGCTTTGGCTATTCCTGCCGGCTTAGTATCATCTGCAAATTTGATGAGTTCCCCTTCCATTCCCTCCTCCAGGTCGTTTATAATTGTAAGTTGAGGACTACCTGTGTCATCCAAGAACGAGCACCAAGCTCCTTATTGCAGGAAAGCTAAGAAAACGTTAGAGAAGGTTTACGGTGACTGCTGGGTGTGAAACCTGAGCTCCATTGATAGTGATAGATGATAGCAGCTTTCTAATATTTGAGGGGCAGCCTCAGAGAAGAGGTGGGTTTCAACCTATTCTCCAAGGCACCTGAAGAAGGCAGGACAAGAGGCAACAGATGGAAATGAATCAAGAAGAGAAGCAACCTGGAACCCAGGAGAAACTTCCTGACAGTGAGAACAATTAACCAGTGGAATGACTTGCCTCCAGAAGTTGTGGGTGCTCCAGCACTGGAGGTTTTTAAGAAGAGACTGGACAGCCATTTGTCTGACGTAGGGTAGGGGATTCCTACTTGAGCAGGGGGTTGGACTAGAAGACCTCCAAGGTCCCTTCCAATCCTGTAATTCTGTTACTCTGTTAATGAACCAGTGAAACAGCTTCCCTCCTGAAGTTGTGGGTGCTCCAGCACTGGAGGTTTTAAAGAAGAGACTGGACAGCCATTTGTCTGACGTGGGGTAGGGGATTCCTGCTTGAGCAGCGGGTTGGACTAGAAGACCTCCAAGGTCCCTTCTGATCCTGTTATTCGGTTACTCTGTTAATGAACCAGTGAAACAGCTTCCCTCCTGAAGTTGTGGGTGCTCCAGCACTGGAGGTTTTAAAGAAGAGACTGGACAGCCACATGTCTGACGTGGGGTAGGGATTCCTGCTTGAGCAGGGGGTTGGACTAGAAGACCTCCAAGGTCCCTTCCGATCCTGTTATTCTGTTACTCTGTTAATGAACCAGTGAAACAGCTTCCCTCCAGAAGTTGTGGGTGCTCCAGCACTGGAGGTTTTTAAGAAGAGACTGGACAGCCATTTGTCTGACGTGGGGTAGGGGATTCCTGCTTGAGCAGCGGGTTGGACTAGAAGACCTCCAAGGTCCCTTCTGATCCTGTTATTCGGTTACTCTGTTAATGAACCAGTGAAACAGCTTCCCTCCTGAAGTTGTGGGTGCTCCAGCACTGGAGGTTTTAAAGAAGAGACTGGACAGCCACATGTCTGACGTGGGGTAGGGATTCCTGCTTGAGCAGGGGGTTGGACTAGAAGACCTCCAAGGTCCCTTCCGATCCTGTTATTCTGTTACTCTGTTAATGAACCAGTGAAACAGCTTCCCTCCAGAAGTTGTGGGTGCTCCAGCACTGGAGGTTTTAAAGAAGAGACTGGACAGCCACATGTCTGACGTGGGGTAGGGATTCCTGCTTGAGCAGGGGGTTGGACTAGAAGACCTCCAAGGTCCCTTCCGATCCTGTTATTCTGTTACTCTGTTAATGAACCAGTGAAACAGCTTCCCTCCAGAAGTTGTGGGTGCTCCAGCACTGGAGGTTTTAAAGAAGAGACTGGACAGCCATTTGTCTGACGTGGGGTAGGGGATTCCTGCTTGAGCAGGGGGTTGGACTAGAAGACCTCCAAGGTCCCTCCCAGTTATTCTCTTCTGTTCTGAAATTGAGAATGCAATTACAGCAGTCTTTCCCCCCCCCACACCTACTCTTCAAAAAGGGCTAGAAATGATTGTCTCTTGGGTAGGCATGGCTGTTTAATGAGTGTCCTCGTGCCCTGGCTGACATGCCCCCGGCTTGCAGGAAGGCCAATTACTGTGGGCCTCAGGCCTGTGGCTTTTGGAAAAGCCGCTTGGAATGAAAGGGAAATATTTGACACGACCGCTCTGGTTGGTGAAGCTGAAATGGATCAATCGACTTCTTTGATCGGAGAAAAGACAACGATCTACATTTATTGGTGACCGGGAGGCTCTGAATGGACTTTGTGCAAAAATGGGGTGGGGGTAGGGGAAATGACCTTATGATTTACAGTTTTGATCATTAATTTTCTATAAATTGTAGAAGGAAGAATAATGGGGCCTAACTTTAGCGAGAGAGGTCAGATATATATATATATTTATCTTGCTGTGAAGAATAGCAGAAACCACTTCTTTCCATCTTTTTGCCCTTTGTCCTATTTTTCTTCAACTTTTATTTTCTTCTCCTTTTTTTCCCTCCTTTTTCATGGATTGCTTTCTCCCGTTTACTCCTTCCTTTGCCTTCCTTTGCCTTAGCTTTTACAGTCTCGTTTAGAAGTTTTCCTGAAGGTGATACACCAAAGCAAGGAATGAATCACACAAAAAAAATCATTTTTGTCTGAGCTTTGCTGTCGGGGGAAAAAAAATAAAATAAAATCAGGGGTGCCTTTTCTTGCATTCTGGAAAAGGTTGGTGCATAGCAGGTGTGTTTGATCTCGCAACTAGCTGTAATGAAATAAATAGCTTCTTAATTAGAGCCACTAAGCAGGAACGTAAGGAAACGGTGCTTTTCTTGACTAGATTTCACCTGCCTTGAACTCTTTGGAGTCCTCTTCCACTTGCAGGCTTGAAATGCGTTTCTTTTTTCATTTACATTTTTGGTAAAGCATTCCAAATCATAAACATTATTTTTTTTCCAGCCCTGGGCGTGTGGGAGAGTGTTCCTTTGCACAGGTACCTTACTCATGGTCACTCATGTGCTCTACACGGGGCTGCCCTTGAAAAGCATCCGGAGCCTCCAGTCTGTGCAAAATCATAATCATAATAGTAAAGTTGGAAGGGACCTTGGAGGTCATCTAGTCCAACCTTGGAGGTCATCTAGTCCTGCTCAGGCAGGAAACCCTATACCAGGGGTTTTCAAACTTGGCCCTTTTATGACTTGTGGACTTCAACTCCCAGAATTCCTCAGCCAGGCATGCTGGCTGAGGAATTCTGGGAGTTGAAGTCTACAAGTCATAAAAGGGCCAAGTTTGAAGACTCCTGCCCTATACCATTTCAGACAAATGGCTGTCCAGTCTCTTCTTAAAAACTTCCAGTGATGGAGCATTCACAGCTTCTGGAGGTAGGGTTAATTGCTTCTCTCCTTGATTAGTTTCTATCCGTTGCTGGTTTTGCTGGCCCGCACGGTTTTCTGCAGACGCAGGTGTGCACATGGGTCTTCGCTCCTGCGGGAGCTGCATTGGTTGCCGATCTGCTTCCGGGTGCAATTCAAGAGGCTGGTTGATCCTGGCTTGGGAGCAGGTTGTCTGAAGGACCATCTCTTGCCGGTCACATCCACCCGACCCACCAGAGCAAGGAGGCAAGGAATGTTGCGGGTCCCATTCCCTAAGGAAATGCATCTGGCGGGACCCTGAAAAAGGGCCTCCTCCGTGGTGGCCCCCTCCCTCTGGAACATCATCCCTCTGGAAATTAGACTCCCCCCCCACTCTGACCCTCTTTCTGAAAACGTGGTTCTGCCAGCGGATGGAGCCCATTAAATGGCTGGCACGAGTGTGTGTTGCCACTGAGAGGGAGAGTGGGGTGTTTTAAGCCGCCTTGAATCGCCTGTGAGTGAGTAGGCAGCTATATAAGTTATCTAAGATAAATAAAATTAAATTAAAAAATGAATACTCCTTGACTTACAACTGTATAACCAGCCACCATTTGAAGTTACAAAGGCACTGAACCAAGGGACTTACAAGCTTTCCTCACACTTACAACTGTTGCAACTCCCCCCCACCCCCGTCATGGGATCAGAATTTGAGCGCTTGGCAACCAACACGTATTTACGACCATTCACAGTTACAACGGTATTGAAAAAGCGTGGCTTACAGCCATTTTTCACACTTCGGACCATTGTATTTATCCCTCGGGTCACACGATCAAAATTCAGATGCTCGGCAACTCCACTCATATTTACGACGGTTGAAATGTCCCAGGGGTCATGTCATCCCCTTTTGCGACCTTCTGGCAAGCAAAGCCAATGGGGAAGCCAGATTCACTTCACAGTCGTGTTATTTAACTTAACAACTGCAGGAATTCAGTTAACAACCGTGGCAAGAAAGAAAGGTCGTAGAATAGGGCAAAACTCACTTAACAGCCGTCTCGCTTAACAATGGAAATTCTGCTTTGAATTGTGGTGGTAAGTCAAGGATGACCTATGAGAACTGCGGTTCATTTACAGACTTCGCCTTTGAAGCTTTGTGTCAATTTGCCAATAACTGACCCTCCCTTTGAAGCTTGTGGGAGTTCCCTCTTTGTTGTCGACCTTTGCACAGAAGGCCCTCTTCCTTCCAGAAGGACTAGAACCTTGGTTTCTTTTAGGAAGTAAGCTAATACCCCTGGCATGCCAAGCCTTACACTAAGTCTAGAGCTTAGCTGGATTCAGATCAAAAGGTTTTTTTAATCCGGTGGTTTTTTTTCTCCTCCAGCTGCTTTACATCCGATCTGAGGGTGAGATCACCCTTCCGGATCTGTAAAACGTAAGGAATTTTTTTTAGGACATTTGTGAGCTGCAGGATGAAGGGTGCAGCCGAGATCAATACAGCTCGACTTACATCCACAACTGAGCTCAACATTTCCATTGCAAAGCAAAACAGGTACTAAGTAAGCTTTGTCCCATTTTGTGACCTTTCTTGCCACAGTTGCTAAGTGAACCCTTGTAGTTGTTAAATGAACAACGCAGTTGTTAAACAGATCGGGCTTCCCCACTGACTTTGCTTATAGGAAGATCTCAAGAGGGGATCACGGGACACCCCCAGACACTCCAACCAACCGGCATAAATACATGCATGCAAATTTTGATCACCTGACACACAAACAGTCATGTCGCTTTTTTTTGGTCACTAGACAAATCACTGTAAGTCGAGGACTATCTGCAGTGCAAAAAACAGATTCACACACAGCTCTTGCAGACACTCAGAAGGGCTCTTCCCAGAGGACACCCCCCCGTAATATTATGTAACGTAGCCCCTCCTTCCGTTATGTATTCAAGATAAGGTAAAGGTAAAGCTTCCCCTGCACATGCGTGCTAGTCGTTTCCAACTCTAGGGGCCGGTGCTCATCTCCGTTTCAAAGCCGAAGAGCCAGCGCTTGTCCGAGGACGTCTCCGTGGTCATGTGGCCGGCATGACTAGACGCCAAAGGCGCACGGAACGCTGTTACCTTCCCACCGGAGTGGTCCCTATTTTTCTACTTGCATTTTTACGTGCTTTCGAACTGCTAGGTTGGCAGAAGCTGGGACGAGTAACAGGCGCTCACTCTGCTATGCAGCACTCGGGATTCGACCCACCAAACTGCCAACCTTCTGATCGACAAGCTCAGCGTCCTAACCCACTGAGCCACCGTGTCCCTTTTTATGTATTCAAGATAGACAGTGGTTAATATTTATATGTTACTTATATGTAAGGGTGCAGGTTGTGTGCTATATGTTGTGTATATAGTATGTTTTAAAGGCGTGTTATGTACGCGGACACTTTGAGAGCGAGCAGCTAAGTTTCATTTTTAATGTGTGCCATTGTGCCCACAGTAAAAAAAAATGACAATAAAGGTTATCTATCCATCTAATAAGCGAGGCAAGATCAAAAAGCACATGCTTTCATTCCCTTATATTGATTTGATTTGAATTGCATTGCATTAAAATCAAATCTGATTCATATGCCCACTCTCTGATCGTGAATTTAATGTATGTCCGCAGAGTAACCTGATAGCAGCTTTTGAAGGTTGCTAAGGAATGTGAGCAGTCTTGTGGTCTAAAATGTTTTTTAGAAAAGTGTTCTCAAACTTGGTGGCTTTAAGAGGTGTGGACTTCAACTGCCAGAATTCCCCAGCCAGCAAAGTTTGGGAAATACAGTTTTAGACCTTCCTAGTTATGCAAAACGTTGCCTTTCCATACTCTCTTGATCTGCTCTAAGCTCTTCAGATATTCTTTGCACAGTCCTGAAGATGGGGGGGTCACTTTGGGATGAGGCCTCCCCAAGTCTTCCAGTCATAAGACCTGCAGCTCCAAAGGGTCTATCCCAGCCTCAAAACCTTCATCCTGTTTCATCTCTCCTCATTTAACTCACCTGTTGGAGGCATTTTGATCTGGGCTGCTTTAAGCTTTGGTCTTTCCCCACCTCCTCCCCTCCCCCCAGGGTTTCCTCAGCATTCCGATCCAGAAAACCGCAGCTACAGGTAATCCTTCTTTTGCAACACTTCACTTAAGTGGCTGAAGTTACAACAGCACTGGGGAAAAAAGTGACTTATGCCCATTTTTCACACTTACCACCGTTGCAGCATCCTCTGGGTCACATGCTCAAAATTCCGGCGCTTGGCAACCGGTTCATATTGATGAGGATTGCAATGTCCCCGGGATCACGAGATTCCCCTTTTGTGACCTTCTGACAAGCAACATCAGGGAGGAAGCCAGATCCACGTAGCAACCGTGTTACTAAACTCACCACCTGCAGTGATTCACTTAACCACTGTGGCAAGAAAGGTCATAAAACCGTTCAAGGTGCTGACAATGACATACAAAGCCCGACATGGCATGGGTCCGGACTACCTGCGGGAGCACCTTCTGCCAATGTCAGCACCCCACCGTCCTGTGCGCTCCCACAGAGAGGGCCTCCTCAGGGTGCCACCGCTCAAGGAATGTCGGCTGGTGGCGCCCAGGGGGAGGGCCTTCTCTGTGGGTGCGCCAGCCCTCTGGAACAGCTTGCCAACCGAAATCCGGATGGCCCCCGACCTCCGCACCTTCCGGCGCGACTTAAAAACTCACCTGTTCCAGCAGTCCGGCCTGGCCTGATAGCTCTAATTGGGGTCCCAGTTTGTTTTGACTATTGTTTTTCAGTATTGTTTCATTATGTTTACCTACCTTACTCTGTACACCGCCCCGAGTCCCTCGGGAGAAGGGCGGTTTATAAAAACAAACAAACAAATAAATAAATAAATAAATAAATAAATAAATAAATAAATAAATAAATAAAACGGAGCAAAATTCACTTAACAACCATCTCACTTTTAGCAACAGAAATTTTGGACACGTGGTCGTAAGTCGAGGACTATCTGTATTCTTTGATGGTGATCACCCTCCCCCACCCCACCCTCAGTTCCCTGCACCAAAGGTGGACCGTTTCTCCATTTTAAATTTACTCTGAATCTACTTTGAAAGGAAGAGATTGGGAACAATCGCACCATTGAATGAATGCACATGCGAGGTTAGAAATAGTTTTAAATGCTTGAGAGAAAACAGAAGGATTGGCAACCACGCTGGTGAACCTGAGTCAGCTTTTTAGTTGTTGGCAAGCGGTCCTTTCTTTGGACACCTCGAAGAGGCCTGGCATTCGTAGCGCTGCTAACGGTTAGTGTTACAGTTACAGTCAATCAAGAAACAGAATGGTGAGGAAAAGCAGTAGGTGGCCGGGATTAAAATTAGTTGTCAAAGTCTCAACCTTTCAGAGGAGCTGAAATTTAAAGAATAATACCATAACAAAGGTGGTGGGGACCTTGGAGGTCTTCTAGTCTTTTAGTCTAGCTTAAGACCCTATAGCAGGGGTCCTCAGCCACCAGTCCATGGACCAGTACCAGGCTGCAGCATTCCAGCAATTGGTCCACACAAACAAGCAAAACCCAATCTGCGGGATGCAGGCAGCTCACAGAACCATGCACTCTCCATGGAACCAGTCCCTGGTGCCCAAAAGGTTGGGGACCTCTGCCCTAAACCATTTCTAGGCAACGGGTTGTCCAGTCTTTTCTTGAAAACCTCCAGTGATGGAGCACCCACAACTTCTGGATGCATGTCATTCCACTGATTAATTAACAGAATATCAGAGCTGGAAGGGATCTTGGAAGTCCTCCAAACCCTGCCAAGGAGGAAACCCTATACCACTCTGGACAATTGGTTGTCTATTCTTCTCTTCTTGAGAACCTCCAATATTGGAGCACCCACAATTTCTGGAGGCAGCTTCCGTTCCACTGGTTAATTGTTCCTCATTGTCAGGAAATTTCTCCTTAGTTCTAGGTTGATTCTCTCCTTAATTAGTTTCTAATGTTGCTTCTTGTCTTGCTTTCTAGTGCTTTGGGGAATAGTTGATCCCCCTTTTCTTAGTGGCAGCCCCCTCAAATATTGAAATACTCAGGTCACCCCACGTCCTTTTCACTAGACTAAACAAAGTCAAATCCTGCAACCATTTTTCATATGTTTGAGCCTCCAGGCCTCTAATCATCTCTGTTGCTCTTCTCTGCACTCTTCCCAGTGTCTCGACTTCTTTTTTTTTTTTTTATATCGTGGTAAACCACACTGAAGGGACGCGGTGGCTCAGTGGGTTAGGACGCTGAGCTTGTCGATCAGAAGGTCGGCAGTTTGGCGGGTCGAATCCCGAGTGCCGCGTAGCAGAGTGAGCGCCTGTTACTCGTCCCAGCTTCTGCCCACCTAGCAGTTCGAAAGCACGTAAAAAAATGCAAGTAGAAAAATAGGGACCACTACGGTGGGAAGGTAACAGCGTTCCGTGCGCCTTTGGCGTCTAGTCATGCCAGCCACATGACCACGGAGACGTCCTCGGACAAGCGCTGGCTCTTCGGCTTTGAAACGGAGATGAGCACCGGCCCCTAGAGTCGGAAACGACTAGCACACATGTGCGGTGGAACCTTTAAACCACACTGGATGCAATATTCCAAGGGTGGTCTCACCAAGGTACTATAAAGCGCTACAAATATTTCTCATGATCTTGAAATTTGTAAGGCTGGATACAGAAAATGCTTGCATCAATGGAAAGCATGCAATCTCCTCCCGCCCCCCCCCCCACTTCCCATTAAATGTTTCAACCTCTTGGAAAATTGGGCTGCTTTAGGAGCAAAGTTCTGTTCGTGTGCATCTCCACCGATGGGGGAGATGGAGGAGAGGAGAAGGTCAGTGACAAAACATGCATGAGAATACCATCATACATGCATACTTGCATCAGATGCCATGCAACGGAGCTCTGCATGGAGATGTCCCCTCCGTGTGGTTGAAGGACTCGGGACTAATTCTAATAACAGATAGTCCTCGACTTATGACCACAATTGAGTCCAAAATTCCCACTTCTAAGCAAGGCATTTGCTAAGTGCGCTTTGCCCCATTTTGCAAACTTCCCAGCCACCGTTGTTAACTGAATCCCTGCAGTTGTTAAGTAAGTCATAAATTTAAGTAGAGTAGAACTTGAAGTAAAATAACAGTTGGAAAGGACCTTGGAGGTCTTCTAGTCCAACCCCTGCTCAGGTCAAACGGTTGTTAAGTGAATCTGGCTTCCCCATTGACTTTTGTTTGTCAGAAGGTCACGAAAGGGGATCCCATGATCCCAGGGGACTGCAACCGTCATAAACGCAAGCCAGTTGCTATGCATCTGAATTTTGATCATGGGGATACTGCAAACGGTCATTAAGTGTGAAAACCGGTCATAAGTCCCTTTTTTTCAGTGCTGTTGTAAATTTGAACGGTCATTAAGCAAACTGTTGTAAGTCAAGGACTGCCTGTACAGCCCCCACAGCAAGTTTAAATCCTCAGGAAACTCAGGCAGATGGATTTGGGGATAAGGAATGGAAGATGGAGGAGAGATCAAAGAGGAACTGGAGGCTTCCCACATTGGGCTATGCCACATTTTGATGCTGAAACCTCAGTTGACTTCAGAAGTGATAAACTGCAAATTATGGTTCACCAGCAACAAGCTTTGGGTTGATAGAACACGCTAAGCCACAAGTAGACCACCCCCTATTTTGGCTTTGGTTGTGTGTGAGCGGCTGCTGAATAAATTTTTGCAAAACCACCAGGCAGGGCGTGTGGTTACCAGCTCCTTGTTGAGGATGCAGGCAGGAAAGTGGCTTCTATGCCATATTTGAGGATTACTACAAGAAGTCCTCGACTTACGACCACAATTGAGCCCAAAATTTCCATTGCTAAGCAAAACGGTTGTTAAGTAAGCTTTGCTCCATTTCACCGCCTTTCTTGCCACAGTTGTTAAGTGAATCACTGCAGTTGTTAAGTTAGTGACATCTTCGTTAAGCGAACCTGGCTTCCCCCATTGACTTTGCTTGCCAGAAGGTCAGAAAAGGGGATCAGGTGACCCCCGAGACATCGCGACCATCATAAATATGAGTCGGTTGCCAAGCGCCTGGATTTTCATCACGTGACCGTGGAGTCGTAAGTGTGAAAAAACGGTCATAAATCATTTTCCTTTTAGTAAGTTTGAACAGCCACTAAATGAAAGGGTTTAAGTCAAGGACCATTAGCGAGTGTGGAAGGGGTTTGGCCTTGCTGGCGAAATCTTCTGTTATGAAACTGTGGAGATGTTTTCGGGTGAGTAGAGTCCAGTTGTGGCTACTAAGGAGGGCAGGGAGGGATAGTTTCCTGCCATTTTTGAGGGGGGGGGACAAGCTTGTTTTTGTACCTTGGGTGGGAGGTGCTTTTTGTTCCATAAAACTCTTGAATTTCCATCTCAAAGTGAGCTTTCTCTGACAACCAGCTTCCCGTGCAAAGCTGGGTGTTGAGTCAGAAGATCAGAGTTGGAAGGGACCTTGGAGGTCTTCTAGTCCAGCCCGCTGCTCAAGCAGGACATCCTAGTCTGGACAAATGGCCATCCAGCCTCTTCTTAAAAGCCTCCAGTGATGGAGCACCCACAAGTTCTGGAGGCAAGGCAAGTCATGTGACTTTATTTGCCAGTCATCCAGCCGTTGAATCTGTGGGCAGTTGCTCCTAGTGGTACCCTTCGTGGAGAGAAATTGGTGTCTCTGGAACTAGCCCGGGAACTCTTGCATCACAGCAATGCATCCTTTGTGTATTTTGCACAGCAGAAGATATGTGGCAAACACCTGTTCCTGAATGAGTCATTCCAGAAATTGGAGCAGAGGGGCCTGGTCAGTTTGGGAGCCCACCTGATAAAATGACAAACAAGTTATCAAAACTGGATGGACAGCATCTCAGGAGGCTTAAGGAATGCAAAAGCGAAATTGTAGCTGCAAATGAGACAGAGCAGAGTAGACAATATTTCCTAAGAACGGCAACTCTTTCTTTCTTTCTTTCTTTCTTTCTTTCTTTCTTTCTTTCTTTCTTTCTTTCTTTCTTTCTTTCTTTCTTTTTCTTTCCTTCCTTCCTTCCTTCCTTCCTTCTTTCTTTCTTTCTTTCTTTCTTTCTTTCTTTCTTTCTTTCTTTCTTTCTTTCTTTCTTTCTTCTTCCTCTTTCTCCTTCTCTTTATCACTCTTTTTCTCTCTCTCTCTTTCACCCTTTCTGTTACTTTCTTTTTCTTTTTCTCTTTCTCTTTCCCTTTTTATTTCCTCCCTCCCTCTCTCTCTCTCTCTCTCTCTCTCTCTCTCTCTCTCTCTCTCTCTCACACACACACACACACACACACACACACACACACTTTGCCCCCCCTCCAACTCAGCTGCATAGGCAGCAAAGGAAGGAATGGAAGGGGGGGGCAGTTTTAATTCAGTGTCCCTTCCATGCCCAAAGTGGGCATTTGCTGGGTGGATCTCCTTTAGCACTCAGCGCTTTGAGTAATAAGAATGTAATTTGCTTTGAGCCTCGCTTTGCCATTATGTAAGTCTAGCTGTCAGATTGAATGGGGATTTTGAGGGGCTAGATTGACACTGTGCGCCGAATGGCAGTCAAGGGCAGCGAACACCTGGGCTTTATGACAGGGGCTCGAGTTGCACTCCTGTGACCGAAGGGGGTTGGCTGTCTGAAGATGATTTATGGCCTGCATGTGGAGGTTTGGATAGAGCGTGTGTTGGGTGGGAAGTGACAATGAAACTGCAGAATCCTGTTGGGAGGAAGTCCAGGAAATAATTTGGTCTTGCACTTGCTCAGAGAGGTGTCAGTAGGAAATGTAGTTCTTGCGGGAGAGAAACTGTGGAGCTCCTGCTCTGAGTCCCGAGGGATTGGGTGAGATTAGTGGGGGGGGGGAACCACCTCTTGCTGTGAAAAAGCTGCTCCCAGGTTGGCAAGGAGTTTTCCTGTGGCTGGCTGTCTTGTGGAGGTCAGGCTGTTTCGATACTTAATAGAAGAGAATATTTGTAGCTCCAGGTTGAAGTGTGGGGTCCTTGGTGCTTTCTGAGGTTGGTTGTTTTCTTGCAGACGTTTTACTACCAAACCTAAGTCACATCATCAGTGCTACAAAAGAGGGGTTTGCACAGTGGAGAAGAAGAACAAGGGGGGGAGGAGGAGGAGGAGGAGGAGGAGGAGGAGGAGGAGGAGGAGGAGGACTGTGGGGTCCTTGGTGCTCTCTGAGCTGGGTTGTTTTCTTGCAGACATTTCATTAGCCAGATAGGTAACACCATTAGTGCTAGAAGGGAATGGGGTTTGCAGAGAGGAGGAGGAGGAGGAGGAGGAGGAGGAGGAGGAGGAGGAGGAGGAGGAGGAGGAGGAGGAGGAGGAGGAGGACTGTAGGGTCCTTGGGGCTTTCTGAGCTTGGTGCTTTTCTTGCAGACATTTTATTACCCAATTAGGTAACACCATCAGTGCTAGAAGGGAGTGGAATTTGCTCTGAGCAAACTTAATAACTGCAGCGATTGGCTTAACAACCATGGCAAGAAAGGTCATGAGATCGAGTGTGACTCACTTAACAACAGAAATTCTTGTGGTCGTAAATCGAGCACTATCTGTATCTGGGGCTACTTCTGAAATGGGAACCAAATGGAGATCATTTCGTGAAGAGCCTTGCCTTGAGATGGACAGCAGAGGCAGGTGGTCAGTCCTCACTCTGGAATTGTCCGAGAGGCAGTTGGATGGGTGGGAAGTGACAGATGTCCACCTCTCTGGAGATTCTCAACCCTCCAGGTCACATGGTCGTCCCATAGGTGCTTTTTTTTCTCATAGAACGCCCAGAACGGAGTTCCGGCACCTTTTTTGGATGGAACCTTGTAGGGTAGGCAAGGCGGGTTGTAGGACATGTGTGAGTTCCGGCACCTTTTTCTTTTACAAAAAAAGCGCTGGTCATTCCATAGGTGCTTTTTCCAAAAGGCAACTGGACTTTCTTGGGGTGTTTTGTTTTGTTTTGTTTTGTTTTGCTTCTCATCCCAGAAGAAGAAGAACCGAAGAAGCTTCTTGGATGAGAAGCAAAGTGTTTTCAAAGGGAAAAAAAACAAAAACAAAGGATTGCTCAGGTGCAGGGTAAGATGCCCGGTGCCTCGGTTTACCCAGATGTTTTGTGAGCAGTGCTGGTTCTGCAGTAACTCAGTCACATCTGCAAGTATCCTTTTTTTTTCTTCCCCCCCCCCAAGCAGCAAAACCTTCAAACTTCTAATTATGTGTTATTAAGGTAATTTCGGCTTCTAATGCGTCTTGCTCGGTGCGTTCTGCAGAGCTCTCTGGCCCCGGGAACTCCGATCTAGACTTCAGAGGAGAGGCTGCTGCTAAAAACAGCTCTTTCATGTCTAGGAATCAAAGTGGCATTCCTCCCGGGGCAAGTATGGACTGGGGAAGGGCCCCAGGAGGGAAATAGGCAGGCAGACCAAATGAGGTTCCCCTCCTCAAAACCCACCCCCCTCTTTCCCCCCTGAAATAGCCAGAAGAACAGGCTGCCCAGAGCCTCCATCAGTCCGAGGAACCAGGAAGCAAATATCCCTCTTGAAGCTGAGGTTTCCTTGCCTTCAGGATTCCTGAATTTGGACTTTCCATAGTCCGTGATGGAGGACAGATAGTCCTTGACGTATGACCACAACGGAGCCCAAAATTTCTGTTGCCAAGTGAGACAGTAAAACTTGCTCCGTTTTACGACCTTTTTTGTCGCAGCTGTTAAGTGAATCACTGCAGCGGTTAAGTGAGTAGCAGGGTTGCTAAGGGAATCTATTTCCCATGGGCATCTGGCTGGCCACCACCAAAACGGTGGACCTGATGAGACTTGGTCTGATCATCAGGGCTAATTTTCTTACGTTGTTATGAAAGACAGCAGAATAACAGAGTTGGAAGGGACCGTGAAGGTCCTCTAGTCCAACCCCCTGGTCAGGCAGGAAACCCTATACCATTTCAGACAAATGGTTGTCCAATCCAAAGCACCAGAGGGCAGGACAAGAAACAACGGTTGGAAACTGATCAAAGAGAGAAGCAACCTGGAATTAAGGAGAAACTTCCTGACACTGAGGACAATCAACCAGTGGAACAGCTTTGCCTTCAGAAATTGTGGGCGCTCCATCATTGGAGGTTTTTAAAAAGAGGCTGGACAGTCACTTGTCTGAAATGGTGTAGGTTCTCCTTCTTGAGCAGGGGGCTAGACTAGAAGACCTCCAAGGTCCCTTCCAGCTCTATTCTATTCTGTCTCTTCTTGAAAATGTTCAGTGCTGCAGCACCCACAACTTCAGGAGGCAAGTCGTTCCACTGGTTAATTGTTCCAACCGTCAGGAAATTTCTCCTTAGTTCTAGGTTGGTTTTCTGTTTATTAGACTAGACACACCCAACTCCAGCAACTGTTCTTTATATGTTTTAGCCTCCAGCTCCCTAATCATCTTTGTTGTTTTTCTTTGCACACTTCCTAGAGTCTCAACATTTTTTCTTTTACATCGTGGTGACCAAAACGATGCAATATTCCAAGTGTGATCTTAGCAAGGCATTATAAAGTGGTACTAACACTGATCTTGGAAATTTCCCTTTAATTCCAGGAATTGCTTCTCCCCTTGATTAGTTTCCATCCGTTGCTTTTTGCCCTGCCTTCAGGTGCATTGGAGAATAGCTTGGCTCCCTCTTCTTCGGAGCAGCCTCTGATATATATATATATTGGAACACTGCTATCATGTCTCTCCTCGTCCTTCTCTTCATTAAACTAGACATACCCAATTCCAGCAACCGTTCTTCATATGTTTTAGCCTCCAAGTCCCTAATCATCTTTGTTGCTCTGTTCTGCACTCTTTCCAGAGTCTCAACATCTTTTCTTATATTGTGGTGACCAAAACTGAATGCCAACTATTCCAAGTTGGGAGCCTTGGTGGAGCAGTGGGCTAATGCCTCCTTAAGTAACACCAGCTGCCTGCAATTAGTGCAGGTTCGAGTCCCACCAGGCTCAAAGTTGACTCAGCCTTCCATCCTTCCGAGGTAGGTAAAATGAGGACCCAGATTGTTGGGGGCAATTAAGCTGACTTAGTAATAATGCCGCTTGGTGTGTGTGTGTGAAAGCCCTAATAAGCAGGCATATACATAGAATGAAGGCTACTGCTAAGCACATTGATTTGTGCTTCTTAGATTGTAAGCTGCCCTGAGTCTTCGGAGAAGGGCGGGATATAAATGGGATTTTAAAAAAAGTGTGCTCATACATGACTTAGATCCCATGATGGTTCATTCTGAAAGGTCCAAGGAGGATAATGGACCAGGGGTGGGTGGGTAGGTTGCTGCTTCTGTACCCCATCTGTGTTAGGGTCTTGAACCCCTGTGGAGCACAGAGATGGTTATTCCACAGCCTCCCCCCATAGATCTGATGGGACATGATGTCATAGACACTCCTCGGCTGCAGTTTCCTGGCCGTGGAAGGGTCTCTGTGCAACTGGCTGATTGTCTCCAACCCCCATTTTTGCCGGCTGGGATGGTTGCCAAAGGACATTTATCTCCAAGAGTTTGGAAGGGAGATAATGCCGAGACGGCTGATCTATGCTGGCTGCTGGCAATTGTTCATTTTAATTTCTCTAATGGACCTGGATCTTGCAGAGATGGTCACGGTATAAATAAATCAGGAGCCAGAGCAGGAGAGAATTGACAGGAGTGGGGAGAGCGGACAGCCTCTCTCCAGCCAGGGGGTGGGGGGGGAGGGCTCTGCAAAGAGATATTTGCAGAAGAATTGACCCTTCCTGCAGGGCCCACCTACATCCCAGTAGGGAGGGAGCCAGAGTCTCTGGCCACATGCAGAGTACTTTCATCAATGACTGGGGGAGCTACAAGTAGTCCTCGACTTATGACTGCAGCTGGGATCAGAATTTCTGTTGCAACAATTCAGGCACTGAGTGAGTCATGCCTGATTTTGCAACCTTCCCCCCCCCCCCATGGTGGTCAAGCAAAGCACTGCAGTCATTAAGCAAATTGCACGGTCGTTAAATGAATCCAGCTTCCCTCATTGGCTTTGTTTGTTGGAAGCAAGCTGGGAAGGTCATGACCTTGGGAGGCGGCAATCATTGCAAATATGTGTTGATTGCCAAATGCCCAAATTTTGATCCCATGACGGTGGGGATGCTACGACGGTTGTAAAGGCGAGGACTGCTCCTAAGTCCCTTTTTTTCCTTGCCATTGTAACCGCAAATGGTCATTAAACAAGCAGCTTTAAGTCAAGGACTTCCTGGATTCACCTGGCACTAAGGAGAACGTCACAAGGATTCCTCTTCATTGTTGCAGCCTTGAGCATCTTCTGTTTTGCAATATGGCTTGGATCTCATTTTTTGACTTTGTAGTTTAACTGGTTGGAAGGGTTGAGACAGAAAGGGTTGGAAAGGGGGGTTCAGCATTAAGGGGGGGGGCTTAACAGGCAGTTAACTTTTCTATTTTCATTCTCTGAAAGATATTTGTTAGGATTTTCATGCTTTAAGGCTGGAAGCCGGGCAGAGTGGTTTCGTCACGAGACGGGCGGCAAAATAAATTCAATAAATGAAAATAAAATAAAGTACAACAGGAACGCCCCTGCTTCTGAGCACATCTGCACCCTTTATTAAGCAAGCAAACAAGACTCAATAGCGCTCAGAGAATAATTCTCGGAACCAAACATAATACAAGTATCCAATGAATCTTTTCGGCGTTACACAAATATTGACACCGTGGAAATGAACGAGTTTAACAATGTAAGCCGCCCATCTATAATACAACAAGGAGACGCAGAAAAGAAAGAAACATGCAAATCCCACCGCTGTAGATCATCGCTTTTATGATCCAGCGCGTTCCCCCATTGCAAACAAAAACATCGAGCAATTTCAATGCCTGGGAACATTTCTCTGTCAAAGGGAAACTTAATTCAGATGTTTAACGGGCCCCTGTTTGCAAAAATGTGGTGCAGAGGCAGCCGGATTCGGTGCACCGGAAAATCCCGTGGCGTTTTCCTGTAAAAGGGAAGGCATACCGGGCCCCCTTGCCAGCCTCCCATGTCAAAGACAGCTGCAGCCTCAGGGTTGCCAACCTCTGGATTAAAGGACGACGCAAAGACACCATCTTTCCTTTTTGCATGCAAAGACCGAACTCCACGGCTGGCATTGGTGAGGCAGGAGTGCTGCAAAAGACCCTTGGGACCATCTAGTCCAACCTCTTGCTGGGTGCTGGAATCCAAAATAGACCATCTCTGACCGATGTCTATTCATAGCAAGGGGGACCCCCTGTCCCCACATCTGAGAGTCCTTGTTTTCACCGCTGGGGAGTCACAATGCACAATCACAAATCCTCGACTTACAACCTTTTATTTAGTGACCAAATGGGAGGCCTGACTGTTTTTCACACTTATGACCATTGTAGCTCCCCAACCTCCCCTTCCCGGTCATGTGAACAAAATTCAGACGCTTATCAATGGACCTAAATTTATGATGGTCGCAGCGTCCCAGGGTCACGTGACCCCTTTTCATGACCTTCTGACCAGCAGAGTCAGGTTCACTTAATGACCATAGGGCTAACTTAACCCCTGCAGTGATTCACTTAGCAGCTGCGGCAAGAAAGGTCGTAAAATGGGGGCTAAACTCGCTTAACATTGCTTAACAATGAAAATTTTGGGCTCAGCTTACCTGTATTTGATCGTCTCTACCAAGTAGTCCTTGACTTACAACCATTCGTTTAGCGACTGTTCGGGGTTATGATGGCACAGAAATGAAAAGATTTATGAGCCTTGCCAGTGCTTGGCAACTGGCATGAACTTTTGACAGTTGGGCATCCCCGGGATCACGTGATTGGTCATTTACGACCTCCCCAATCTGGTTTCTGACCAGCAAAGTCAGTGGGACAAGCTGGATTCATTTAACGACCACCTGGTTCATTTCACAGCTGCAGTGATTTGCTTAATGACTGCGGTAAAAAGGTCATAAAATGAGGCGTGGCTCGCTTAACAGCTGCCTTGCTTAGCAATGGAAATTCTGGTCCCCATTGTGGTTGTTAGGTGGAGGGCTGTCTATACTGGTGGAAATGCTCATAAACTGGGTAATGTTTTCAAAATTGCTCCGAATGACTGTTTATTCTTCTGCTGAGCAGGCGATGAGAGCTGTGGTTGAGTTTATTTATTCATTCAGTTTATTCCATGTCTATAGCAGCTACTGCTTGATGAACCAAGAATTGTATATGAGCACGTGTGATGATTTATTCCTTTGATAGGAAATGCAGAATTTAAGAAAATAACAGTTGGTAGGGACCTTGGAGGTCTTCTAGTCCAACCCCTTGCTCAGGCAGGAAACCCTATACCATTGCAGAAAAATGGCTGTCCAGTCTCTTCTTGAAAACCACCAGTGTTGGAGCATTCACAAATTCAGGGAGTAAGCTGTTCCACTGGTTAATCGTTCTCCCTAATTCCAGGTTGCTTCTCTCCTTGAATAGTTTCCATCCGTTGCTTCTTGTTCTGCCTTCAGGTGCGTTGGAGAATAGGTTGACCCCCCTCTTCTTTATGGCAGCCCCTCAGATATTGGAATACTGTTGTTATGTCCTTCTTTTCTCTAAACTGGCCATACTCAATTCCTGCAAACGTCGTTCATATGTTTTTGTCTCCAGGCCTTTAATCATCTTAGATTAGGGGTCACCAACCCCCCAGCAACCAGGCTGCACAAACAAGCAAAGCCCCATCCATGAGATGCAGGCAGCACACAAAACCACACATTCTCCAGTCTGCAGAAAAACCTCTGTCCACGGAACCGGTCCCTGGTTGGGGAATCTTTGTCTTATTAGATGCTCTTCTCCGCACTTTTTCCAAAGTCTCAACATCTTTTTTGTAATGCGGTGACTAGAACTGGATGCTGTATTCCAGGTGTGGCCTTACTAAGTTTTTATAAAGTGGTACTAATACTTCACATGATTTTGATTCTATGCCTCTGTTTATACAACAAAGGATTGCATTAGCTTCTTTGGCTGATTCTGCACACGGCTGGCTCATGTTTAAGTGATCGTCCACTAGGTACCATTTGTGTTTTTTTTTCTTACCTAAGTGCAAATTCTTACTTTTCTCACCATTGGATTTCATTTTGTTAGATAGGACTCCTTTCAGTGGTGGGATTCAGCCAGCTCACAAATGTTTGGCAGAACCAGTAACTATTTTTTTGTTGCCCAGGCCCAGAATGGACTTCCGGAAGTGGCATCCACACAGAGAACTGGTTGATCACATATTTGAATCCCACCACCAGCTTCTTTTGTCAGATACCTTGCTGATTTGTATGTAAGCCTAGCTACAGTCTCTGGTTACGTGTGTTGCTGGTGTATCTCGGTTAGGACATCGTCCTGACTGTGCTTAACTGTGAGTAAGCAGGCTTTGCAAAGCTGGGCATCGGCCCCCTTCTTCTTCTTTTTTTTCAGTGGGGCCAAATGTTAGCTTCCTACTCTGCAGACAACTGTTTGCTGCTTTGTGGCCTCTAAGTTTAGCTGAGTTGCAGGGATAAATATTCATTACGATATAGATCATTTTAATTGCATGACTGCCCTGCAGGCTTATACTGTCTAGCAAACAAGACAAATAGGAAAGGGACGGAGATGGGGGGGTGGGGTGGCGGGAGTGGGGAGGGGCAGCAGAGATATAAAAGTTTCAAGAGACACTCAACAAAGAACATTTGAGAGCCTTATCTCGGTTTCAAGTAGGCTAAGTCCAAGAGAAGCAAAATGGTCTCTTTGCACTGCAGAAGTGGCGGGAAATTGCTTCTTTTTTTTTTTCAACATAGCATAAAACTATTTAAAAAACAGAGGAGGAGGAGGAGGAGACGTTGCATTTTGGACTCCAGGCCTTCATTTCTGAATATCCCTGGCAGGAATGATAGGAGTAAGTGAACGGTCAAATTTTAAAATTGTAAGAGGAATTAGCTGTAAGAGGAAACAGCTACCTTAAAGGTAAAACCAGGGCTTTTTTTCTCATAGAACGCTCAGAACTGAGTTTCGGCACCTTTTTTGGATGGAACCTTGTAGGGTAGGCAAGGTGGGTTGCATGACATGTGTGAGTTCCGGCACCTTTTTCTTTTACAAAAAAAGCACTGGGTAAAACAAAACTGAACTGAATAACGGGAAAATTGAAATTAATGGAATAACATCAAAAGAACCTATTGTTCTAAGGGTCCGTAAAATAACCAGGAACTCCAAAACAAGCAAATAGAGCCGTGGTGGCGAACCTATGGCATGCGTGCCACAGGTGGCACGCAGAACCCTTTCTGTGGGCACGCGTGCCGTCACCCCAGTCCTAGGCCTTCAGCTGGGTTTTATAAAACCTTTTTGCTCTAGGCTTCTGCCGCCGTGTGCAAAAAAAAAAAAAAGGTTCGTTCAATCAATCAATCAATTGCAACTTCTCTTGGGGGGGAAAAAAAAGATCTCACAAAGTTGGAATTGATTGATTGAACTTTTTAGTCCCACCTAGTCTGCCGTTACCACCGCAGCCACGCCCACCCAATGGACCACGCCCACCCAACGGGCCACACCCACCCAGCACCCACCCATACGTAAACGGGTTTAGGGGTTGCAGTTTGGGCAATCGGTCTCTAAAAGGTTTGCCATCACTGTAATAGAGCATGCTCAATAGACTATTGAATATTATCTGACACACCTGGCATTCGTGGCCTGCTCGTTTAAATGCACATGCAACGTATGATTTAGCAAGTTTGCGGAGGGTAGCCGGAAATACGTAGTAGGTGGTCAGAGAGAGTGTAAACCCATAGTTAATACCTCAGCCAAGGGGGAACGAGGAGGGATGGACCGCCAAGTGCAGGGAATGTGTTGATTTGAGATGATGGACTTTGGAGAGAATCAAGCCTTCTCTCCTTCTCTGCCCACTTGTTGCAATAAACGAAACAAGGAAGGAGGCCTTCGCTGTGGCCTGGCTGGTTACCGGTCAAGAGAGTTTGCCTCTGGTTGTGAAGGGAAGTGGCCAGGAGGAGCCCCTAACACAGACATGTCAAACACAAGGCCCGGGGGCCGGATCTGGCCCGCAAAGTGGTTTCATGCGGCCCGTGAAGCCATCCTGGAAACAGTGAGGGAACGGCCCCCACTGCCTTGGCCCTGGCCCAGAGACCCTCCTCCTGCCAGAGACCCTCAGATCTGTCCCACTCCTGCCCAGGCCCCCATAGGCACCCTTGATGCGAACGATGTAGAGCTGGCCACACCCACCCAGCAGGCCACACCCACTCTAGCCACGCCCACCCAGTAGGCCACGCCCAGCCGGCTCCTTGAGGGCAACCGCAATGCTGATGCGGCCCTCAATGAAATTCAGTTTGACACCCCTGACCTAACAGAAGGGACTGATTGAAAAGAGAGAAAGGACCAAGGGTCCTAGCTCTGAAGCTCAGACACATACAACAAGCAGCATCCCAGAAAAGGCTCCTTTCCCAGCCTCTTCTTACTCATCCCCTCCTGCAAAGATCACATTATATTTTATAAGGACACAAATTAAAAGCCAACAGCTTAATGGCAGCTCTTGAGCAATAAAGAGCTGAATGCTTAACGGGATGACAAACAACCCAAGGTATTCTGCACAGTCCCAAGAAAAGATTAGCACGTATCTTGTAAAAAAAAGAGAGAGAGAAAAAAAACATACTCAAATCCACTCAGAGAGTCAAACCACGACATGAAATTTTCGGTAAGCGAAAAGTAAATGAGAAGGGTCCTTCTGGGGGAAGAAACGAGCCCGCCTGCCCCCCGCCCCCCCGTTGGTGGTCTTCATGCCTTTCGGGACCCTGGAATGGCTCATGCCAGAAACACAAGAGGCATTTAATGTTTGCTTGTGAAAGGAAATAGAGGAGCTGCCGAAATACTGTTATTTTAACGGCTCTCCCCGAAAGCGGGTGTTAAAAAGAAAATTCACTTATTCCACCAAAGGGGGATTTGGAGGACTTGATGGGAAACGGAAGAGACAGGCGTGTAAATGGGTTTCCTTGGCAGAATGGAAAGCTGAGGGACATCCGGGCAGTCAAGGATTCAGTGGAACTCCAAGGGCAGAGAAGCGTGAAAGGAAAGCGGCAGAGCCAGCCATCACGGGCGTGCTCATAGAAAACAGCAATGTCAGTGTGCACGGGGGGGGGCATGTCTCTTCTGCTTCTCGGCCCAAAGCCTTCTCTTGAAGTGGCAATGGAGGGTTTAGCCCTCTTCCTGGTTGCACAGAAGCCCCAAAGTGACACTCCCAGCCAGCCACACATTTTAGGCTCTCCTGCTTGAGCAGGGGGCTGGACTACTAGAACAGGGCTTTTCAACCAGTGGTACGGGTACCACCTGTGGTACATTGGCACCTGCAGGTGGTACGCGACCATCCCAGAAAAGTGGTAGCGGGGGAGGGGAACGAGCTGAACCGGTGGCAGCACCACACAAGCCTGAGCGAGAGACGGCTGGAGCTGCAGGGCTGTCAGGGCTCAGCGGAAGTGCCAGGATCAGCACCGGGCTCCAGCTGGAGCTCGGCACTGATCCTGGCGCTTCTGCTGAGCCCAGAAGAAGCGCCGATCAGCTGGAATGTTGCAGCATCTCCAGGGTCTTGTGACTTACATTCAGATGCTTGGCGACTGATTCATATTTATGACGGTCCCAGGGTCCCGGGGTCATGTGAAGTGACCAAAACCTGCTGCGACCACCCAGCAGACGGGGGGAATAAAAACCAAACACACCCCACTCCACCCCCGCTGCCAATCCTCAACAGAAATGCTCACAACAATGAAAACCTCGGACAGGAGGAAGAGCGCCACCGGGTGGGCAGGCAGGTGTCTTGCTTGGCTGTGGCTTGGGGGGCACTTTTTTCAGTGCCATTGTAACTTTGAACAGTCACTAAGTGAACAGTTGTAAGTCAAGGACTACCTGTACTTCATCACTTTTTTCCTTTTTTTTTTGGTCATCAAGTTTTTGACACCTTGCTAAGCGACTGATGGTACTCGTATGTTGCCATATCCTAAAAGTGGTACAATGGGTGAAAAGGTTGAAAAGCTTACAAGGTCCCTTCCAACTCTGCTATTCTGCTACTCTACTCTACTCTACTCTACTCTACTCTACTCTGCTCTGCTCTGCTCTGCTCTGCTCTGCTCTACTCCTCTACTCCACTCCACTCCACTCCATTTCATTCCACTCCACTCTAGTAGAGAAGCACCCTAGAACTAAGGAGAAATTTTCTGATGGTGAGAACAATTAACCAATGGAACGACTTGCCTCCAGAAGTTGTGGGTGCTCCATCACTGGTGGTTTTTAAGAAGAGACTGGACAGCTACTTGTCTCAAATTGTATAGGGGCTGGACTAGAAGGCCTTCAAGGTCCCATCCAGCTCTATTGTTCTGTTATCAGTGGAATGGTTTGCCTTAACAAATGCTAACCAATAAAACACGTATGTGTAGTTCTCAATTTACAACCATTACTTTAGTAATCAAGTTACAACGGTACTGAAAAAAGTGACTTTTCACACTTAGCACTGTTGCAGGATATGCAGAGTGATGTGATCAAAATTCAGACACTTGGCAACTGGTTCATAATTATGACAAGTTACAGCCTCCCAGGATTGTGTGATTTCATTTTGCAACCTTCTGACAAGCAAAGTCAAAGGAGAAGCCACATTCACTTCACAACTGGGTTCCCAAATGAATGACTGCCGTGATTTGCTACACAATTGTAGCAAGAAAAGTCATAAAGTGGGGCCAAATTCACTTCTGTCTCGCTTAGCAACAGGAATTTTGGGGTCAGTTGTGGCCGTAAGTCAAGGACTACCTATACCTCAGTCTCTTATCGCACACCTTGACTTTGATATTGGCCTCCTTTATTAGCCAGAACATCTTTTCACATCCTATCTCAACTTTGACTTTCCACATTAAAAAACCCTCCCACAGCACGTGAACTGTCAGGTATCCAGCACTGCTGCCATCTCGTTCCTTTATTCTTCCCTTCCCAGAGTCAGAGAATCATTTTCAGCAACCCAGGGGATAAGATCAATTCTTCGGGATCTAGTAGAAGAGGATCTTTGTAGCTCAGGGTTGAACTGTGGGGTCCTTGGTGCTCTCTGAGCTGGGTGGTTTTCTTGGAAATGTAACATTAGGTAACATCATCAGTGCTAGATGTGTGTGGGGTGTGTCTGTTAGTTTCTCCTTATTATCCCTTCTAGCACTTACGATGTTCCCTACGTGGGTCATGAAAACTGCAAGAAGTCAACCAAGCTCAGAGAACACCAAGGACCCCACAGTTGTCAACCACCTCCTCCTCCTCCTCCTCCTCCTCCTCCTCTCCACAAACCCTCCTACCTTCCAGCACTGATGACGTTACCCAGTTGGGTCATGAAAACTCTGCAAGAAAACAACCAAGCTCAGAGAGCGCCAAAGATCTCATTCTTCAGGGTCTCCTGGGCGGCTGTTGTTGTTAGTTGCGAAGTCGTGTCTGACCCATCGCGACCCCATGGACAACATTCCTCCAGGCCTTCCTGTCCTCTACCATCTTCTGGAGTGCCTTTAAGCTCACGCCTACTGCTTCAGTGACTCCATCCAGCCACCTCATTCTCTGTCGTCCCATTCTTCTCTTGCCCTCAACCTTTCTCAGCATTAGGCTCTTCTCCAGTGAGTCCTTCCTTCTCATTAGGTGGCCAAAGTATTTGAGTTTCCACTTCAGGATCTGGCCTTCTAAAGAGCAGTCAGGGTTGATCTCCTCTAGGACTGACCGGTTTGATCGCCTTGCAGTCCAAGGGACTCGCAGGAGTCTTCTCCAGCACCACAGTTCAAGGGCCTCAATTCTTTGGCACTCAGCCTTTCTTATGGTCCAACTTTCACAGCCATACATTGCAACTGGGAAGACCATAGCCTTGACTATACACACTTTTGTTGGCAGGGTGATGTGTCTGCTTTTTAGTGTGCTGTCTAGATTTGCCATGGCTTTCCTCCCCAGGAGCAAGGGTCTTTTAATTTCTCGGCTGCAGTCCCCGTCTGTGGTGATCTTGGAGCCCAGGAAAGTGCTTAACCAGGTTAGGGAGAGATCTGGCTGCATTTGCACAACAGGTGAAGCTTGATTAGTTTTAATCTTGGGTGAGAGACATATGCTTTGATCTGTGCAAGAGAGAGGCGGGTTTGTGTTGTTGAGAGTTAGCCTATTTAAATTGTTTTATCATTTAGTATTCTGTGCAAGTCCAGAAAAATATTATTGTTTTTAATTAACTTTTATTACAGCGGCTCAGTTCAAAAGTCTTTGAGCTAGTTTAGTAGACGAGCTAAGCGTGTTATCCAAATAGAATAACATGGATTTAATAAGGAGGCACCATCTTTGATTCCTTGGTTTTTGTTTTCTTGGATTCTTTTGTCAAAAATCCAAGTTGGGGGAGGGGGTCCCATCTGATGGCACTGATTCAGGGATGGGTCACAGGAATGCCCACTTTTGAATTATTGAATGATTTAAATGGTTTCGCATTAATTCATAGAATCCCCAAATGATCCCGAAAATCACTTCACCCTTTGCTGTGACCAGTTGTAACTTCTGGAAATCTTATTATTTAGGATAAACTTCATTGGAACCGTGGATAACAATGAGTAAGTTAAGATTCTTGGCTCTCATTGTCAAAGCTTAGATAAATCCAGTTAAGCCATGTAGAGCCTTAAAGCAATACGGCTTTATTTAAGACACTTAAAGACAGGTTTTTTAAAAACCCCAGCTAAAAATTCCCTTTTGTTTAAAGGTCAGTTTTTAGTTGCGTGGTTTTAAAAATCTGGAGGAGTTAACCACCATGATGGGAAAAAAGTTGTCAGCTCCCATTATAGATGTTTATATATTTGTTAAGGGTACTTAACAAGATATAACCTTAATGAGGATTACATTTCCTTTTTCTGAAGTGCTTTAAACTTCTGGAATTGAGTAAATTTAGAGGGGGGAAATATAAGCTAGGCTAGAGATTGGAATAGGTGTCTTAATGAAAATTTAGATGAAGGCAGGTGCAAAGGAAATCACGTTCAAACTAGTTCAGGGAGGTAAAAAGGTAAAGGTAAAGGTTCCCCCGCACATGCATGCTAGTCGTTTCTGACTCTAGGGGCCGGTGCTCATCTCCGTTTCAAAGCCGAAGAGCCAGCGCTTGTCCGAGGACGTCTCCGTGGTCATGTGGCTGGCATGACTAGACGCCAAAGGTGCACGGAACGCTGTTACCTTCCCACCGTAATGGTCCCTATTTTTCTACTTGCATTTTTATGTGCTTTCGAACTGCTAGGTTGGCAGGAGCTGGGACGAGTAACAGGCGCTCACTCTGCTACGCGGCACTCGGGATTCGACCCGCCAAACTGCCGACCTTCTGATCGACAAGTTTGCTCAAAGAATCTCCCCACTTATTCATCTATCTGTATATAGATAGTCCTCAACTTAACACCCACAATTCAGCCCCAAATTCCTGTATTAAGTGGCTTTTGCCCCATTTTACAACCTTTCTTGCCACAGTTGTTAAGTGAATCACTGCAGTTGCTCAGTCACGTGGTTGTTAAGTGAATCCGGCTTCCTATTGATTTTGCGTGTCAGAAGATCGCAAAAGGAGATCACGTCACCCCAGGACATTGTGACCGTCATAAATATGAACCAGTTGCCAAGCGTCCAAATTTTGATCACATGACTATGAGGATGCTGCAACCGTCGTGTGAAAAATTGTCATAAGTAACTATTTTCAGGGCTGTTGTAACTTTGAACGATCACTAAATGAACTATTGTAAGTCAAGGACCTATGGCTCCCAAGAATAAATAGTGGCCATCTATTCACGCTCATCTTATGTGGATTTGCCTCTCTCAAAATGGTTTTATTTCTTCAGCATCTCCAGACTTCTAATAGTAAATCTATAGGCTTTGGAATGTCTGCAAAAGTTAGTGAAATCCAATATTTCTATCACTTTGAATTTATAAGCCTGTATGGTTTTATTATTCTTTTAGTTCATCGAGGGATTGAAATGCAACTTTTAAAAATTAGCAATATATTCTTAGTGCTTCCCCAACTTCAATCCTAACCTCAGTGAAGTTTTATTTTTATTTTATCCTTACGTTTATCGAGGAGTTTCATAGATTGTTTATTGCAGTAGTGCAAAGTTTGTGAAACCCAGTTTTAGTAGAATATTAGTTTTCTGTTTACGTATTTCATAACTGGGGCAATTCTGAAATTGTTGGTTATTGTGATGCACAACTGAGCCTCAAAAAAGTAAAAATAGAAAATTAAGTAGGAAACGTTTAAATATAAAAATTACACTTCTAAAATAATAAGATTCCAGGTTAGAATAGCCTTGGATCTGAAAATGCTTTAATGAGTATAAAACAGGGGTCTTCAAACTTGGCCCTCGGCATGCTGGCTGAGGAATTCTGGGAGCTGAAGTCCACAAGTCATAAAAGGGCCAAGTTTGAAGACCCCTGGCATAAAATCTATGCTGTATTTATACTAAGATGCTCACAAATCTAAACATTCTTGCCTGTTAGAAACAAACGTCTCTTTATCCGAAAGACAAGAGAGGACCTGGATAAATAATCAGAGTTGTACTGCATTGTTGAACTCAAAATAAGAAGCTATATTCCTAGTTTCCTCAGCATGGTTTGAAACTTTATAAACAAAGCAGTGTGAGGTTGTGCATGTAATCTCCAAGCTTAAAAGGAACACATCTGATTCAATTGGAAGAGAAGTTAATATGCTAGACACAGAAAAAGCCTAATCCCCTTTGATGGAGTAGAATGTAAATTTCTTAAAAGTTCGTTCCTAGAAATGGCGTTGGGACTTCAATTTTATTGGAATAATCAATCAGTGAAATTCACTGCCAGAAACACTAATCAACCGTAACAATGTGCACAGGAATTTTTGGAAATAAGAAGGGCCTCATCCTTCTGTCCAGATTAGTCTCTTAGAGGCATTCACCCTGAATATTAGAAATGGGCATTCTCAAGTCCTGAAGATATCTTGTGTAATACAGTAGAACTGTGACTTGATGGGGTGAGGTGGGGAGGACGTGTTCTTGGACACCAATTGTTGCTGTTGAGACTCTAGAAAGGGTGCAGAGAAGAGCAGCCAAGATGAGTAGGGGACTGGAGGCGAAAACACATAAAGAACAGTTGTGGGAACTGGGGACGTCTAGTCTAACAAAGAGAAGGACTAGGGGTGACACGATAGTAGTGTTTCAATATTTGAGGGGCTGCCACAAAGAAGAGGGGATCAAATTATTTCCCAAAGCACCTGAAGGCAGGGCAAGAAACAAATGGACGAAAACTAATCAAGGACATAAGCCACCTGGAATGAAGGAGAAACTTCCTAACAGTGAGAACAATTAACTAGCAGAACAACTTGCCACCATAAGTTGTGGGTGCTTCATCTCTGGAAGGTTTTAAGAAAACCTGTCTAAAATGGTATTGTTGTGATTCAGGGTCAGCCTGTGGGTTCGGCAGTTGGGTCGGATGACTCAGAGGAGGAGGGGGGTGTTGAAGAGCTTGCTGAGGGGGTTGGAGATCTTGCTGATGAGAGCCCTCAGCCAGGCCCCTCCCACCTGGTCACGACGGAGACCCAGCTGTGTGAGCCTGACAGCGTGGATGAAGATGACCCACAGCTGGCCCTGTTCAAGGACGCCCGATGCAGGAGGCAGTCAATCAGGAGTAAACAGAGGAAGGCAATCGGGCACCTCGGAAGGAGGCAGAGAGAAGCCACGCCCTGAACTGTATAAAAGGGGAATGCGTGGGAGGGCTGGTTTGCTGAAGGCAACCGCTTGAATAGTTCCTGTTTCATAGCTCCTGTTTCATGGTTGGTGTCTTGTTTTGCTCTGTTTTATGTTAATAAATTTGGCAGGCTTAATTCCAGCCTCTTGCCATTTGTAAAGGGGTTGTCCCTGCCTTTTCTGCAGGGCCGGTAGCAGGCTGGTACAGAACAGGTATAGAGTCTCCTGCTCAAACAGGGGGCTGGACTAGAAGAACTCCACGGTCTCTTTCTGTTATTCTGTATTCTGAATTCTAACCTTGATACTTGGGTTTGCAGATTGCTGGCAGGTGGACCTTCCTGGTGGGGTCATAGATGGAGAGATGCCCTTCTGCAGATATTTTCTCCAAAGCCTTCCTCATTTTTAGTGTTATTTGTTTGCCGATGGGGAATTTTCCCACCTGAAGTGTATTTCTTGAAGTGAGGAGTGGTGTCTAAAGGGGGTGGTCAAAAAAAAAAAAACAAAAAAACATGATGGCAGTCATACCAGTGCTGGTAAAGATGGGTTTTATACAGTTCAGTGGTCTGTTCTGTTAGGAGAAATTGGAGCTGTGAGTTTTCAGTAGCTCTCTCTTGGCCCCACCCCCACCCCCCTTGGAGAACGACAGTTGCAAATTCTATCTTGTTTAAGGGAACCAGATAAGCCGAGCGAATCTTAATTAAACCTGATTGACAGTCTGACAGGAGCTGCCTCAACTTGTTCCACAGTTGGCTTTAACTGGAGAAGTTGGGTTTGCTTGTAGGAAGGCGAGGATGGAAGCTTCAGGAAGGGGGGAGAATCAGTGGACCATCCTGGCTGAGGCTGGAGATGGCTTCGCCACCTCCACCCCCTGCCCCTTTCTCCAGGCAGGGGCTGTGGAGCACTGGGAAAGGTCACGGGGTGTCAAGTCCGTGAGATCAAAGGCTTTGGGGGGGGAGGCTGAAGGGCGGGTAGGGCAAATCTTTGGAGCTTGGCAGAAGAGAGAATCAGAATACAGTATTTTGTTCCATACAGTATCAATCTTGCAAACTCTAAACTTCCTCCTCCTGTTATGAATTCTAGATGGAGAGTGATTAACATTTATACGTTGCTTATATGTAAGGGCGTAGGTCTATACATATGCTGTTTATAGTATGTTTAAATGTGCGTTATGTATGTGTACACTTGAGAGCAAGCAACTAAATTTCATTTTGAATGTGTGCCATTGTGCCCACAGTAAAAAAATGACAATAAAGGTTGTCTGTCTGTCTGTCTGTCTGTCTGTCTGTCTGTCTGTCTGTCTGTCTGTCTGTCTGTCTATCTATCTATCTATCTATCTATCTATCTATCTATCTATCTATCTATCTATCTATCTATCTATCTACAGCTGGAAGGGACCTAGTCCCTAGTCCAGCCCCCTGCTCAAGCAGGAGACCCTATACCATTTCAGACAAGTGACTGTCCAGTCTCTTCATAAAAATCTCCAGTGATGAAGGACCTACAACATCTGAAGGCAAAGCTGTTCCATTGGTTGGGAAGTTTCTCCTTAATTCCAGGTGGCTTCTCTCCTTGATTAGTTTCCATCCATTGCTTCTTGTCCTGCCTTCTGGTGCTTTGGAAAATAAGTTGACCCCCCCTTCTTTGGGGCAGCCCCTCAAATATTGGAATCCTGCTATCATCTCCCCCCTAGTCTTTCTTTTCTCTAGACTGGCCATTCCCAATTCCTGCAACTGTTTTTCGTATGTTTTAGTCTCCACGCCTTTAATCATCTTAGTTGCTGTTCTCTGCACTTTTTCCAAACACTCAACTTTTATATATATATACTGTATATATATATATCGTAATGACCAAAACTGGATGCAGTATTCCAGGCATGGCCTTACTAGGGCTTTATAAAACAGTACTAATGCTTCACTTTGAACTATGGTGCTGGAGAAGACTCCTGCGAGTCCCTTGGACTGCAAGGCGATCAAACCGGTCAGTCCTAGAGGAGATCAACCCTGACTGCTCTTTAGAAGGCCAGATCCTGAAGCTAAAACTCAAATACTTTGGCCACCTAATGAGAAGGAAGGACTCACTGGAGAAGAGCCTCATGCTGGGAAAGGTTGAGGGCAAGAGAAGAAGGGGACGACAGAGAATGAGGTGGCTGGATGGAGTCACTGAAGCAGTAGGCGTGAGCTTAAATGGACTCCAGAAGATGGTAGAGGACAGGAAAGCCTGGAGGAACATTGTCCATAGGGTCGCAATGGGTTGGACACGACTTCGCAACTAACAACAACAACAATGCTTCACTTGATTTTGATTCTATGAGTGTCAGCAAGGAGAGTTTGGGTAGACCCATAGGAAGCAACGCGAGATATGGACAAGATTCTCTCTGGGAATCCTGCCTATCCAGAGGCTGAATCTGAGGGTGGGAACTTGGGCAAATGATCAGGATAGCCAAGCCATTTTGGAAAGTTGGACATGGCTGAACCAGCAGAGCAGGGAAATACCTGCCAGTGCTTGGGACACAACAGGGACTTCTTCCACCTGAGGTGGGGCCCTTTCTGTCAAGGCTGTTGCCTACAGGCATGGTGGCAAAGGGATGGTGGCCAAGCAACTGGCTGCCATTTGAAGTATTGCCACAAAGAGGAGGGGGTCAACTTGCTCCCCAAAGCATCTGAGGGCAGGACAAGAAGCAATGGATGGAAACTAATCAAGGAGAGAAGCAACTTCTAGAAATCAGGAGAAACTTCCTGGCAGTGAAGACAGTTAACCAGTGGAACGACTTGCCTTCCGAAGGTGTGGGTGCTTCTATTACTGGAGGTTTTCAAGAAGAGACTGGACATCCCAAAGCTACTTTTCCAAAACGCAACTGGATTTTCTTGGTGTTTTTTTTTAAAGTTTTCCTTTTCATCCAAGAAGCTTCTTCGATTCCTCATCTTCTTCGAACTGAAGAAGCTTCTTAGAGGAGAAGCGAAACGTTTTCAAAGGGGGAAAGAAAACCAAGAAAGCCCAGTTGCCTTGTGGGAAAAGCACCTTTGAGACAACCGTGACCTGGATGGCTGAGGATCTCGATAGACAAGAAATTTGACAGCCAGTCTCCTGCTTTGAGCAGGGGATGGACTAGAAGACCTCCAAGGTCCAACTCTGTTGTTCTGCTATTCCTTCCTTCCTTCCTTCCTTCCTTCCTTCCTTCCTTCCTTCCTTCCTTCCTTCCTTCCTTCCTCCCTCCCTCCCTCCCTCCCTCCCTCCCTCCCTCCCTCATCACTGGAGGTTTTCAAGAAGGGATTGGACAGAAATTTGTCTGAAATGCTTGAGCAGGGGATGGACTAGATCAGGGGTCAGCAACCTGAAACAGTGAAAGAGCCACTCGGAACCGGTTCCCTCACAAAAGGAAAAACTGGGAGACGCAAAAAAATGTGTGCACATGCGCATACATGCGCGCATGCACAGAACAGGGTTTGAAGAGTGGAGCCAAGGCGAGATATGCACCTACCCTGCATATTTGAATTGATTGGTTGAACTTTTTTAGTCCCACTTTTTTTTTTTGGACTGCACATGGCAGAGGACTGGGAGCCACAGGAGAAGGCCGAAAGAGCCGCATGTGGCTCCGGAGCCGCGGGTTGCAGACCTGTGGTCTAGATTAAAAGCCCTCCAAAGTCCTTCCAACTCTTATTATTCTGTTCCTCTGTTAAGCCATGCCTCCCGGGAAGACGGAGGGAGAGGAGGAGGAGGAGGAGGAGGAGGAGGAGGAGGAGGAGGAGGAGGAGGAGGAGGAGGAGGAGGAGGAGGAGGAGGAGGGCTGGTCACCCCCTTTTCCCAGTGTCATTTACAATTCTAAAGGGGTCCCTGGCCTCTTGGCGTGGGGGGCGGGTAAGTGTTAAGATCTGAGGCCTCTCCAAGCAGCCTGCCCCAAGGCGGCTGCGGCCACCAAAGCTTTAGAAGATGGATGCTTCTTAGTTCATGCCCTTCCCGGCTAATTCCAGGGCTAATGTTGTCCACATGCTCTGGTGGCAGTGCAGAAATGGGTTTTGGTTGCCACCCACTTTCTTTGGATGTCTTCCTCTGCCAGGCAGTGGGAAGCAAGGAGAGCTTGGTTGATCTAGTTTGGGAGTCTCCAAACTTGGCAGCTTTGAGACTTGTGGACTTCAGCTGCCTGAATTCCCCAGCCAGGTTGATCCAGTTTGAGTCTGAGCCCTGATCTAGTTTGAAGTGGTGTTTTTTTTGTCCCCCCCCCCAAAGTGGGCAACTCAAAGATGTGTAGACTTCAACTGCCAGAATTCTGGCTGGGGAATTCTGGGAGTTGGAAGTCCCCACATTTTAGAGTTTGCCAACTCTGAAAACAACTGAGCTAGATTAATAACTTTGAACGTTCTGTTTTCTACGCTTCTTGTAAAGAGGTTGGCCACAAGTCATGCTCCCCCACCTCATCTGGGCTTACTCTCCTAGTGGGCCCTTGTCAAGTAGTATTTAAAGGGTCCTTGGTGCTCTCTGAGACTGGTGGTTTTCTTGCGGACATTTCACTACCCAACTAGGTGGCATCGTCAGTGCTAGAAGCAGAGGGATTTGTGGAGAAGAGGAGGAACTTGATTGTTTTCTTGCAGACATTTAATACTCTAGGTCAGAGGTAGGCAACCTCGGCTCTTTTATGACTCATGGACTTCAACTCCCAGAATTCCTGAGTTGACTCAGGAATTCTGGGAGTTGAAGTCCATGAGTCATAAAAGAGCCGAGGTTGCCTATCCCTGCTCTAGGTTGTTCTCTTGAGACTGGTGGTTTTCTTGCAGACGTTTCACTACCCAACTTGGTGGCAACATCAGTGCTACAAGGGAGGGAGATTTGTAGAGAGGAGGAGGAGGAGGAGGAGGAGGAGGAGGAGGAGGAGGAGGAGGAGGAGGAGGAGGAGGTCCTTGGGGCTCTCTGAGCTTGCAGACATTTCATTACCCAACCAGGTAACATCATCAATGCTCTATGTAAACGTGTAACACTTGGATGCTTTTCAGAACACATTCAATGAACAACATTTCAATAAAGCCCATTTTATTTTATTTTTCCCTTTAATGCCCATATCTTTTAAAACTGTGCATCCCCCTTGGCTCTGTTAACTGAACCGCTGAAACAGAGAAAGTCACCATCTAGAGCCTAAAATGCTGGCAGAAAGTTTTCTGATGGCACAGAAGAACCCTTCACAGTCCCGAGCCCAAAATATTTGGGAATTCGAATCGCTTTTCTGCCAAGTTGAAATTTCCCTTAGCGTGAAGTGCAGGGGTTGGGGACTTGAGAAGTTGAAGTTTCATTTCTGGTTACTCCAGATCCCTCCAGATGCTAGCCAGGGCAGGAAGGACCACGGGAGTTGCTTGCTTTAAGACAGTTCGTTGCGTTTCTGCTTGGAAACCCTTCTGGCTTTTGTGCTTGAGATAAAAAAGAAAACAAAAGCCAAAAATTGAAACTTTTGATTGTGGGTTTTGCTGATTAGATAGGTTTGCTGTTATAGAGGTGGCCAGTATATACTCTTATGTATGGTGGAGCAGTGGGCTAATGCCTCCTTAAGTAACACCAGCTGCCTGCAATTAGTGCAGTGTCAGGACCCACCTCAATCCACATCTTAGGAAATAAGAACTCTTGGATGCAAGTTTAGTCCAAAAGGAAAATGTTTACTAGGAAGGAATTGATTGTGGGAATACAAGACGGAATCTGAGAAAAGTTACATTTCAATCCTATATAAACCATTCCCATTCCAGCCCCTCCCCTCATCCATTTGGTCAGGCTGTCGTCAGTTGCTAGGTGTCAGGTTCTTCCATGGGAAAGGGAACTCTCCTTGGTTTTATGGTTATTGCTTCCCTTTTTCCAGTTGTAAATGAAGACACAAACCATATCTGTCTGTCCCCCTCCCTTCCCCCGTTAAAACATCCCCTGTTGTTTGAAAATTGCTTTAGTAACCATCCTCTCCCCCCCCCTCGGAGAGATGGCAGAATCCCCAGTAATAGCACGTTGTTCTACCTATACAATTATGAAATGTGATATAAATGGATTCTGACATTCGGCTCTCCTTTCAGAAAAAAGATGAGTCCATCTGTGGGGAAAGAAAACATATAACTGTTAGCCTGGTTTGTTTGGATATTCTGTATGAAACCTCTTAAGCAACTTAGGTGCTTTAACATGGAGTTTGTTAACCCATTCGTTTTCTGAGGAGGGGAGGTGTTTCCATGCCACTAAATATTGTATCGTTCCATGGTGTTTTCTGGAATCTAAGATTTCTTTCACTTCAAAATGTTGTTCTCCTTCCACCATGATGGGGGGTGGTGGTGGTGGGATTTTTTCTCGTAGTGGAGATTGTTGTTCTCTCTTTAATAGACTGCAGTGGAAGGTTGGGTGTATTCGTCTAAGATTTTTGGGTAGTTCTAATTCAACTGTTACTGGGTTTATGATTCTTTTAATTGGAAAGGGTCCAATATATTTTGGTCCTAGTTTTTTACAGGGTTGGAGTGATTTCAGGTATTTTGTGGATAAATATACCATCTCTCCTACCCTAAATGGTGTTGGATCGGTTCTTTTTTTGTCTGCCTGTGTCTTGTATGCTTTTCTGGCATCTTCCAACGCTTTCCTAACGATTGGCCATGTATTTTGTAATTGAGCAATCCATTCCTTCAGGTCAGGGATAACCGGTTCTTTTGGGGTTAGTTCTGGTATTGGGTTGAAACTCTGGCCTGTAGCTACTTGAAAAGGAGTGTAACCTGTGCTTGAGTGGACTGCATTATTATATGCTACTTCTGCAAAAGGCAGTAGGTCCGTCCAGTCGGACTGCTGAAAATTAATATAGCATCTCAGATATTGTTCAAGTATATTATTAAGTCTTTCAGAAGCTCCGTCTGTCTGAGGATGGTGACTAGATGACAGTCCTTGGGTGGTTCCTAAGAGGGATAAAAATTCTTTCCAAAATGCCGATGTAAATTGCACCCCTCTGTCAGATATGATGCGTTGTGGTACCCCGTGCAATCTGTAAATATGCTGTACAAAAAGTTTTGCTAATGCTTTTGCAGTCGGGATTTTTTGGCAAGGTATGAAGTGTACTTGCTTAGAGAACAGATCTGTGACAGTCCAGACTACGGTGTTTCCATTACTTTCAGGCAGTTCTACGATAAAATCCATGGCTATTTCTTTCCATGGGGCTGAGGGGTTTGCCACCGGTTGTAACAGACCTGGCGGTTTCCCTTGCAGTCTTTTGGCCATCGCGCAAATTTGACAGCTACCCACATAGCTTTCTATGTCCTTTTTCATAGATGGCCACCAAAATTGCCTTTTAGTTAAGTGTAAGGTTTTTACAAACCCAAAGTGTCCTGCTGATTTTGTATCATGGCACAGTTGCATGAAATTGATTCTCTGTGTGGCAGGTATATATAGCTTCTCCCCCACCCATGGCAGTCCATCTTTAATTGTGCACACATGTTTATTTTTCTGGAACCATTCATCACTTTCCAAAGATTTCCTGAATTCTATTCCAGTTTGGCTATCTACCTTCGGTTTCATTTTTTCTTGTGCCCTGGTGGTGACTGGTGCTGCCAGTTGTTGTTCTGGTACTAGTGGTTTAAAGTCAGTAACTCTTGTGCTGTTATATTGGGGCATGCGGGATAATGCATCTGCCAGGAAGTTCTTTCCCCCCGGTAAGTGTTTGAGAGTGAAATTGAATCGGTGAAAGTGTTGGGACCAGCGGGCTTGCTTAGGAGTGAGCTTCCTGGGCGTTTTTAGTGCTTCCAAATTTTTGTGGTCTGTCCAGACCTGGAAAGGTATTTTATTTCCTTCTAAAAATTGGCGCCATGTTAGTAATGCCCACCTCAGCGAGAATGCCTCTTTTTCCCATATTGGCCAGCGTTGTTCTGTTTCTGTGAGTTTTCTGGATGTGTATGCGCATGGTTGCAATGTCCCCCCATCATTTTCTTGTAATAGTACGGCTCCTACCGCTACATCACTCGCATCTGCCTGTATTACAAAAGGTTTGTCGGGATCTGGGTGTTTTAGGACAGGTTCAGCAGAAAAAAGTCTCTTTAGCCTCTCAAATGCTGCTTGACATTCCATTGACCATTTCAGAGGCTGGCTGGGTTTCACGGGTGACCCCCCCTTCGTTTTCAACAAATTTGTGAGGGGCATGGCTATTTGGCCAAATGCGGGGATGAATTGGCGGTAGAAGTTTGCAAACCCCAGGAAACTTTGCAATTGCTTCCGTGTGCGGGGGGGTGCCCACTCTAGTACTGCTCTGACCTTCTCAGGGTCCATTTCGATGCCCTCTGGAGATATGCGATATCCCAGGTAGTCGATTTTTTCCTGATGGAATTCACACTTCGATAATTTAGCATATAAGTGGGCAGCTCGCAACTTCTTCAGGACTGCTCTGACTAGTTTGATATGTTCCTCTTTAGTTTCTGTGAAGATAAGGATGTCATCGAGGTAAACCAGGACCCCCTTATATAGGTGCTCTCTCAGCACGTCATTAATTAATTGCATAAAGACTGCGGGGGCCCCTTGCAGTCCGAATGGCAATACTTTGAATTGATAGCACCCCATTGGGCAGTTGAATGCAGTCTTCCATTCGTCTCCTTCCTTAATCCTAATTCGGTAGTATGCTTCCCTCAGGTCTAGTTTGGTAAAAATCTTTCCTTTCGATAGGTGGGATAACATATCCTTCATTAGGGGAAGGGGGTACAGATTACATTCACTAATTGTGTTCAAATTTCTATAGTCCACAACCAAACGAAAGGATCCATCCTTCTTCTCCCTGAACAGAACCGGGGCGGCCACTTTGGGTTTGGCAGGCTCAATAAATCCTCTTTCTAAGTTTTTCTTTATGAATCTCTCCATTTCTGCCATTTCCCTTGGGCTCATGGCATACATCCTGGGTTTTGGGAGTTTTGCCCCAGGTTTGAATTCTATGGTGCAGTCTGTGGGGCGGTGGGGGGGAAGCTCATCTGCTCTTTCCTCACTGAAAACCTCAGCCAGGTCCCTGTATTCCTCTGGTATCTCTGGTAATCCCTTCTCTTTCCCCACTGCTGCTGTCTCCTCCCTCTGGGTTGGGGGGGTGCTTTTGGAGTCTACGTTCTTCTGCCCCCCCTTTGGGAAGTTGAGTTCTGCTGTCCTCCAGTTTATCCCGGGGTTCCATTTCTTCAGCCATTCCAGTCCTAGGATCATTGGGCATTCCATGCCTGGGGCCACTATAAACGTTATGTCCTCCTCATGGGGCCCCAGTGATAGGTGGATTGGTAAAGTGGCTAGGGTGGCTGGTCCTCCCCCTGCTATTGTCCCATCTAATTGACTAAAAGAGATTGGATGTTTTAGCCTCCTCACTGGGATGCTCAATCTCTCCACCAGCGTTGGGCTGATAAGGCAGCGGATGCACCCAGAGTCTATCAGAGCTTTTATTTTGGCTGCTTCAGGCATAGGGGAAGCTAATATAGTCACTGTCTTAAGCATGGGTGGAAGGGGTCCACTTACCAATGGTTCTCCCTCTGAGCTGTCTTCCGAGTTGTCCACCGTCCCTGCGGTGCAGGCCGGAGTCCAGTCCCAGTTCCTGGCAGGAATTGTGGACTCTACAGCCTCTGTCCCCTTCATGGAAGATTCTTTTGTGTTGCCTTGGGGCTTCCCCGGCTTCTTGGAGGATGATGCCTCTGGTTTTCGGGGGGGGGCTTTTGAACGACATTCTGCAGCACGGTGGCCCTCTCTCCCGCAGTTGAAACAACTTGTTGATTTTTTGGCTGTGGCTGGTGGTTTTTCCCCCTCGCGTGTTTGCTCGGGTGGCAGGCGGCCCCATGGTTTTCCTCTGCGGTGTCTCTTCAGTAGGTCTATTTCCACTTCCTCCGCCAGGATGTACCAGTCGTCGAGGTGGGGTGGGTCTCCTCGAGGCAGGCAAGCATCATACAGGTCGTAGTTCAGACCGTCTTTGAAATGGCTAAGGAGGATGTCTTCTGGCCAGTTCAGCTTGCTGGCAATGGCTCGGAATTCTTGGGTATAATCAGCCACTGCTCGCCTGCCCTGCCTCACCGTTTTGATTCTCTCCCGGGCCTTACGGTCAGCCAAAGGATCCTCGAACCGTCGCCTCAAAGATGACATGAATCGGTTGAAGTCGTTGAGTTCTGGGGCGTTGGAGTCATGCAAGTTCACCACCCAGTCTGCAGCCATCCCGTCCAGGGCAGATTGCACAATTCGGATGCGTGTTTTGTCACTGGGGATGTCCCGTCCATACTCTTCCATGTAGCTGAGGACTTGGGTTAGGAAAAATCCCAGTCGTGATGGCTCCCCCTTGAATTTGACTTCCAGGGGCGGGAGTCTTTGGCTGGAGCGTTGTCTGCGCCGTGGCCGGTATCGCTCCTCATCCTGGTCCCCATCTGTGGTTCTGGGGGGGTGGGTGGGTACTGCTGAGGCAGCAATTCCTGTTCCATTGGATGGCCCCGGGGTTTCAGGTGTTGGATCCCCTCCGTTACCTTTCCAGTTGCGTCCCCAGGCGCTGCCTCGGTTGCGATTTTCAGCTCTCTCCTCCCTCAGTGAACTCAGGGTTGTTTTCATCAGATCAATGGCCTTTTCCAGGATCCGCTCCTCCTCGCTGGCGTGCAGGGAACTCTCCATCTCTTGCCTCCATTCCGGTTGGTGGTTACTACGCCTCAGGGTCTTTTCTCCCGAAGCCTTTTCCCACTCACTTTTCCTTCCAACGCCCATCGACCACCGGGGTTTTCGGTCGTACTGCTCCACCGCTTCTTCCCCGGGGGAATATGCTGCTTCAGTTTCCCATTGTCTCTGGGATTCCATTTGGGGGGAAGACTCCCCCTCCATGGGGCTTCCCTCCTCTCTTGCTTCGTCGCCAGACATTTGTATTTGTTGCAAAGTCCCCCGGTAAGGTTTTCCCTTCCAGGTTGACTCTTAAAGCAGATTCCGTCTACTGTCAGGACCCACCTCAATCCACATCTTAGGAAATAAGAACTCTTGGATGCAAGTTTAGTCCAAAAGGAAAATGTTTACTAGGAAGGAATTGATTGTGGGAATACAAGACGGAATCTGAGAAAAGTTACATTTCAATCCTATATAAACCATTCCCATTCCAGCCCCTCCCCTCATCCATTTGGTCAGGCTGTCGTCAGTTGCTAGGTGTCAGGTTCTTCCATGGGAAAGGGAACTCTCCTTGGTTTTATGGTTATTGCTTCCCTTTTTCCAGTTGTAAATGAAGACACAAACCATATCTGTCTGTCCCCCTCCCTTCCCCCGTTAAAACATCCCCTGTTGTTTGAAAATTGCTTTAGTAACCATCCTCTCCCCCCCCCCTCGGAGAGATGGCAGAATCCCCAGTAATAGCACGTTGTTCTACCTATACAATTATGAAATGTGATATAAATGGATTCTGACATGCAGGTTCGCATCCCACCAGGCTCAAGGTTGACTCAGCCTTCCATCCTTCCGAGGTAGGTAAAATGAGGACCCAGATTGTTGGGGGCAATTAAGCTGACTTTGTAATAATGCCGCTTGGGGTGTGTGTGAAAGCCCTAATAAGCAGGCATATACATAGAATGAAGGCTACTGCTAAGTGTGTAAGCCGCCCTGAGTCTTCGGAGAAGGGCGGGATATAAATGGAATTAAAATAAAATAAATAAAATAAATAAAATAGTGCTCGAGTTACGCCCGCAGTTGAGCCCCAAATTTCCGTTGCTAAGCAAGACATTTGTTAAAGCGAGTTTCCTCCCATTTTACGACTTTTCCTGCCGCAGTTGTTCAGTGAATCACTGCAGTTGTTAAGTTAGTGACATGGTTGTTAAGTGAATCTGGATCCCCACCCCCCACCCCTTGACTTTGCTTGTCAGAAGGTCGCAAAAAGGGAATCGCACGACCCTGGAGAGGCTGCAACGGTGATAAATGTGAACCACTTGCCAAGTGTCTGAATTTTTATCCCGTGACCCTGGGGAGGCTGCAGCGAAGAAGGGTCCTAAGTCACTTTTTTTTAGGGCCGTTGTATCTTTGAACGGCCACTAAGCGAACTGTTGTAAGTTGAGGACTACTTCTAAAAGTAAACAGTTCAGATTTGTATGTCATCAGCTTGATCTGCCGCACCAAACAGAGTCAGAAGTCAATGCTTTCCCCCCCCCCCAATGACTCTCATTTTTGTCTGTCTTTTTGTATTCTATATTTTGATAATCTAAGGAGGGGGGAAAAAATTATCACCGGGAGGTGCTTGCTTTGAGTGACCGTGAACAATGACCAGCAGCGTTTAGGAAGTCCTTTAAAACACACACACGCACACGCGCACACACATGCACACACACACCACACACAAACACACAGAGGCTAAAAGTTTAGCATTGTGTTCTTTTCTTCCTTCTTTCTTCTGAAAGGCCCCTTAACCTTCATGAGATCTTTGGTGGCTGAATCTCATTAGGGCCCTCTTGACTCCTTCTTCATTCCGGCTTGATGGACAGATCTATTCACTGCCCTCCGCCCTTTCCTCCCCCCCCCCTGACCAATGTCTCAGCCCCTTCCCCCTTCCCCTCTCTGCTAAGGAGCCTTCTTTCCCCCTCCCCCTTTTGCCTCCCTGCCCCCCTCCCCTCCTGGGGAAAAGCGATCAGTCAAGCTGAAATTGTCAGGTGATTCTTGTGATGTCAAACCTCCCACCCAGGGGTCAGAAAGTGGAGCTTTCAAAAATGCCCCACATTGATGAATTAAATCGAATAGGAGGTGAGGGGGGGGAAAGAGAGGGCTTTTCAAGGCTGGGACAGGGACCCCACAGTGGGTGACCTGCCTGGCTCTGGAAAAGAAGGCTGGTGATCTCCCTGTGCCTGGGAGGGAGGACGGATTTTCAACAGAATAACAGATTACCAGAGTTAGAAGGGTCCTTGGAGATCTTCTAGTCCAACCCCCTACTTCAGCAGGAGATCCTATACCAGTGATGGCGAACCTTTTAGAGACCGAGTACCCAAACTGCAACCCAACACCCACTTATTTTATCGTCGTGTACCGGGTGGAGAATGAGGTGGCTGGATGGAGTCACTGAAGCAGTAGGCGTGAGCTTAGATGGACTCCAGAAGATGGTAGAGGACAGGAAGACCTGGAGGAACATTGTCCATAGGGTCGCGATGGGTCGGACACGACTTCGCAACTAACAACAACAACCGGGTGGGTGTGGCCCATTGGCTGGGCGTGGCCCATTGGCTGGGCGTGGCTGCAGTGGTAACGGCAGACTGGGTGGGACTAAAAAGTTCAATCAATCAATTCCAAACTTTGCGAGATCTTTCCCCCCCCCCTGAAGAAGTTGAAATTGATTGATTGAATCTTTTTTGTTTTTGCACACGGTGGCGGAGGCCTAAAGTGAAAAGGTTTTATAAAACCCAGCTGAAGGCCTAGGACTGGGGCAACGGCGCGTGTGCCCGCAGAGAGGGCTCTGTGTGCCACCTGTGGCACGCGTGCCATAGGTTCGCCACCTTGGCCCTATACCATCCTGGTCAAATGGCTGTCCAATCTCTTTTTGAAAGCTTCCACAACCTCTGCAGACAAGCTGTCCCACTGGTTAACAGAATAGCAGACTCGGAAGGGACCTTAGAGGTCTTCTAGTCCAGTCCCCTGCTCCAGCAGGAGACCTTATACCAAATGGCTGTCCAGTCTCTTTTTAAAAGCCTCCAGCGATGAAGCATCCACGACTTCTGGAGTCAAGCCGCCCCATTGATTGATTAGCAGAAGAATAGAGTTGGAAGGGTCCTTGGAGGTTCCTCGAGGAGGAGACCTGATTCCATTCCAGACAAATGGCTGCTCCAGTGTCTTCTTAAAAAACGTCTAGTGATGGAGCACCCGTAACTTCTGGAGGCAAGTCGTTCCACCGTTTAATTGTTCTCGCTGTCTGGAAATTTCTGAGACCCACTTTGCAAAAGGCCTGTCTCTCTAAGCCCCTCCCCAGCTTCAGAAGCAAGAGTGGCTTCTTCCTCTTCCCCCCCACCCCCACCCCCCCAAAAAAGCAGACTTTCTGAGAAAGCCTCCGCTTCCCTTTTGCATTTCTGCCCCAGAAAACCCCCTTTGGGGGCCTCCCAAGGCTTCCAGGGCTGTTGCGTCTTAGCGATGTTTTGGCACCTCCAGCTTTGTTTTTATTATGTAAGTCAAAGAGCTCATTAAGGATAATTTAAAAAAGAATCACTCCCCTCTCGGTTAATCTGTGAGAAAAATCTCCTATGCTTAGCTTGCCAGCGGGATAAAAAAAAAGGCTGGTGGAGGAGATGCGCTGAACTGCAGAACCGCCTTTCCAGATTTTCTGGTCTTTGGAGGGTCTTTCAGAGCGGGGAGGGGGGAGCACAGAAGGGAATGGAAAGTTTGGGGCTGATTGACAAAATAGTGGCACCGATAGGAGAGAATACTTGTAGCTCAGGGTCAGTTGGAACAATGTTTACTCCTGGATTATTGGTCTAGTATTGAGAGACGGGGGGGGGGGAGAGAGAGAGAGAGAGAGAGAGAGAGAGAGAGAGAGAGAGAGAGAGAGAGAGAGAGAGAGAGAGAGAAATAAAAGAATATTTGTAGCTCAGGGCTAAAGTGTGGGGTCCTTGGTGCTCACTGAGCTTGATTTTTTTTTCTTGCAAATGTTTCTTGCAACTAAGGAACATTATCAGTGCTAGAAGGGAGTGGATTTGTGGGGAGGAGGAGGAGGAGGAGGAGGAGGAGGAGAATTGTGGGGTCCTTGGTGTTCTCTGAGCTTGGTAGTTTTCTTGCAGATGTTTCATGACCCATATAGGTAACATCATCAGTGCTAGAAGGGAGGGAGGTTTGCAGGGAGGAGGAGGAGGAGGAGGAGGAGAATGACTTTGGGGTCCTTGGTGCTCTCCGAGCTAGGTTGTTTTCCTGCAGACCTTTCATGACCCAACTAGGTAATATCATCTGTGCTATAAGGGAGGAGGAGGAAGAGGAGGAGGAGGAGGAGGAGGAGGAGGAGGAGGAGGAGGAGGACTGTGGGGTCCTTGGTGCTCTCCGAGCTAGGTTGTTTTCCTGCAGACCTCTCATATGACCCAACTAGGTAACATCATCAGTGCTAGAAGGGTATGGGGTTTGCTCTCTGGCTATACACAAGTGGCTTGCCTTTGTAAACAACAGAAAGGAAACAACACTCCCACCCACATTGACAGGGTAAGCCACTAGTGCAGAAACGGAAAGCAAACCTCACTCCCTTCTAGCACTGATGATATCAGATAGTTGGGTCATGAAATCTCTGCAAGAAAGCAACCAGGCCTGGAGCGCACCAAGGTCCCCACTGAGTGGCATGCCATAAAAGTGCATTTTACATGCTATATCAAGAGTACAGAGGCCAACCCTGGAAGCGGTTTTCCTCCCCAGTGAAAAAACAAGGGGTCCGAGATGGCTTGGGGGGGCTCAGCGCAGGGGGTAAGGGGTTGACAATGTGGCACTAAGCGGGCGCCTAATGATCTCCAGAGCTGCATTCGCTGCCGGCCTCTTGGCTGCAAGAGTGTTTGGACACCCAAAGTGCCTGGAAAGGGGAAGGGGAAGGTCTTCCATGCCTCTTGAGCAGAAGTGCTGGCCAGCTGCTCCCTTGTCTTTCTCTTCCTGCTTAATGTCCTTTGATGTGAAGCTTGATTTACTTCTGACATTTAGAGACACCAAAAAATAAAAATAAAAAAACCCACTGGGCACAGCTGAGAGGATGGTTGTGTGGGTGTGGTGCCACAAGTATAAATTCTTTGTTTCTTGCAGCAACTTTTGAGCGGGATTGAAGATGGCTCTGCCCTCTGAATCTCTCGTGTTCCTTCTACCCCGGCAAAAAGTTGTTTAATTAGTCTGGATTGAGATAATAATAATAATAATAATAATAATAATAATAATAATAATAATAATAATAATAATAATAATAATAATAATAATAATAACAACAAGAAGAAGAAGAAGAAGAAGAAGAAGAAGAAGAAGAAGAAGAAGAAGAAGAAGAAGAAGAAGAAGAAGAAGAAGAAGAAGAAGAAGTTGTTGTTGGAAGGGACCTTGGAGGTCATCTAGTCCAACCCCCTGCTCAGGCAGGAAACCCTATACCATTTCAGGCAAATGGCTGTCCAGTCTCTTCTTAAAAACTTCCAGTGTTGGAGCATTCACAGCTTCTGGAGGCAGGTTGTTCCACTGGTTAATTGTTCTAACTGTCAGGAAGTTTCTACTTAGTTCCAGGTTGCTTCTCTCCTTCATTAGTTTCCATCCGTTGCTCCTTGTCCTTCAGGTGCTTTGGAGAATAGCTTGACTCCCTCTTCTTTCTGGCAGCCCCTGAGATATTGGAAGACTGCTATCATGTCACCCCTCGCCCTTCTCTTCTTTAAACTACACATACCCAATTCCAGCAACTGTTTCTTATGTGTTTTGGCCTCCAGTCCCCCAATCATCTTTGTTGCTCTTCTCTGTACCCTTTCTAGAGTCTCGACATCTTTTTTACATCGTGGTGACCAAAACTGGATGCAGTATTCCAGGTGTGGCCTTACCAAGGCATTGTAAAGTGGTATTAGTACTTTACTTGAAATGCTTGCAGATGAGCTCATCCCATCTGGAAATGCAGCCTGTTCCACAGATCCACAGATACAGGGAGTCCACCATCACAATTTTGAAGCAAAGACGTTTGCTAAATAGGTTTTGCCCTGTTTTATGACCATTCTTTGCACAGTTGTTAAGTGAATCACAGCAGTTGTTAAATTCTTAACATGGTTATTAAGTGAATACGGCTTTCCCATTGGCTTCGCTTGTCAGGAAGTCGCAAAAAGGGGTTCATATGACCCTGGGACCCTGCAAGTGTCATAAATAAAGAGTCAGCTGCCAAGTATCGGCATCTTGATCACGTGACCATGGGGATCCTGCCATGGTCATAAGTGTGAAAAACGGTCATACATTTTTTCTGTGCTGTTGTTACCTTTGAATGATCATAAACCTGTGGTTGTAAGCCAAGGACTATCTCTAAGTCAACAGTGCTGTTCCAGCTGGTGGCTGTGGCACATTTTGAGAGCAGGAATCCCAGTCGTTGTGCGGAAAATTTTTTAAAAAGGTTTTGAGCAGTGCAAAAAGTTGTGCCTGCCTTGTGTGTCAAGATCCCACATTTGGACCTTCGATCTCTCTTTCCAGCCTGAGGAAAATCTACTCTGTCACCCTTCCGGATGACCTGAAGGTCATGCAGAGCCAAAACCAGTATTTGAGGAGGCCTCTGGTTGATGCTTCTTTGTGAATGTCTGCTGAAGGAGCATGGGGGGGGGGAGAGGGGGGGCATTTGCCAGCCCAAGAGCAGAGGGAAGGATTAATAAAAGGAGCACTGAGGGGAGGGGGGGTGACATGATAGCAGTCTTCCAGTATCTCAGGGGCTTCCACAAAGAAGAGAGGGAGTCAAGCTATTCTCCAAAGCACCTGAAAGCAGGACAAGAAGCAACAGATGGAAACTAATCAAGGAGAGAAGCAACCTGGAATTAAGGAGAAATTTCCTGACAGAAGAATTAACCAGTGGAATGTCTTACCTTCAGAAATTGTAGGTGCTCCAACATTGGAGTTTTTCAAGAAGAGATTGGACACACCATTTGCCTGAAATGGTATAGGGCAGGGGTCGGCAACCTCGGCTCTTTTATGACTCGTGGACTTCAACTCCCAGAATTCCTGAGTCAGCTATGCTGACTCAGGAATTCTGGGAGTTGAAGTCCACGAGTCATAAAAGAGCCAAGGTTGCCTACCCCTGGTATAGGGTCTCCTGCTTGAGCTAAATAGAAGACCTCCAAGGTCCCTTCCAACTCTGTTACTCTGGTATTCTGGAACAAACTGCCCCAGCTGCAAATTTAACAGGCCCTTCAGGACAGGATCTTCAATAGCCTAGGAAGGGGGCAGCCCCACATTTTTCCCAGGTCCCAGTAATCTTGACAAAAGGAGGGCTGGGGGGGGGAGTTCTTTGCCAGAGGTCAGAGTTGGTGACCTTGATCCTCAAAGCTGGGAAAGCCATATTGTTGGGGGCAGAGGGAAGGTGGGTGAGGCAAGGTCTTAAAATCTCCTTTCCTTGATGGCCCCAACCACATTCATAAATCCAGCTTTTTTGTGACCCTCCTTTCTCGCCCCCTGGTCGTGCCTGCTATTGAATTTGTAGCTAAATTGCTGGTTTGTTCACATTCAAGGGACCTTTTGGCTCGCCAGGACCCTTCAAAAGGAGCGGGAGTTAATTTGTGCACTGAACTGGGTGTGCTCTGTTATTATTATTTCTTAATGAGACTTTATTTCATGTGCTTTCCGACGCAGCTCTTGAGGGGCAGCAAGGAAGAGGGCAGTTGCATCCACTGGAGAGAGAGGGCCTAACAATTCTGACTCAATAGTAGTAGCCATGAGAGGGATCTTAGATCCTAGTCGACAATCACTTAAATATGAGCCAGCAGTATGCTGTAGCTGCCAAAAAAGCCAACACAGTCCTAGGCTGCATTAAGAGAGGGACCGAATCAGGTGAAGAGTTTGTGCAGCTTTATAAGGCCTTGGTAAGACTCCACTTGAAATTCTGCATCCAGATTCGGTTGCCATGATACAAAAGAGAGGTTGAAACTCTGGAAAGAGTGCAGAGAAGAGCAACAAAGATGATTAAAGGCTGGAGGCTCAAATGTATGAAGAACGGTTGTGGGAATTGGGTATGTCCGATTTAATGAAAAGAAGAACCAATGTTTGAGGTGCTGCCACAAAGCACCTGAAGCCAGGACAAGAAGCGACAGATGGAAACTAATCGAGAAGACAACCGGCCTAGAACTAAGGAGGAAATTCCTGACAGAACAATTAACCAGTGGAACGACTTGCCTCCAGAAGTTGTGAATGCTTCAGCACTGGAAGTTTTTAAGAAGAGATTGGACAACCATTTGTCTAAAATGGCATAGAGTCTCCTGTCTGAGCAAGGGGGCTGGACTAGAAGTCTTCCATGTCCCTTCCAACTCTGTTATTTTGTTATTCTGTTATTCTCTGATTCAAAGCCTCCTTAAGAAAGGCAGTGGTGATGTGGCCGAGCATATGCATCACAGACTCCCAGAAGTGGCAGGCAGAACACGGTGTGAGGCTTGCGCATTGCCAAATCTATTGTGGGGTTAACCTGAATCTGTTTTGCCAACGTGGACGAGGAGACATGCCAGGAGAGGCAAATGGACTGTGTGAGTGACGTGTTTTGTGTCAATAGCCCAAGAGTCTCTACTTATGTCCAGTGGCTTCTGTGGGTCCTAAAGAAGGAAGCCAGCACAAATGTGTTATATAGTCCTCAATTTATAACCATTTGTTCAGCAATTGTTTCAACTGTTGCTGAAAAAAGTGATCTGCAACCCGTTCTCAGCTAGGCAATAAAGTTAAGAAGCTAGGAGCACAAGTAGTGTTCTCATCAGTACTCCCAATGAAAGGCCAACACCCATTGAGGGGAAAAAGAATTCTAGAAATAAACCATTGGCTGCACAGTTGGTGTCGCCAAGAAAACTTTGGTTTCCTGGATAATAGACTGTATTTCCTTCATGAAGGACTCTTAGCAAGGGATGGGCTGCACCTCATGAGAACAGGGAAAATGTACTTGGAAAAAGACTGGCCCAACTCATCAGGGGGTTTTTAAACTAAAATTAAGGGGGGAGGCTGACCAATCTTCAGAATCTCTAGAACCCAAAACCAGTTATAAATCCCAAGAAAACAAATCAAACAATGAGGTGGGCAGAGATGTGAAAAAAGAAAAACTCAAACAACATTCAGGAGATGCAGGAAACATACCCACGGACAGGCATAAAAGTCTTAAATGCTTATATACAAATGCTCAAAGCTTGGGGAACAAACAGGGTGAACTAGGAGCAATAGTACCCTACGGAGGATATGACTTAGTTGGCATTACAGAAACCTGGTGGGACAAAACCCATGAATGGAATGGACTGATAGATGGATACAAATTGTTCAAAAGAAACAGATCTACAAAAAGAGGAGGGGGAGTTGCATTATATGTAAGAGAACACGATATATCTACAGAAATGCACATGATCAAAGATAAAATCTCTCCAGAATGCATATGGGTCAATATAAAAGAGAAAAAAAGTGACATTGCCATAGGTGTATATTACAGACCACCCAACCAATCAGAAGAAATAGATGAATTCTTTGCCAACCAGTTAACAAATATATGTAGGAAACATACCACAATAGTAATGGGAGACTTCAACTATCCAAATATCAACTGGGAGACAAATTCTGCAGCAAGCAGAAGATCAGACAGATTCCTAGCCAACCTAGCTGACAACTTGTCATCCAAAAGGTGGAAGAGGGAACTAGACCGTAAAGCCATACTGGACTTAATTCTTACTAATAGAGAAGAAGGGACTTGAAGTTACCGGAACCTTGGGTGAAAGTGACCACGTCATACTGGAATTTAATATAATGCAAACACTAGCAACAGAAGACAATCCAACCAGGGTCTTAAACTTCAAAAGAGTTGACTTTAACAAACTCAGAGAGAACCTAGGAAAGATCCCATGGATAAAAATCCTAAAGGGAAAAACAACCCAAGAAGTGTGGGAAACTCTGAAAAATGTGATCATAAAAGCCAAGACCAGCACAATACCACTGAAAAAGTAAAACAAGAAATTCAAGAAGAAATCAACATGGCTACACAAAGATCACTCTGACAAACTGAAAGACAAAAAAGGACAAATACAAAACATGGAAAGAGGGGCACATAACTAAGGCCAATTATGAGCAGACAGCCAGAACATGCAACGATGAAGTCAGGAAAGCAAAGACTCAGAACGAACAAAGACTTGCAACAGAAATCAAGGATAATAAAAAAAAAAAGTTTCTTCCAACACATTAACAAGAAAAAAGTCAAGGAAACTGTAGGTCCACTAAAGAGAGAAGATGGCAAGGAAATAACAGGCAACAGGGAGAAAGCAGAGCTGCTTAACTCATACTTTGCATCAGTCTTCACACAAAAAGAAACCATAGCCCAACATACCAAAAAAAAACCACTGCAAAAGACAAACTAGAAACAAAAATTAAAATAAGCAAGAAAATGGTAAGAGAACACCTATCTGACCTTGACGAATATAAATCATCAGGACCCAACAGATTACACCCCAGAGTTCTGAAGGAGCTGGCAGATGTTATCCCAGAACCACTGCACCACATCTTTCAAAAATCCTGGAGCACAGGGGAAATACCTGAGGATTGGAAAAGGGCTGATGTGGTTCCCATCTTCAAGAAAGGGAAAAAAACAGACCCAGGAAACTACACACCAGTCAGTCTAGCATCAATACCTAGGAAGATCCCGGAAAAGATAAAAAAAAACAGATCTGAGAACATCTAGAAGCAAACAAAGTTATAACTAGTAGGTAGCACGGGTTTGTTAAAAACCGATCACGCCAAACCAATCTTATTTCATTCTTTGATAAAGTGACTAATCTGTCTTAAAAACAGTAACTGCGAGAGGGACCTAGGAATCCTAGTGGATGATCACTTGACCATGAGCCAGCAGTGTGCAGCAGCAGCCAAAAAAAGCTAATACAATCCTGGGTTGTATAAACAGAGGCATAGAATCAAGATCACATGAAGTATTAATACCACTTTATAAAACCCTAGTAAGACCACACCTGGAATACTGCAGCCAATTTTGGTCACCATATCACAAAAAAGATGTTGAGAGTTTGGAAAAAAATCAGAGAAGAGCGCAACTAAGATGATCAACGGCCTAGAGACTAAAACGTACGAAGAACGGCTGCAAGACTTGGGTCTGGCGAGTCTAAAGAAAAGAAGAAATAGGGGAGACATGATAGCAGTATTCTAGCACTTGGGGGGCTGTCACAAAGAAGAGGGGGGGGTCACGTTATTCACCAAAGCCCCAGAGAGCAGGACAAGAAACAATGGCCGGAAACTGATCAAAGAGAGAAGCAACCTGGAATCAAGGAGAACATTTCTGACAGTGAGGACAATTAACCAGTGGAACAGTTTGCCTCCAGAAATTGTGGGCTCTCCATCTCTGGAGATTTTTAAGAAGAAGCTAGACAGTGACTTGTCTGAGATGGTATAGGTTCTCCTGCTTGAGCAGGGAGCTGGACTAGAAGACCTCCAAGGTCCCTTCCAGCTCTGTTTTATTCTAATTATGACCATTGCAGCTTTTCCCATGATCACATGACCCTTTGATCTGACTAGAGCTTTTATACACCTTGAGTCTCTTTGAGGGTGACCCCTCCATACTCTTTCAAATTGTTGGGTTGCTGAGGATTTCTTCTTTTGTTGGCAAGCGAAAGGAAGTGGGGTGCAAAGCTGGGTTTAAGTTCACATTTGAAGTTAGCAGAATTTTGTTTTTCTTTAACAAGGCGCAAATTTCAGCTTAGACCCATCCTTGGTTTTTTACACAAATAGCTGGCAATTATTGTCAAAACTTGGGTAGCGCGGCGTTTTCAAAATTTTGCTTCCTGCTATTTGGCGCAAAAAAAGCATCTCTTGTGTCTATACGTGGGGCGCGTGAAATTGTAGTTTAACAAGCACAGCTGGTCTCTGTGACTACTGTGTGGGTCTTAACCGTTTCCATATTGTTGTCAGGAACCTTGTTTGGGGCCCTGTTTTTGGACTCTCAACTAGGCAAAAAGCAAATTTTCACCTTGGCAGTGGCACTTTAAGGGAAGGTTTCAGCGCTGCAGAACTTGTTTTTGGAGAGTTGTGAGAAAACGTTGAGGATTAAAATATCAAAGAGTTTCGGGAGTGATTTGTGGAGGGATATGTGTGCTTATTTCGGCTTTGATGGAGGTTGTGAGGGGCAAAAAGAGGCTCTCTTGATAGAGGGGAAAACAAAGGCAGACAAGAGGCTTTAAAAAATGAAAAGCTCTAGGATTTAACAAAGTGGAAGAGTTAAAAAGGAAATATGCCCTACAAGTTCTGAAGAGGCAACAGGAAAAGAACAATACTTGTTGGCTGTAAAGTGCTTTTTATGAATCTGGAAACCAAAACATTTCGAAGCTGAAAGATAACACAGTTGCATGGGAAACTTGAAAAGCAGCAGAGAAGCTGAGCAGACAGCTCTTTTGAAAGTTTGCATACTGATCTACAGTTCCGAAAGACAACCAGAGACAACCTTGTGAATTGCAGCTTGTTGATCAGGACAAATAATTCTGGTTTTAAAATCCCAGTCCTTAGCCCTCTCACCCCTCAAAATTTCAGAGGGGAGGGAGTAAGTTAGCCATGGGTCCATCTGGGGTAATAATACTGAGCAGTGAAGAAAAAGGTTAGAAGTATATACATCAAGAGAGCAAAGGTCTAGGAAGAGTGCAGAGAAGAGCAACAGAAATGATTAGGGGACTGGAAGCTAAAACACACAAAGAATGGTTGCAGGAATTGGGTATCTCTCTAGTTTAATGAAGAGGGCCAAAGAATCGAGACCTTTGAACTATGGTGCTGGAGAAGACTCCTGCGAGTCCCTTGGACTGCAAGGCGATCAAACCGGTCAGTCCTAGAGGAGATCAACCCTGACTGCTCTTTAGAAGGCCAGATCCTGAAGCTGAAACTCAATTGGCCACCTAATGAGAAGGAAGGACTCACTGGAGAAGAGCCTAATGCTGGGAAAGGTTGAGGGCGAGAGAAGAAGGGGACGACAGAGAATGAGGTGGCTGGATGGAGTCACTGAAGCAGTAGGCGTGAGCTTAAATGGACTCCAGAAGATAGTAGAGGACAGGAAGGCCTGGAGGAACGTTGTCCATGGGGTCGCGATGGGTCGGACACAACTTCGCAGCTAACAACAAGTTTAATGGGGGGAAAAAAGGACCCAAGGTGATATGATAGCAATATTCCAGTATCTGAGGGGCTGCCACAGAGAAGAGAAAACAAGAAGCAATGGATAGAAACTAATCAAGGAGAGAAGAAACCTGGAACTAAGGAGAAATTTCCTGATAGGAATGGCTTGCCTTCAGAAGTTGTGGGTACTCCAACAGTGGAGGTTTTCAAGAAGAGGTTGGACAACCATTTCTCTGAAATGGCATAAGGTTTCCTGCTTCAACAGGGGGTTGGACTAGAAGATCTCCAAGGTCCCTTCCAACTCTGTTACTTTGTTATTCTGTTATTTTGTCTTAAAGCCCAAACTCGGTGGAGGAAATACCATCAAGACAGCCAACACCTGGGCAGTTCCAGTCATTAGATACACAGCTGGAATGGTAGGCTGGACTCAAGCAGAACAGAAGGCCCTGTATAGCAGGATCAGAAAAATAAGGAGAATGAATCATGCCCTTCATCCTCGCAGTGATATTGACAGATTCTACTTACCAGAGAAAATAGGTCCTGTAGATATGGAATGTTATGAGTACAGCAAACAGTGGAAGAAGAAAAAAAGGATATTGGATGAATATCCGAAGAATATAAAGGAGATGCACTGAAGCTAGTATACCAGAAAGGTCTGCTGAGCAGTGGAGAGACCATACTGGCCTACAAGAAAGAGCAAATGAAGAACAGAATGGAGGCATGGGAATTACAAAGCATTATGTGGCCAGTATATTAAAAATAATAGCATGTCAAGCAGGTAATAACAAGACCAGGCAATAGCTAAGAGCAGGGAGGTTGGAGAAAGAGACCCGAGGGGTTAATTCTGACTGAAAAAAGGCCAGGTCTTTAAAACAATGAACACAAAGCCAGAATTGAAAAGACAGCAAAAAACAGCAAGTTCCACCTATTCGAAGAAGCTGAAGAAACAGTGGATCACCTCCTAAGCTGCTGCAAGAAGATTGCCCAGACTGACTGCAAGCAACAGCATGACAAAGTAGCAACAATGGTGCATTGGAAGATGGGCAAGAAATATCATTTGCTTGCAAGCAAGAACTAGTGGGGCATAAAATAGAGAAAATGAAGAAGCTAAATTGCTCTGGGATTTTAGAACTCAGGCAGACAGGCACCTGCCACTTAACACCCGAGACTTAACAATTTTCCATAAGAAAGACAAAAAAAGTCTGGCTAACGGACGTGGATGTACCTGGAGAGAGCAGAATAAAAGAGAAAGAGTAGTCATAGGTCATAGGTGGCTTAGGTGCAATCCCAAAACATCTGGAGCACCACTTGAACACCATCGGCATTGACAAAAATCCCCATTCGTCAATTGCAAAAGGCAGCTTTACTTGGAACAGCTTACATCCTGAAACATAATACTAGGCAGTTGCATGGAGTAAACACTGACTTGAATCTGTAATCTGTACATTGGGGATACAAAACAACTGTTTCATAAATGCCTGGCACAACATAGGACAACAAATCTATCAGGACAAGATTCAGCAGTCCATCTGCATTTAAAAGACCAAGGCCACTCTTTTGAAGACAGCAAAGTCCACATTTTGGACAGAGAGGACCCCTGGTTTGAAATAGGGGTGTTGTTGTTAAGAGTCAACGATGACTTGATAGCACATGATCAGTCCATCAACATGAAGACCCAGCACCCTGGAGAAGATAGTAATGCCAATAAAGGAGAGTATTTGTAGTTCAGGGTTGAAATGAGGGGTCCTTGGTGCTCTCTGAGCTAGGTGGTTTTCTTGCAGACATATCATCACCCAAACTAGGAAACATCATCAGCGCTGGGCTTCTAGATGAATCTAGTTCTAGATGACTAGCAGTGATTATGTTACCTAGTTTGGGTAATGAAACGTCTGCAAGAAAACCACCAAGCTCAGAAGTCAGTAATGCTGGGAAAGATAGAAGGAAAGAGAAGAAGAGGAGGACTAACCAAAGGTGGATTGGTCTTGGGCATGGAGCTGGTCTAGAAGACCTCCAAGGTCCCTTCCAGCCCTAGGATTCTATGACTCAGTTGTAGTGGTGATGGGTCCACTTTTGGAAGACCTGAAGAACCAATTTGGAGGCAGGTCATCCTGGAAAAGTAATCTACTGTATGTTGTTCCTAAGAGTCAACAATGACTTGACGTCACACAGTCAGTCATCATGAAGACCTGGCTCTCTGGATAAATTGATAATGCTGGGAAAGGTGGAAGGAAAGAGCCAGACAGGGGGATGGACTCAGCTGTAGTGGTGATGGGTCCACTATAGGAAGACCTGAAGGACCAGGTTGGAGACAGATCATCCTGGAAAAAATATATCTGTATTGTTGCTAAGTGTCAGCCATGACTTGATGGGAGCATCATTAGAAGACCTGAAGGATCAGGTTGGGCAGATCCTCCCAGAGAAAAACCATCCAGTTGGCCACTAAGAGTCAGCACCAACGTGATGGCACTTTAACAATAACTAATGACTGTGGGCAGTCTGGAAGGGACAAGGGTTGGTATTGTGATGCAAATGACATCAGGACAGGAGTGGCTCTTTTGTGGATGAAGCCTCATCACTTTCAATGGCATTGTGGCTTGTTACCAATGCTGCTATCACCACTTCCTAACTGATACCTACTTAACATGAAAAGATTGTTTAAAAAGCACGAGAAAGGGGACCAATTACTCCTGACTTTTCCACATGCACATGTCTCAAATCTGCTCTGCAGCTTGGAAGGGCTTTTTTTCAGAGTAGACCTGTGGGTTGTGCAAGAGTCTAATTTTGTTGTGTGAATGGAATGTTCCACGTGTTGTTTATTTATAGCCTGACTTCATTACTTTATAAGTAACACAAAGTGGCAAACACACACATAATAACAGCTTCCACCCCTTATTTTCTCCACAACAACCACCCTGTGAGGTGGGTTGGGTTCAGTGGGAGGGGCTAGCCCAGAGTCACCCAGCTGGCTTTCATGCCCAAGGCAAGACTAAAACTCACTGTTTCCTGGTGATTGGTCCAAAGTCACCCAGCTGGCTTTCATTCCTAAGGCGTGACTAGAACTTACCGTCTCCTGGTACTTGGACTAAAGTCACCCAGTCAGCTTTCATGCCTAAGGCAGAACTTCAACTCACTGTCTCCTGGTTTCTAGCCATGCCAGCAGCCTGCACAGCAATGGATGGGGCTGTTATAGTTGGCCCATCTTCAAATCCCCAGGCTGAGGATAGCTGACCTCCAAGGTCCCTTCCACCCCTATGATTTTGGCATCTCTAGAGAGGACACCATGTTGATTGCAGAAGTACTTCTAAACACAGCACAAGAAGTTGTCTAGCTGGTCCCTGGTGCTACGGCCACCGAATCCAGTCCTTCCAGAGGCTGGTGGGCCAGGTGTGGGCTCCCTCCAGACTGGATAGCCACAGAATTGCTGCCAGTGTCTCTCTCCCCACACCCCCACCCTACCCTCTTCATGCAGATATAAATCCACATGGTGGGAGGTGGGGGGAAGGCAGGATGGGAGCTGCACTAATTATGCTGCATTCATTATTAATACGAGGAAATTGCCCGAAGGAGCCCATGTAATGCGAATAGTGATACAAGATATTGGTTTGAGCATTTAACGTGCCTGTTTGTTCATTAACTTCCTCCGCCCATGGAGTCATTGAACTGAAGCCTCATTTGCCTCTGTCTGGTTGGGAGTTGGAACCTCCCTCTGGCTTCTCTCCCTCTTCCCAGCAGCCCCTCCCCAGATGCAGCCATGTCTCCGAGTGCCCCCCCCTCCCCAACCCCTTCTTGTAGGCCCTTGTCTGCTGATGCCAATGTGCTTTCTAGCTAAGCTTGCCCACATATAAATCAAGCATCTGAATTCAGCAGTGATGGTAGAAATGCCCCTGGGGAGGGTGGGGTGGGGGGTTTAGAGGCCCTGGAAAATCCAGGGGTTCTTCTTGTGGGGTGATCCTTGCCCAGAGAAGAGGCTGCCCAGAGGCTGAGCCACAGGTTGGCAGTTGGATGAGCCAACTGCCCAGATGTTGGTCTCTGCAGGAGCACTGGACATTCAATGCTGCCTGGACCCAGCAGATACATGGTGTCTCTCAGGTGGCTTTGCTCAACCAGGAGAGGCAGGGATCTAACGGGGTGGGTCCTCAACCCAAGGACCCTGCCCAATTTCCCAGGGGGAACTGAATCAAACCAGCAGAGTCCTCGATGCTCTCTGAGCTGGGTTATTTTCTTGCAGACGCTTCATGACCCAACTAGGCAACATCATCAGTGCTAGAAGGGAGCAAGGTTTGCAGAGAAGAGGAGGTGGAGAAAGGAGGAGAAAGAGGAGGGAGGAGGACCACTGTGGGGTCTTGGATGCTTTCTGAGCTTGGTGGTTTTGTTGCAGGACGTTTCACTACCCAGCTAGGGAACATCATCGTTGTGAGAAGGGAGGAGGTGTTTATGGAGATTCTCCATCCTCCAGGTCATGGTTGTCCCAAAGGTGCTTTTCCAAAAGGTGACTGGACTTCCTTTGTTTGTTTTTTCCTTGAAAACATTTCACTTCTCATCCAAGAAGTATCTTCAGGACGTTTCACTACCCAGCTAGGGAACATCATCGTTGTGAGAAGGGAGGAGGTGTTTATGGAGATTCTCCATCCTCCAGGTCATGGTTGTCCCAAAGGTGCTTTTCCAAAAGGCGACTGGACTTTCTTTGTTTGTTTTTTTCCTTGAAAACGTTTCACTTCTCATCCAAGAAGTATCTTCAGAACCGAAGACCTGAAGAAGCTCCTTAGGTGAGAAGCAGATTGTAGATTGTGATGTTAAAGAAACTAACTTGATGTTGAATATGATAACAGCAGCACGGTTACTGGTGGGACAATATTGGAAGAAGGATAGTTTGCCCACTATAGAAGAATGAATGGGTGTTTAAAGTTTCGAATCTTGCAGAAATGTCTAAGATTTCTGCTTACTTGAAAGATCATTCACAGGAAAGATATATTTCAGTTTGGAGGAGATGGATAAATTATATTCAGAACAAATATGGGACTAAAAAGTTCCATTTAGCTTATGAGTAGATTTTAGTGGGATATTGTTATTGGTACGTTGTTTGTAGTTATGTTAAAGGGGAGTTAAAGCACATTATGAATTTGGTTAATTGTATATTATGCATAATTTTTATTTAGAATATGATTATTATAACTATAATCCTGTATTTAGCTCTGGGAAGTGGGGAGGGGGAAGTGGGCGGGTTTGGGGTGGGGGGGATTTGGGGATATAGTGTAAAACTTTGTTTTTGTAAAACTCTTTAATAAAAAAAAAAGAAAACGTTTCACTTCTCATCCAGGAAGTATCTTCAGAACCGAAGGCCCGAAGAAGCTCCTTAGGTGAGAAGCAAAACGGTTTTAAGGGGAAAAAACCAAGAAAGTCCAGTTGCCTTTTGGGAAGAAAAAAAGCCCCTTGGGAAGAAGAGAGGGGGTTTGCTCTCCTTTTGCATACTAGTGGCTCGTCCTGTCGTTGGTGGGAGGGGGGGTCTCGAGAGCCAGCAACTGATTTGCTGAACAACTCTGACAAAGAAAAGGTTGTAAAATGGGCCCAAACTCCTTGAACAACGGCCTTGCTTAGCAAGGGAAATTTGGGGCTCAGTCGTGGTTGTAAGTCGAGGACGGCCTGTTGTGTAGAGGAAGGACAGGCTGTTATCCAGTTGGGAGGCAGCCCCCATTTACCCTCCTTTTCTGCCTTCCCGGGAACAATGCAGGGAATCTTCGGCTGTCGCTAAAGCGAGACAGTTGCAAAGGGAGTTTTGCCCCTTTGTGAGCTTTTTTGCAGTTGTTAAGCGGGTCACGCAGCCACTGAGTGAGTCTGGCTTCCCCACTGACTTTGCTTGTCAGAAGGGAACAGACATTGATCACATGACCCCAGGATATTGCAACCGTCATCAATACGAGTCAGTTGCCAAGCGTCTGAATTTTGATCGCGTGACCCCAGGACACAGCAACGGTCGTAAGTACGAACCAGTTGGCAAGCGTCTGAATTTTGATCGCGTGACCCCAGGACACAGCAACGGTCGTAAGTACGAACCAGTTGGCAAGCGTCTGAATTTTGACCACGTGACCCTGGGGATGCTGCAACCGTCGTAAGCGTTGAAAAGGGTCATAAAAGTCAACCTTTTTTCAGTGCCGTTGTAACTTCAAACGGTCGCTAAATGGATGCAAGTCAAGGACTCGGTGACCGTGGGAGGCTGCAACCCAAGCCAAGGGCTCTCCGACCCTTTGGAAGGAGAGATGAGAAAGAAACGGAAGGCGAGTCTCTGACGCAGCAGCCACAGCCAGACAAATGCAGTCTTTCTTCCCCAGCACTGGTGCTAAGGGCTCCCGATTATCAGCCTTGGGACGGTTCTTGGAGTAGGGGGATGTCAAGGGGGGTGGGGTGGCTGCACCAGCAAGCCATCATCAGAGGGGATTTGGCAAATTAAGCCAGGTCCAAGCCTGACTTTGTATCCAGAAGGCGAGGCTTCAGATGCAATGAGCTTGAGCAGGGGTGTCAAACTCAATTCCATTGAGGGCCGCATCAGCATTGTGGTTGCCCTCAGGGGGCCGGGTGGGTATGGCCAGGGTGGGCGTGGCTTACTGGGTGGGCGTGGCCAGCTCTACATCATTCGCATCAAAGGTGCCTATGGGGGCCTGGGCAGGAGTGGGACAGATCTGAGGGTCTCTGGCAGAAAGAGGGTCTCTGGGCCAGGGACAAGGCAGTGGGGGCCGTTCCCTCACTGTTTCCAGGATGGCTTCACGAGCCACATGAAACCACTTTGCGGGCCGGATCCGGCCCCCGGGCCTTGTGTTTGACATGTCTGAGCTTGAGCGAATGAGAGAGAGTGAAAGAGAGTAAGACACACACACACACACACACACATACACCAAGAAACAGAGAGAGAGAGAAAGAGAGTTAAAGAAAGAGTAAGTGAGAGTGAGGAGCAGAGTGCAAGAGAAAAAGAGCGAGAAACAGCAAGAGAGAGAGAGAGAGAGAGGGAAGGAGAGAGAAAGAGAAAGGGAGAGAAAGAGAATGAGGAGAGTGGGAGAGAAGTGGGAGAGACGGAGAAACAGTGAGAGAAAGAGAGTGAGTGGGAGAGAGACAAGAGAGAGAGAGTCAGACACTGGCTCCAAATCTCCCAACCAGCCCTGAGTTAGCTGCTTTGCAGCTGCTCTTTTCATCTTCTTCAAAGTTGCTCCGTGCTCAGAACTGGGTCGGTGGGGCAACCTGGCGTAAGGGGGAGGGAGGAATCGGAGTCCGGAAAGGAGACTTTGCTTTTAGTTGGCTTATGCTGGAGCAGCAGCTCCAGGGAGGAAGCGCAGGAGAGGAAGGGTATCTACTACCGCAGATTAAGTAGCCCTGCCAGGAACAGGAGGAGGGCACCATGTGGGTTGCTGGTTTTGGCTTGGGGCATGGGAGGGTGTGTGTGTTTTGCTTTGGTTTGGATTCACATGTTGTTGCAAGGCCTGGCAGCAGCGGAGGACCAGGCAGAGAGAAAGATCCTGATGGGTTAGATTTAGTGTTCAGAAGATGCAGAGTCTTAGAAACGGAGTACCAGCCTTCATTCATTGATTAATGAATTGGTCAAGGGGTGTGTGTGTCTCGGAAGGAGGGTCGTTGTGTGGGACGACTTTCTCCTAGAATTCAGGACCCTCAGAGTTAACCCTCCTTTTTCTGGATTCAGGTTGCCTCAGAAATATCACCCCCGCTCCCCTGGCAATCACAACCAAACCAGCCTCTTGGTGGGCTCCGTATGCCCCTGGGGTCCCTGGGCCTTCTGGCAAAACCAGATCTTCAGGGCCTTTCCAAAGAGTGTCAAGGCAGGGGCCAGTCTGAACTCTACAGGGGATGTTCCACTGGGAGGGAGCCACCATGGAGAAGGCCCTTCTCCTTGGTCTCACAGAGGGACCTCTTTAAGAGAGGAGACCTGTAACATACCTTGCCTCCCTGCTCTGGTGGGTCAGGTAGAGATGACCGGGAAATGATGGTCCTTCAAATTACAGGGAGGGAGCCACCACAGAGAAGGCCCTCCTTCTTGGCCCTACCAGATGGACCTCTTTAAGAAAGGGGAGCAGTAATATCCCCTGTCTTGTCATTCTGCTGGGTCGAGTAGAAGTGACTCAGAAATGATGGTCCTTCAAATAACCAGAAGGGAGTCACCACAGAGAAGGCCCTTTTCCTTGGTCCCACCAGATGGACCTCCTTAGGGGAGGGGACCCATAACATCTGCTACCTCCCTGCTCTTGTGGGTCATATAGAAATGACTGGGAAATGAGGGGTCCTTAGTGCTCTCTGAGCTTGATTGTTTTCTTGCAGACATTTCATTTTTCTTAAGTCATGGGGGACACGTAAGTACGTTTCAGTGGAGAACTGGCTGGAAATGTTTCTCTGACCTAACTCTGCATGACTTTGGAAAGTGGATATGGTCCGCAAGGTTTTTTGCAAGCTCCAGAAAAAACTTCCCAAGTCCCATTTTTAATCGTTCGTTACCTAAGCTGCTTATCCCACAAGAAGAGGACATGTCTGCTGATGTCCTTTGGGTCCTCCGGAGGTCCACTCAGCATAGTTTTAGCCCCATTGTGCCCCAAACGTCAGGTGGACCAGTCTCTGGACTCCAGCTTGGAAGAAGACAGATTTTTCAGAGCAGTTGTGAGGCAGGATGGCAGCCTGAATTGTCCTCTGTCACCTTCACCAGGAGTTGGGTTGCTGAGATTGGCAAGGATTTTGCAACATCTGCTGCCCTTCCAGCAAAAGTGGAAGTGCCAAACCACCTCTTCTCCAGATTCCCCATCCTGAGCAGGTTCTCCAGATGTGACACATACAGGCATCCAAGCATAGCTAGCTCCAAGGCAGCTTCCTGCGTGCATCACATCTGGAGGACCTACTCAGGATGGAGAACCTGGAGAAGAGGACATCTCCAATTTTGCTGTCATTTCAGCGAACATTGCAAAATCCTGACCAGTCAGGACCTTTGAGACCACCAGCAAGACAGAGACAGAAGAAAAGATGAGATATATTCAGATTTAGACTCTAGAATAGAATAGAGCTGGAAGGGACCTTGGAGGTCTTCTAGTCCAGCCCCCTGCTCAAGCAGGAGAACCTAACACCATCTCAGACAAGTGATTGTCTAGTCTCTTCTTAAAAGCCTCCAGTGATGGAGCGCCCACGATTTCTGGAGGCAAAGCTGTTCCACTGGTTAACTGTCCTCACTGTCAGGAAGTTTCTCCTTAATTCCAGGTTGCTTCTCTCTTTGGTCAGCTTCCAACCATTGTTTCTCGTCCTGCCCTCTGGGGCTTTGGAGAATAATGTGACCCCCTCTTCATTGTGGCAGCCCCTCAAATACTGGAATACTGCTATCATGTCACCTGTTTCTTCTTTTCTTTAGACTATTAGCCAAACCCAAGTCCCACAGCAGTTCTTCATACTTTTTAGACTCCAGGGCTTCAATCATCTTAGCTGCTCTTCTCTAAACTTTTTCCAAAGTCCCAACATCTTTTTTGTGATATGGTGACCAAAATTGGTTGCAGAATTCCAGGTGTGGTCTTTTATAAAGCGGTACTAATACTTCGTGTGATCTCGATTCTATGCCTCTGTTTACACAACCCAGGATTTGGGGCTCAGAAGCAAGCAGAGCGGTCCTTTTTCCCCTGATCGCTTTGTCTAATCGTCAACCTTGCCTACTCTTTTCTCGGGAGGGGCCCATTCCTGTTTATTAATTCAGCTTGTCTCCCCCATAAAACCCCACTTACTCATGAAGCCTAGCCTGGAATGACTTATTAGTCATGACAGATAAATAGAAGCTCCATCTCCGGAAGTGGGATTTATCAGCACACCAGCTCTTTTTTTTTTTGGGAGGGGGGGGGGAGACTGATGATCTTGTTGGCTGATGTGGAGGCAGGAAACTGCTGTGAACCAGCTGAGATCTTCTGTTAGTAACTGAGTTGGCAGCTCAGAGAAAATTGTTGTCAGGCTACAGTGAAGAGAAGGTCCCAAACAACGCTATCGTGCTAGTCAGAGCTGGAGGGGCAGATATATAATTTTTTTTAGGATGAGTTACAGGAGAGACAAGGGTGAGTGTGGTCCTCTCCTGCTTGCAGGCTCTTTGGGTACTTGTGTTGGCTGCCTTACAGAATACCGAATAACAGAGTTGGAAGGGACCTTGGAGGTCTTCTAGTCCAACCCCCTGCTCAGGCAGGAAGCCCTATCTCATTTCAGACAAATGGTTGTCCAGTCCCTTCTTGAAAACTTCCAGTGTTGGAAGACTCACAGCTTCCAAAGGCAAGATATTCCACTGATGGATTGCGCTCGCTGCCAAGAAATTTCTGTTTTAGTTCTAGGTTGCTTCTCTCTTGATTACTCCATTGCTTCTTGTTCTGCCCTCAAGGGATTAATTACAGTACAACGGCCTTTGATCCAGAATATCCTCAGTTGATCTCCCGGAGGTGAAGAAGACATGCTAGAGGAAATCAGGAGGGGTGGGACGGAGGGCCATCAACTCTTTTCTCCTGTCCTTGCTTCCTGGCTGGGTTCACACATAACAGGCTTAATCAGAGAAAGACACATTTGCCCCGTTACTGAAGTCTGTCTATCTTCAGTGCATTGAAGAGCAACAAAGATGTTGAGGGCTGGAGGCTAAATCCTTCGATGAATGATTGAGGGAACTAAATATCTTTAGTATGAGGAAGAGAAGGACCAGGGGAGATACAATAGCATCTTCCAGCCCTTGATTCAAACTTATTCTCCAAAGCACCTGAGGGCAGGAAAAGAAGCAATGGTTGGAAGCTCCTCAAAGGGAGATCCAACCTAGAATTAAGGAGGAATTTCCCGAAAGTGAGAACTATTAATGGCTTGCCTCCAGAAGGTTTTGAAGGATAGCAATAGCACATAGAGTTATATACCAATCCGTAGTGCTTTACATCACTCTCTGGGTGATTTACAACATCAGCATATGGCCCCCAACTATCTGGGACCTCATATTATTGACTTTGGAAGGATGCTAAGCCGGTTAGGATCAAAGTCCAGACTGTGGGCAGAGTTCTTCTGCAATACTCTGTTCTAACCACTTTGCCACCAGGAAGAAGACAGCTATATGTTCAGAATGGTAAAGGGTCTCCTGCTAAAGCGGGGGATTGGATTAGAAGACCGCCAAGGTCCCTTCCACTTCTGTGATTCTGTATTCTATTTAGCTGCAGATGCAACAGGCATGGCTTTCTGAGTCTTTCGAATCCTTCCAGATTTTCCAATGTTCCTGAAGCTGCGGATTCCCGAGTTATCACTCTACCTGTCTGTAGGGGTTTTATTTATTTATTTATTTTGGGGGGGGGTGTTGTTGTTGTTTTTGGCCTTTTCCTCGTTTCCTTCTGTTTTTTTTTCCCAATCGGCAGCTCATTTCTGGTGGGAAGCGAAGAGAGGATGCTTTGAGGTGGCCTTTGCAGAAACTAGATGCACGTGGCCATTTTTACAAACAAGAAAACACCAGAACATGAAAAATACGAAGTGTAAAGCAGCCAGGAATTTCCAAGGGGAAAACACAAAGTTGTGAAACATTTCTGTGAAAAATGGCTTGTCTGAGCCTCTTGAATGAATGAATGTTTAATAAAGTGATCCTGGTATGAGCTTCTTTGAGCCAGGAAGATACGTCAGATACATGCACCAGCAACTCAGCAGGGAGAGAGAGAGACTCAAACCTGGAGAGCTAAATTTAAACCCAGACCAACACCATCCAGGGTGTTGTGTCAAAGGGCCACCTCACTCAGCTGAATGCCCCATTTTGCCTGCGCGGTCCTCCAAGATCAAGGAGGCTGAAAAGGCAAACCTGATCCCCAAATTCACAGCACAAGGAGTTTCACTGTTGCCGTTTAGGGAGATCTGAAACCTCATTCCCTGAGGTCATAGCCAGGCGGCAGTGGCTCCCTCGGGTTTTGGATAGATTCTTTCTTCTCGGGAGTTGTCAGTGCTTCAGAATGCGGTTCTATCAGAATGGACCTCTTAGGACTTCTGCTTGCATAAGAGAAGATTGCCTCCAGCCAGCCTCCCTTTCCCGACTCAGTTTAAAGCAGGGGTGTCCAACCTTGACAACTTTACGATTTGTAGACTTCAACTCCCAGAATTCCCTAGCCAGCTATGAGACCATCCATCCATCCATCCATCCATCCATCCATCCATCCATCCTCTAACTATCATGCGTCTGTCAGTTTATTATCTATCTATCTATCTATCTATCTATCTATCTATCTATCTATCTATCTATCTATCTATCTATCTATCTATCTATCTAGGTGCTGGTGATGACCTATAAAGCCCTGAATGGCTTGGGTCCAGGATATCTGAGGGAACACCTGCTGCCGGCATCAAGCTCCCTTCATCCAGTGCGCTCCCACAGGGAGGGTCTTCTCAGGGTGCCGCCGATAAAAGATTGTCGGCGGATAACACCCAGGGGAAGGGCCTTCTCTGTGGGTGCGCCTGCCCTCTGGAACCAGCTGTCTGTGGAGCTTAGGACTGCCCCCGACCTCCGCACATTTCGCCGGGACCTGAAAACCTGGTTATTCGAGCTTTCCGGCCCAGGCTGAGAATTTTTAACTGGGGTTTTTAATTCTAGGGATGATTTAATCTTTTTTAAATTTGTTTTTAACTTTTGTATTGGTGGTTTTAAATGCCCTGTAAACTGCCCTGAGTCCTTCGGGAAAGGGCAGTATATAAATTTAATAAAATAAAAATAAAATTTCTATCTATCTATCATCTATCTATCTATCTATCTATCTATCTATCTATCTATCTATCTATCTATCTATCTATCTATCTCCATCCATCCATCCATCCTCCCACTATAGGAGAAGGAGTGGCAGAACCTGGAAGTTCAAAAAAGGAATCATAGTCACAAGCAAACTAAGTCCAACCACCCCCACCCACCCCCACCCAATCCCATGGACTGAGGATGGGTTTTTTTTAATATTGTTTTAATTCATTGGTTTTAGTAATTAATTACGGGGCTTTGTAATTTAATTCTTTTTTAATATTTGTATTACTGTTTTTTTATAGCTGTTTTATTGTTGTGAGCTGCCCTGAGTCCTTCGGGAGATAGGGCGGCATATATGTCCTATAAATAAATAAATAAATAAATAAATAAATAAATAAATAAATAAATAAATAAATAAATAAATAAATAAATAAATAAATAAATAAATAAATAAATCTAACTCTAAGCAGGTGCCAACTGTTCATTGAGAAGTTTCCTATGCAGAGTCTTTTAGCAATAAATCAGATTAACCCAGAGGTCTTCAAACTTGGCCCTTTTAGGACTTGTGGACTTCATCGCCCAGAATTCCTCAACCAGGCACGCTGGCTGAGAAATTCTGGGAGATGAAGTCCACAAGTCATAAAAGGGCCAAGTTTGAAGGCCCCTGGTTTAACCAGACCTTTTCACACGGACCTGGTCTTGTGCTCCTGACAATAATGCACACTCCTGGGAAGTTATGGAGACACCTCAAACTCTTGATTGGCGTATGAAACACAGTAATGCAGTGTTGCCTGTGAAAATTGTTTAGATGTATCATTAATCATGGATTTGCAGAGCTTGGTAACCTGTAACCTTCTGCCCACCTCCATATTTTACCCTCGGTTGTCTCCAACCCCCCAGCAATAATTTAGTCATGTTGCTGGGGCGGTTCAGAGCCATCTCCAAGGCTGTTTGCATCGGAGGACAACAGGCAAGTGGGTGTGGGTCTCTTGTCAGATTGTCAGTCATTGCATTGGTGTTCTGGGCTTCCTACCAACATGGGCTGTGAGTGATGGGTTGCCAGGGGAAAGGGGAAAAGGCAGAACTAAATGTCTCAGTGGCTGCCACCTGACAAGTGTGATGAATTGGTGTACAGCCTGGGCTGCCGGTGTGACAAACAGCCTGCTTCCTCCTTCAGGCTTCAGGAAGGCTGCAATTATTTCCAATTGCTGTGCAAATGAGTTTCTTAGATAGGACCACATGGGAATTTCCCTTATTTGTTCTTGTTTAATGGTCCTTCTAAAGAGCAGATCTTAAAGAGCAAGAAGCAAGGGGCTCCTGTAGATTCCCTGTGCCTCAGCCAAAGTTATCCCTCTGGGGTTGTTTGGTTGCAGAAGTGAATCACCAGCAGATCCCTGCCTTTTCCTTTAGTGGCCAGTTGACTTTTATTTGGTCCAAGCAAAGCAGTTGGCTTGGCTTGGCTTGACTTGACTACTCTTGATCTGACTTGACTTGACTTGACTTGTCTTGTCTTATCTTGTCTTGACTTGACCTGACTTGACTTGACTTGACTTGACTTGACCTGACCTGACCTGACCTGACTTGATCTGACCTGACTTGACTTGACTTGACTTGGGATTGGTCTGGGTTGAGTTGAATAGGGTTGGGTTGAGATGAGATGAGTTGAGTTGAGTTGCAGAGAGGGCCCTCTCTAACAGGGACTGTTCCATTTAGGACTTTACAGTTAAGAATACTTCAAGAGCTCATGCACCGAGCAAGGAGGGGGTTGGACTAGATGACCTTTGAGGTCAGTCCCAGCTGTTAGGAGTCTGTGATTTTGAGCAGGGGTTCTGGATGTTGGTAGCTTTTGGTGGAATAACAGCAGCCTGTCTCCCAGCAGAACGAAGGCAAGATGGATGCAGAAACTACTTGGAAAAGAGTTAGGAAAAGAAATTGCCAGTGTCACAGAACTCTGTGGTGTTAATGGGAAATGTAAAAAAAAGAAAAGAAAAGAGGCAGTGAATGACAAAAATGCATCTCAGAGAATAATTGCTACCAAAAAAAGAGGAAAATACATATTGAGTGTCATGCACAGAGAGAAAAAGATAATTTCAAGGAATGTAGTCATAGCGAACAAGGGCTGGTTTGCATTAAAGGAGAAAGAGAGAATGCAGAGGGACTTGATAGAAATAGAAAATCAGTTTGGATGTGGGTGAAGAAGGGGCCTCCCCAGAATAGCTGAATTGAAAATGCAAGGGATGATATGACTTGGGTTGAAGATGAAGAGAGGAAATGCGGCTGGAAGAATTTCAGGCATCTGCTCAGGTGTGGCCCGGAATAGAAATGAACATTCTTGGTGTTGTCTATGGAGACTCTTAGCCATCCAGTTCACGGTTGTCCCAAAGGGCCTTTTTTAAAGAGGAAACCAGACTTTCTTGGTTTTTCTTTTGAAGACGTTTCGCTTTTCATCCAAGAAGCTTCCTCAGTTCATCAGAAGAACTGACTGTCTTCCCACGATGGAGGACCCACAACTTCTGAAGGCAAGATGTACACTGATTAATTCTCGCCACTGTCAGAAATTGGATCAGAGGGTGTATATTATTAGTCTTCCGACAGGCCACTGAGAAATGTTTGAAAATGAGACAATAAGCTTGCCGATTTGGAGAAAATGGCCGATAAAGGCATGAATTATGGAATATTTGGGAGGGAATGTTGAGTCGAAATTAGGTGACTGAATCCAAAAGGCCGGCGCATCGCAGGAGAAAGATATCGATGCAAATAAGTGAACTATTTAGCAAATTATTCATGCCCGAGTCAGGCAGGTTGCGATGCCCTCTCAGTCGTTTAATATAATTGTGGATGCATTTATAAAAATGGAGAGAGGAGACTTCAGAGACGAGCTGGTCAGGATTGTGAATTTACATGCTCTGTTGAAAGAGGGTCACGTCAGTATCTGAAAACCCAGATGATTTACACTTGAGCGTTAGTTTCCATGTTGCAGGAAGGACTGGGAATTTAGACAGACCAAAGTTACAGGTTGTCTTTGACTTACGACCACAACGGAGCCCAAAACTTCTGTTGCTAAGTGAGACCTTTGCTGAATAAATTCTGCCTCACCTTACAACCTTCCTTGCCTCCGATGTTAAGCGAATCACTGCAGCGGTTAAGTTAGTAACACCGTTGTTAAGTGAATCTGGCTTCCCCATTCTGACTTTGCTTGTCGCGAAAGGGGATCGCATGATCCCGGGTCCCTGCGACCGTCGTAAGCGTGAGTCAGTCGCCAAGCATCTGAACTTTGGTCCCGTGACTGCGGGGATGCTGCAAGGGTCACAAGTGTGAAAAATGACACTTTTTTCAGTGCCATTGTAACATCGAGTGGTTACTAAACAAACTTGTAATTCGAGGACTGTGTAGTTGCATCCGTCATGGACGCTGAAATGAAGAATGGTGAGCTAGACATAAATGGCAAAAAAGTTCAAGTATTCGTCAACTTTGATCATTTGAAGTTACAACGGTACTAAAAAAAAAAGTGAAATCACCATTTTTCACACTTACGACCGTTACAGCATCCCCGCAGTCACGTGACTTACATTCATATGCTTGGCAACCGGTTCCTCTTTATGATGGGATCACGTGGTTCCCTTTTGTGAACTTCTGACCAGCAAAATCAGAATGGGGAAGCCAGATTCACTTAACCGTGTGACTCGCTTAGCAACCGCAGCGATCCACTTAACAATGGAGGCAAGAAAGGTTGTAAAATCATTTCATGATGGTCTCACTTAGCGACATAAATTTGGGGCTCCGTCGTGCCCGTACGCTGAGGGCTCCCTGTATGTGTTGTGTACCAATAGTCCTCGACTTACAACTGCAGTTGGGAACAGAATCTCTATTGCTAAGCAAGGACAGCTGTTGTGAGTTGCATTCAATTTTGCAACCATGGTTGTTAAGGGAATCACTGCAGTTGTAAGTGAAGTTGCATCGTTGCTAAGTGAATCCGGCTGGCCCCCTTGTCTTTGCTCGTCACCCATGGTGACCACGTGACTCTGGGATTCTGCAATCCGTTGCAAATACATGTGCTTGAGTTTTGATGAGATTTGTGAGAATGCTGCAACGGTCATAAGTGTGAGAACCGAACATGTCACTTTTTTCAGAGTGACTTGCAACAATTGTTAAACCTCAGCAGCCAGCTTACCCTTTTTTGTACCGTATTTTCCGGCGTATAAGACGACTGGGCGTATAAGACGACCCCCTACATTTCCTGTTAAATTATAGGGTTTGGGCTATTTTCAGCACCCGGCGTATAAGACGACCCCTGACTTTTGAGAAGATTTTTATGGGTTAAAAAGTAGTCTTATACGCCAGAAAATACAGTAATTCTGCTAAATCCTTCTTAACCCCAGAAATAAGCATGAAGGAAGCATGCTAGCAATGAATGCATGTTGGGTTTCTCCTTACCGCATTGGGACCTTCTCACGCTTCCTTTTTCAGCTGGGAAAACCACCTTACAATCCTGGCTATAAATCTAGTTTTGAAGATCAGCCTCAATTTCCTCTCAGGGTTACTGCAAAAAGGAAATGAATCTTGGGAAAAGTGTTACAAACTCTGGCAGATGAATAAGGGGAAAAAGACATTACAGCTTTCCCCTAAGCCTTTTTACTTAAACAGCCCCCCCAGTCATTGTATATGTTAGTGACAGTCTGTGAAAAGCTGGCATTGTCTAGATCAGGGGTGTCAAACTGCCGGCCCGTGGAAGCCACGCCCACCCCATTGCCGGCAAGGGTAAAACCGTCCCGATACGTTGTGTGATGTCGCGTGATGTCGCGAGTTTGACATGTCTGGTCTAAAATGTCTATAGAATTGCACTGCATTTTAAAATAAAGTATGGAATTGTGTTGTTTTCATAGGCTATATACTTTTCCTAGGCATTGTAAATAACACCTAGGGCTAGGCATAATGCAGAATAACAGGAGCTACAAAGTATGAAAAGGGAGTTGTGAAAAGGCTTAGGGTTAAGCTTAAGGTTAGAATTAGGGTTAGGGTTAGGCTAACCCTAACCCTTTATTGAAAAGTCATATATGAATTTTAGGTAAAGGTAAAGGTTCCCCCGCACATGCGTGCTAGTCGTTTCCAACTCTAGTGGCCAGTGCTCATCTCCGTTTTAAAGCCGAAGAGCCAGCACTTGTCCGAGAACGTCTCCGTGGTCATGTGGCCGGCATGACTAGAGGCCAAAGGCGCATGGAACGCTGTTACCTTCCCACTGTAGTGGTCCCTATTTTTCTACTTGCATTTTTACGTGCTTTCGAACTGCTAGGTTGGCAGAAGCTGGGACGAGTAACAGGTGCTCACTCTGTTACGCGGCACTCGGGATTCGACCCGCCAAACTGCCAACCTTCTGATCGACAAGCTCAGCATCCTAATGAATTTTGGCAGCAGCCAAAAAAGCCAACACAGTCCTGGGTTGCATTAACGGAGGGAGAGCATCAAGATCACATGAAGTGTTAATACCACACTTCGAATTCTGCATCCAGTTGTGGTCCCCACGATATTAAAAAAAAATGTTGAGGCTCTGGAAAGAGTGTGGAGAAGAGCAACAAAGATGATTAGGGGACTGGAGGCTAAAACATATGAAGAACAGTTGCTGGAATTGGATATGACTAGTTTAATGGAACGAAGGACTAGGGTTGACATGATAGCAGCCTTCCAATGTTTGTGGGGCTGCCACAAAGAAGAGGAGGGGTCAACGTATTCTCCAAAGCATCAGGAAACAGGACAGGATATAATGGATGGAAACTAACCAAGGAGAGAAGCAACCTAGAACTAGTACTAAGGAGAAATTTCCTAACAGTGAGCACAATTAACCAGTGGAATGGCTTTCCTCCAAAAACTCTGGCTGCTCCATCCCTGGAGGATTTTAAGAAGAGGTTGGTCAGCCATTTGTCTTGAACGGTGTAAGGTTTTCTGCTTGTGCAGGGGGTTGGACTAGAAGTCCTCCAAGGTCCCTTCCAAGTCTGCTGTTGTTCTGTTGTTCTGTCTAGGAAAGGTTCATCTGGGGTGACCGATACATTTCTTTTGACAGAAAGCCCCAGTTTTCAAGGAGAAGAACCCAGAAGAGGCAGAGCGTGGAAAAGTTGAGAAGAATTGGATGCGCCTCTTCAGCCAATCCTGCGATCCAGGACATCCAAGTGGTGAGTGTTCAGATGCTACCTGATGATGCTCTTTTGGCTACAATGTGGCTTATTTTCAAGTGTCTGTGGCCCAGGACCTTGTTTAGGGCACTCTCTGGCCGTTCCCTTGATGAGGGAGCTGCTGCTGGCAAGATTTCTCAAGCTGGATGCTTGCCAGAGAGATGAACGTCAAGGGCATCCAACGGGAACTTTGCTAACTGTTGAGTTGATGTTGATGCCCCTGAGGGCACCAAGGTTGGAGAGGTTTCTGCCAGGCTACAATGCCTCCTGCGGGTCCTCTGAAGCCGGCATTTAAATGCTTAAATCCTTCTCTGCCCTTGTGGCTTTTCAGTAAGACAGAAAGAGCAAAATTGATCCTCCTTACACGAAGCGTTTCCAGGTTTTCCATCATTCTCACCGTCTTTTCCAACTGTGCTGCAAAGGATGGGGATTGTATAGCCCTACTTTTGCGGGGGTGGGGGTGGTGGCAGGGGAGAAACACCAGTTAAGTAGACAAGTCGTTGCTAGGACTTGACAGAATTTAATATTATTCCCCGTTCCTGGGGGGATTCTGGATGGCTTTCGCACTGACAGATGCTGCCAAGCATAAATTTTGGCGTTGGCATTGAGCAAGCAGACGTATCAAATATCTTGTTTTTCGTTTGGTGAAGTGAATCTGGTTCTGGATGGTGTTTCTGCTCTTCTTGGGATGATGAAATGATGTCATGAGTGGCATGGGTTGTTGACTCACAACAGCAATGTCATTATCCAATCCGGGCAATGAGCTCAGCTGGTGCTGATCGAATTGCTGCTGGTGGATCTCGTGACAGTTGTGACTCATTCCAAGTTCTAAAGAGGACTTTGCAGGATTCTGAGGTTCTTCTGAATAGGATTTGAGCTCACCCCGCCCCCCTACTTTTATGCTGGCATGCCTGTCAAAGTACATGCCAAGTCTGCTTCATACGGGCAGGAAATCTTGGGAAAGGAGGGAATAACATTTTAGATAATTATTACAGGATTCAAACAGGGGGGTGTTTTTATTTTTTGTTTGTTTTTGAGCAGGTTTCGGTCTAAAGTAGGTTTTAGTTATGGCCAGTTTGTAATTGATTAATTGGATGTCGATTTCAACAAGAGAACACAACTTTGTATGTGCCTTAGATGCTTGTGGGAGAGGATTTAAAATGTTATGAAACTGTATATTGTATTTGGGCCATAAAGTTACTTCCCTACTACAGGAAGATTGGATTGTTCTTTTCTTATGGGCCACTTTAGCTAGCAGAATAACAGAATAGGGTCTGCAAGATTGTCTGGGACACGACACATCCTCTTCACGACCTGTTTTCCTTGTTACCTTCTGGGAGGAGGGGGCTTCGTGGTATCTGCAGCAGAACATCCACATTCAGCCATAGTTTCGTTCCATATCTTCCTTCCCCTGTCCTGACCACTTTCTACAGGGGGACGATCGAGATCATCCTGTCATACAGCATCACAGTCTGGTTTGGAAGCCTCACTGCTTCAGACAGGAAGGCGGTGCAGAGAGTGGTGAGGATGGCTGAAAAGATCATTAGTAGTTCCCTCCCTCCCATCCAGGACATGGCACAGAAGCGTTGCTTGAGCAGGGCCCGCAAGATTATCTGAGACACTACTCATCCTCTTCGCGACCTGTTTTCCTTGTTACCTTCTGGGAGGAGGGGGCTTCGTGGTATCCTTAGCAGAACATCCAGATTCAGCCATAGTTTCATTCCATACAGCATTAACCTTGTGAACTCTCAAGCTTCCTCCTTCCGTTATATATTCAAGTATTTAATATTTGTTATGTATAGGTAGGGATGTGGGTCTATACATACTGTATGTGTATATAGTATGGTTTTAGGTGTGTGTCATGTATGTGTTTGACTTTGAGAGCGGGCAACTAAATTTCATTTTTGATGTGTGCCGTTGTGCCACAGTAAAAAAAATGACAATAAAGATTTATCTTATCATCTTATCTTATCTTATCTTATCTTATCTTATCTTATCTTATCTTATCTTATCTTATCTTATCTTATCTTATCTTATCTCAAAGCTGGAAGGAACTTTGAAGGTCTTCCAGTCCAAGCTCCTGCTCCAGCAGGAGACCCTCTACCATTCCACACAAACAGCTGTCCAATCTCTTCTTGGAAACTTTCAGAGTTGGAGCACCCACAACTTCTGGAGGCAGCCTTGTTTCTCAAGTGCAGGTTCTGGGTGGCCTGGAGTTTAAGATGTTGAGGAGAGGGGGATGGAAGAGAGAAGCTAGGGACCTTGATCTTCAGGCCACCACAGCAAGAGAGACCTATGATGGGGAGGGTCCATCTCCATATGTCTCAGTACCAAGTTGGAAAGGGAAGTTCTGCTTCTAGCAGAGGTGTCCAACCTTGGCAGCTTTAAGACCTGTGGATGTCAACTCCCAGAATTTTCTTTCCTTCCTTCCTTCCTTCCTTCCTTCCTTCCCTTCCTTCCTTCCTTCCTTCCTTCCTTCCTTCCTTCCTTCCTTTCTTTCTTCCTTTCTTCTTTCTTTCTTTCTTTCTTTCTTTCTTTCTTTCTTTCTTTCTTTCTTTCTTTCTTTCTTTCTTTCTTTCTTTTTCTTTTGCTCATTTCCTCTTTTTTCTCTCTCTTTCTTTTTATTCTTCTTTTCTTTCTCATTCCTTTCTTTCTTTCTCTTTCTTCCTTTTTCTTTCTTCCTTTTTCTTTCTTTTCCTAATTCTCTCCTTCCTTCCTTTCTCTTTTTTATTTCTTTTTCTCTTCCTTCTTTCCTTTTTTCTCTCTCCCCTTCCTTTCTTTTTCTCTTCTTTCTCTTTGTCTCTTGCTCTTTCTTTCCTTCTTTCTTTTTTCTCTTCTTTTTTTCCTCTTTTTCTCTTCTCTTTCTTTCTTGTTTTCTTTTTTCTCACACTCTCTTTCTCTCCCCATTCTCTCCTTCCTTCCTTCTTTCCTTCCTTCTTCCTTCCTCCCTCCCTCCCTCCCTCCCTTTCTTTTTCTCTCTCTCTTTTCTTTCTTTCTCTTTCTCTTTCTCTTTCTCTTTCTCTTTCTCTTTCTCTTTGTTTTGTCTCCTTCCTTCCTTCCTTCCTTCCTTCCTTCCTTCCTCCCTCCCTCCCTCCCTCCCTCCCTTCCTTTCTTTTATCTCTCTCTTTTCTTTCTTTCTCTTTCTCTTTCTTTCTCTTTCTCTTTGTTTTGTCTCCTTCCTTCCTTCCTTCCTTCCTTCCTTCCTTCCTTCCTTCCTTCCTCCCTCCCTCCCTCCCTCCCTCCCTCCCTCCCTTCCTTCCTTCCTTCCTTCCTTCCTTCCTTCCTTCCTTCCTTCCTTCCTTGTCTTCCTTGTCTTCCTATCTTTCTTCTCTTTCTTTCTCCAGTCAGGTACTTCGGCTTCAGGTGGTCCTTGACTTACAACCATTCCTTTGGCTCCAAGTTATGGCAACCCTGAAAAAAAGTGACTTGTGACCCATCAACCATGGCAAAAAAAGGACGTCAGATTGAGCGCAACTCACTGATCAGAAATTCTGTCCCCAATTGTGGCCATAAGTCGAGGACTGCCAGTAATGCCAGCTGTCCAACTTTTGAGTGAATTCATATCCCAAAGGTGCTCTTTTCCCAAAAGGCGACTGGACTTTCTTCTGGGGGGGGTTCCCCCCCCTTTGGTGACGTTTTGCTTCCCACTGGAGAAGCTCCTTCGATTCTCTTTGAGGCAACCCTGACCTGGGTGACTGAGAGTATCCATAGGCATTTATCTTGCCAGTTCATAGCTCGCCCGTCTCTTCCTTCCCTGAGCACCTTAAGGTGCCCTTGGAGGGGGCCGTGGCTCCCCAGCTCAGCTTTTATGTTTAAAAGACAATTGGGCAGAATCTGATTCCTCCCTCGGGTTCTTTTTATCTTGCAAACGTCTGCTGGCATCCTCCCCATTTGCCTCTCCTCACGTCAAGCCCAATCTTCCTCGATCCCTCTGTTTTCACAGCACACGCAACTCTGCTAACAATGGCAATTAC